>NC_028638.1:21980573-22082989 GCF_001406875.1 Solanum pennellii | reverse complement strand
TACGGAGCTTATGACGGTCCGTCGAGTCTGTGACGGTCCATAGGGGGCATCGTAGTGAGGAGAAAAGCTGCTGAAGGAAGATTGGGAAGTCTGACCTAGTATGGGATTACGGAAGTCCATGACGGACCGTCATAGCCACGACGGTCCGTCCTGCTGGTTCGTCGTAATGATCAGAGAGTAGTCCCAGTACCCAAATTCCAAGAAGTTAAAGTATTATGGAACGGAGACCCTCGACGGACCGTCATGCTTGGAACGGTCCGTCATACCTGTTCGTTGAGGGTAATGAAGAAAGCATCAGAAGATTTTGTGAAGTATGGGACGAAGGATTCCATGACGGCCCGTCGTGACCACTACGGTCCGTCACGAGGTCTGTCGACTCAGACGCGTTTGGACAAATTTTCAGTAATTAGATTCCTTCTTTTATTAGGTTTTTGTGTTTATTATAAATAGTTCGAAAAACCTCATTTTTGGGGGTTACACTGTTAGACTGTTAAACTTTTCGAGTTAGACTGTTCGAGTTAGACTTTTCGATAATTTTTAGTTCTCTTGTTCAAGTATTGAAGACTTAATTTCAATGATTGATACACTTCTTTTTGAATTTATTGTTGGTGTTTTTGTTGATTAATCAAGTGAATTTCTGGATTTTATTCTTTCTCATTAAAGTAAGTGCATGAATTCTTATATTAGATATATGAATAGTGTGATTTGACCATGGGTAACTAAACCCCATAACTAGGGTTGTGGGAACCATGGGTGAATAATTAGATAAAATCTAACTAAAATAGCAATTCTAGAATAGTGTCTTGCATGTATTGATAATTCGTTCGTTTAGAAGTCTTTTTAACGGATGGCCAACGTTAGAATTCGCCTTAATGCTACTTGCCGGACCAAGGAGGTAGACAATAGGAAAAGAATTATCAACATAGATTTAGTGTACACTATCTAATAGGCTAGTGTCGCTTGGTACGAGGTAATAACTTAGTCAAATATCGAATACAATGCTTAATATGAGGTTAAGGTAAGGGTTAGTATAGCAACACACGTAGCCGGACGAAGGTGCGGAGTGAAATTTTCTAGATGCCGGACCAAGGATTTATAGATACATAACTTATCACTTTACATGCAAGATACTAGGAAAGAATTGTTATAGTTGAAATGTTGAATAAAGATAGAGCAACTTCATTTACCAGACACATATGTTACTGTAAAACTTGAAATGTTGAGACAAATGAGGTTGTGAATGTTCCCATCAGACTTCTGAAAAGGCTTCTATACAACGTCAACTCTCATGTTCTCAGGCTTGAAGAAATCCAAAACATACTTTATGAACTCCGCATCCCAAGCATCATATGCGTAGTCCCCATAAATAACATGCTCGGGAGGATAAACAATTTAACCCTCTGCACCAAAGAAACTATATTAGTAGATACAAGAAATATGATTAGAGATACAAGACTTCCTTGGTTGCACATCACACCTATTATTGTAAAAGAAAAGGATGAAAGGGATTCTGAACCACATTCTTCATACAAATACAAAAAGCTTGTTGCACACCACCAACTACTCGCACCACGACCCCAGTACAACATGAGTATGCATATAATACTTGTATGCCTCTTTTGGTCAAGGTAAAATTTCACAAGAAAGAGCTAAATCTAGTTTTAATGTCTCTCAATTCTGGACCCTATGGGCTATGCTTTTTTTTTTTGGGGTGGTGGTGAAATTTTTAGATGAAGAGGCTTCTCCTTGTCATAAATGACATATTCAAAGGCCTTCAAGTTTTTATCTACTAGATCTTGCTTAAACGGTTGCTCCACACTTCCAAACTGCTCACTTCTTGTTGTCCTAAAATTTTTCAAAAACTAAGATATTCTAGGCAACATTTCTTTTGTGCTATTAAATGATCCTTTGCCTTGGTTAGAACACTATATGGATGTGCCTGATACATATTGTGAAAACAATAATTTGTTCAAAGAAAGGAATAGTTTCAGCAACTTGCAAAAGGTTGGATAAATCGAATGTCTATCTCAATGTTGTTGTAAGCAGAAAGAGATAAAAAATACACAAGAAAATATAGATAATCAGCAACTTCTGCAGCATATACATCTTGAGGTATTGATAGACAAAGCCAATGATCTCAAATATCTATAAAAATAAACAATTATATATTAAAGCCACCAATCAAGTCAAGTATAGAATATTAAGTGGGTTCAATTCTCACTGTCCTCTTGTATAGCACCCAAAGTGGCTTCTATCAACCCCACAGGATGCCTTTCTCTATCCTCTTATGTAATCAAAAAATTAATCACTATATTGAGCGTGAATGTTTTCGATAAAGGTAACAATCTATATGAGAGTGAATCAGTGTTGTGGAAGGCCCTTGCCTTGCGACTTTAGCGAGAGGCAAGAAAGCCTTCATACGTATTACTATCTAGGCGAAGCCTTCACGCGTATTACTAGCGAGGCGTAGAGATCTCGCAAATGCAAGAAATAGCAAGTGGTGATGCGGCGGGGCATTGCTTTTTGTTTTTTAAAAAAGTAGACATGATTTAAACATTTAAAAAGCAATATTAGGGTTTAGTTGCTCAAAGCCACAAGCCACGACTCTCTTCTCCAAAGTTCAGACTTTAGCAACGCAACTTCTCTTCAGGCTACAGGTACATCTTCTCTCTTCTTCTTTCTCGTCTGCTTCTCTCGCCATAGTCAGCACTTTCCTTTTCCTCCTCTGCTTCTCCCGCAACAGTTAGCACTTTCTTCTTCCTCCTCTACTTCTTTTCTTCTTTCCGGCTCTTAACCAGTATGTAGGTCACAGCTTCTCAATAGTCACTCCTTTGTTTTTATATTCTGTTTTTCTATCTTCTTCAATTTGCCTACTTTAAATTTAAAAATAAAACTTCTCCTATAATTTGTTTTTGCCCAATTCAATTTTCTTTTATAACTAATTAATGTAGTAAATATTTGTCCATAAACAACAATTTCAAAGGCGTTTGATGGCAGCAGACAGAAAGACCATGGATGCATTTAGAGCCTGATTAGATGGGCTTAAAAAAGTAATTTTTAGATTTTTCCTTTTTAAAAAGTACTTTTGGAAGTGTTGAAACTTATTTTTAAAATATGTAGTTATGTGTTTGGGTAAAAATGTTTCAGTTGAAAGAAATTGAAGATTTTTATACTTAAAACTATTAACATGATAAGAAATTGATTAATTTAAGATTTTTATACTTAAAAAATTCAAACAAAATTAATTTATATTTTACATTCATATGTAATAATATATCCTATCATTCACGTATTTCTTTATCATCACAAATTTTATAATTATAATTTATAATAATAATAATAATAATAATAATAATAAATCATAATGATACTAAAATAGTAATAATAAATAATAATAATAATAATTATAATAATAATATGAAAATAATAATAATATGAAAATAATAATAATAATAATAATAATAATATAATAACAATTATTTTTATTAGTATAATTATAATAATATAATAACAATGATTATTATAATAATTATTATAATAATAATGATAATATATACTAAAAATAAATAAAATATTAATAGTAATAATAATAATAAATAATAATAATAAATCTAAAATATGAAAATAATAATAATAATAATAATAATTATACTATAATAATATATAATTATATATAATAATAATAAAGAATAATTAAATAATAATAATAATAAATAAAATAATAATAATATTATATAATAATAATAATTTATAATAACAACAATAAAGAATAATTAAATAAATAATAATAATAAAAAAGAAAATAATAATAATAATAATAATATATAATAATAATACTATATAATAACAATAAAGAATAACAAAATAAATAATAATAATAATAAAATATTATTAATAATAATAATTAAAATAATAATAATAATAATAATGATATTAATAATAATAAAAGAATTAATGGTAAAAAATTAATATACATGGTCAACATAAAATGCCTTTTAAGTTGAAAAAAAGGTACCGCTCACTTAGCTTTTAACTTAAAATAAGTTATTTTTGAGTTAAAATAAGTTATTTTGATATTTGCGAAAACTCTAATAAGTCAAAAACTAACTTTTAGGTCAATTCGACAAGCTTTTAAGCCCATCCATACAGACTCTTAGTCTTTTCATGTCACTCTCTCTCCCCATTAATTAGTATGTATAATATTTGGATTTTGTTAGCTCCCTAATTCCAGCACAAAAGGGTTTAAGGGGGTGTCTTTTTGGTTGCTTTGTAGGCTTTTGCTCAGTTAGCTTCATGTTTTGTATTATGTTGAAGCAATTTTTAGCTGTAACTGATGCATCTCCTTGATGACTTCTAATACAATTTAATTACTTTACCAAAAATAAGAAGTAAAACATGACTGTTCTTGGGTTCCCACTCGGTGTTTAATACTCGCATTGGAGCCCGACTAATCCCAATTTGCGCATTGCAGGGCCCATTTCTTGGGGCAGCGCTCCCAACATGATCTTTTTCGTACCCAGGGATCGAATCCAAGACCTTTTGTTAAGGGTGGAGGGATCCCAACTCACCACAACTTAGTCAACATGATTTGCTTACTTGTGCTACAAGTGTGAAATTCTATATTTTGCACATGACATCCTTAATTCACTTGATAAGCATATTAGCATATGCTTAGTTAATAGGTCCTCCGCATGGTCAAAAGGGTATATAAGGGATTTAAATCAATTCTATCCCTTTTGTTAAATTCTAGTCTTACATTTCCTGTTTTGGGAAGTTTCGAGTTATCTCCAAATTTCACATTGTCTCTGAAGATTTCTCTCAAGTTGGGGAAATTTTCTCGTTACCACACATATGGTTAGTGCAACCCAAGTGCTACTTGTCTTTGGAAGCTACATCTTTTATTGTTTTTCTTTTCGAACATCTTTTCCTTGACATTAATGGCATAGAAGAGTGAAGTTAAGTTGTAATGGGTTAGGACGACGATGCCGAGATGTAGACAACTAAGATATTTAAATTTGAAGTTAAAGTGGACTGATAATGACATAAATGTAGAAGTTACACTAAGAATAAAACAAGATGGTTGAATGGAGAAGCGTTGTCGGAGTAATATGTGATAAAAGGATATTTACAGAAGTAAAAGGAAAAATTTATATAACTGTAAGAATAACAATATTGTGCGAGAGCGTATATTGGGTATCTAAAGTCAAAAGTATTCACAATATATAAGTGTTCCAGAATTGCGTATGCTATGGTGAATGTGCAGTCATACAAGATTAGACAATCTTAAAAATGACTATCCTGTAAAAGTTGCCAGTGTAGTAGTGATAATAAAATGAGAGAAGGTTATTTGAGATGGTTTGGTCACATCCTAAGTCGACCTCTAGATGCACCGGTTTGTAAGTGTGGAACTAGTGTGAGGGGTTTGCCTTCTGGGTCGAGTTCGTCGCACCAGGTTTGTCTAGTGCGGGTTACCTCTCCTATGTGGTTTGCGTGCTATTGCGTAGGATCAGGGGTTTTACACTGTGAGTACCCAAAGGGTAACGACTGTGGGTTTCCCTTGTCACAAAAATAAAAAGAAGGTAGATCTAAAATCATGTGGAAGAACACTATCTTGAAGGACTTATAATCTCTTGGAGTTTGTATGGATTTAGCAAAAAAATAGGGCAGAATGGAAGGAAAAGATCTGCATTTTGAAGTGTGGTGACATTTTGCTCTAGTTCTTTTCTTTTCCTTCTTCAATCCGAGCTTATTCCTTGATCTTTCTTTTACCAAGGTGAGGTGTAGTATGAAGTGGACTTCTCCAAGTGGTCCTTCGATGACCCCTACTTCGACATAAGTAGTTCCGATGCCTTTAGCTCCTTGCTTTGCTACGAGTGAAGGGTCTTGAAACTTGAGCACCACCATCACATGGCCAGTGAGGATCATATGACCGACTTAACTTATTTGGGGTTGAGGCATAGGGGTATAGTTGTTGTTGATTTGATAATTGAGAATTTGACATTACAACTTTAGAAGACAGTGGATAATAATGTTTCTAAAAAAAAAATACACTCAGTAGATAATGAGCTCGGCCCCTACCCTTTCTCAAATAAAATGTGGTTCATTTACGCAATTTAAACCATTGATGTGCACCTACCACACATCTCATGATGTACTACGTTTGCTAGGATGTGAAGGCTTCTACTTATGTAAAAGCAAAAATACTTATTTACTCTTTCATCTACTAGGTGATTTCACTTTTCACTTGGGTAAATTTTTTTCTTTGTTTTTGTTATGTATGCTTACTTGAGTAGAGAGTTAAAGGGCTTGAGGATCCTACCACATCTTTTTGCCTTATCACCATATTTCTTGACTGATTCTCTGACTTCCTGGAAGCTTCAAACTTGGTGTAGAGTGCCGATTCAGAGTGCATGAAATTTCTACTTGTAAGTGATAGAAGAACCTTGGTACTTTTTTTTATAAGAGACCATATGTGCTTGGAGGTGACTTTGTAAATAACCATCTCCAAGATCAAATGATCTATTACCTATAGCCTTCATATTCGTTTATTTCGCCTAGTCTACCTCTGCCTTTTGTGCTTCAGTTGTTTACATGACAACTTGTGGTGAACTCTTAAAGCAATTTCCACTGTTCTTTTGATTTGAGAAACTTTTCTGCTGACACACTGGTCATAATGACCATCAAATCGTGGAACATAATGTTGGATGAAGCTTTCAGACGCGATGAGAAATAGCATAAGCTTATCAAAACATAGTTGCTGCAATAAGCATGTTAAAGTGTTCTCAAAGTAATTTGTAATGGTTCTGTTTTGGGTTTGGATTCTCAATGTTCTTGGTGAGTGTTGAATGGTCAGATTTTTTCACATGTTTTCATAGTCGACAACATACATTAGTTCTCATCTGTTTTATATGTTTGTGCTCTCTCTCTCATTTTAGTCTGTTAGTCGCTTCGAGTTCCACTTCCCAGCTTAGCCCATTGAGACACCAACTCTACGACAATCTATGCTGCTCGGACTCTTCAAAAATGTCGATAGGTGCATGTAAGATACTTCAAAAATTATGCATTTTCAAAGAATTCGACACGGGTGATGCAACATTTTTGGAGAGTCTGAGCAACATAGACGACAAACATACTCCTTACGCTCTTGAGACACTTTTCTCCTTGCATTAGGTTTACTATTTAGCCTTCACTTTCTGCTGAATATATTCTTCAGCCCGTAGTGTCACTTCGTTCTTCTATTTCAACAACAACAAGATACCCTTTGAAATCCCACAAAGTGAGGTCTGGGGAGTGTAGAGTGTACGCCCATGCCCCTTACCTCATGGAGGTAGAGAGGCTGTTTCCAGAAGTCCCTTGCCTCAAATGAAAAAAGGAAAAAAGAAAATAAAGGAATTTCAATTCATGTGTAAACCCTAGAACTGGTTTACAAATATAAATGTCCCACATTAGTTGTTAAAATGTATTTTTGGAATGGTCCTCAGTTGTTCCACTCATTGCCAGAGTTTAGATTGGGGGAGAGGATTCTTTTTTATATACCGGATTAAGAGTAAAGACGAATGATCAAAGAATTGAATATCACATTAGTTAAAGCGGAGGATTAAATAATTGAATATCACAAGAGACAGAAAATAGATGAACTCCAGATGTAAATATTCATCAAAATCTAGACTTAACATTGGCTGAATATATTACTAAAAAACGATAAATGGGCTCCTGATCAGTTATGTGCCTGCTACTTTCTAAAATAAATTGATATTTCTCTCCTTCATACTATGATTCAGTTCTTAAAAGATCTTACAGGAAAATTATAATACTTTATTAGAAGTCAACTTTTTACATTTCTCAATTACTTCTGACCTTCTCCATGTTAGCAATTTAAAAATAATTACTTCCAACCTTCTCTATGGTGAGAGGAGAAAAAGAAATGGAATGGAAGTGTTATGTCTTCTGTTTTATCCTAAAACTTTTCTCAAGGTATTTATGATTTGCTTGACTTATGATAACTAGTGGCAAACTCCTACTATTTCTTGATATTTGGTGGTCTTTTATTGGGTTTCACTTAATGTTACTCATGATATTCAGCATAGAAGTACGACAGGAAATGGCTTATATACTAAAATACAGGATCATTTAGTGATATTTATGATTAATGTATTCACTAGTAGCAATTTTCATCTAGGTCGGTGGATAATCTTGCTTGGGAAATTAGCATTTGGGGTGTTATAGTAAACATATTATCGAGTGAATTGGAACTTGCAGGGTTTTATGTATAATTATACTTGTAAATTTGGGTCATCTGCTTCATGGATGTGTTTTGTTGGAGGAGAACTTTTCATGGAACTTATTTCAGTATTTTGTGTATGATAACTTGAGTTAGCCTTCCCTGTAGCAATCCTCTATTTTTTTACATGCTGCATAAAACTTGACTTGTATACATGTTCAGTTAGTCTAGATGTCATGTGGGGTTTCACTAAACCATTGCAAGTTCTGTAATGCAGCCATTGAAGGTGAACTGGAAAAAGCTATCTTCAAAGCTTGTGGTATTCGAGACATTAATTTTGGAAATTTATATAAAATTGGCTAGGGAGAAGTAGTTGAACAGATAAAGGAGTAAGCCAGAGATTTAGAATAACTTGTGTATGACATGTATTTTGTTTCGCCTCTAAAAGTATGTCTTCTCTTGCCATCATGCTGATTTTATTTCAAAAATACATATTAGGTTCATTCATTGGCGACAATGATATCTCTTAAAATGGAGATTACTGCAGATGCATGGGAGGATGATCCAAATGGGGTCACTCTTGCTAATTGCGTGGACTCAAGTCTTCCAGAAAATATCAGAGTTTTCAGTATTCTACCCTCAAAAAAGATAGTTTATGTCTCCTATTTCTTAATAAGCCTGTGTCTGTTACTCTAGTTATTGTCCAATTGATAACCACAGATAAAAGCACATTTACCTAGAGACTTTTGTTCATTCTGTTCATAGTTGAGAATTGAATTTTCATTATCATTAACTGTGGAGGAAAAACTTGTAAATTTGCTTGTAAGAATCTTGTAAATGCGCAGATTTTAAGGTTAGAAGTTAAAACAAAAACATATTTCCTTCCTTCCTGCGGGTTATAGCAAGTAAATTTGTTGGGCTGACCTGAAACAAGCATATCTCGTAAAGTAAGAAAATACTCCCTAGTGTACATCATTAGTTTGAAGGCTACGACATAGTATCAAAAGCAGTCTAGTGCAGACCGTTATGTCCGTTATGTTTTCTTATCCTTTTTGCTGATCAGTTGTTCATTATGGCATTGATTTGATTCTTGCCATAAGGGAACCATCTCAATATAGTAAATAGTAACACTTCTCATCCCCCTGCCTAGCATTTCACAGTTTAAGTTTTAATTATATAATCAGAGAGGCATTTTATATATATATATATATATCTATATATATATATATATATATAACAGCCTCCCAAACATCCCTAGCAGTGGGAAGAACAAGTATGGTTTACCTATGTCAAATTTCATGGAGTTCAGTAGCAAAGTGATTAGCATCGAGATATCTATTCTCCGGTCGTTCATTTTGTGGTGTAGTTCAAGATTTCTATTTCTCCAGTTAAGTGCCTATGTTTTCCTCAACCATAAATAACCAAATAGACAAATTGTGTTTGTAAGAAGTAAATTGAAAAGATAAATGAGAAGAATCACCGCCTTGGTTCATTGTTGTCTCGGTTGAGACTTTGTTACAAAACTCTCGACTTCTATCGGTGCCGCTGGATGATGTATCCCAGTAAATGTTGCTCGGTGCAACAAGAATAGATCATCCATATGTAACAAATAAAAAGTAACAAATTAATAATCAATATGTGACAAGAACAATAAATCATTGACCTCGACAAAGTAGTGGTGAGAGTTAGTCTTTGAAATGCTTACGACCACACTTAGACATTAGATAATCTTTAATTGTTAATAGACCAATAGAAAGATATAACTCATTGATATGTAATAAATCATTTAATATGGTGGGATTTAGCACAAATCAACTCAATCAAATGGAGATGTGCATATTAATCCAATGCATGTCATGTAAAGTGGCAACTCATGGACAACACCAAATAAATCAATATCCTCAAAACCTATGTACACCTGGATGGGCTTGGGGTTGGTCAGCCCAATGGTTCATGGGGGAGAACTGGGTTGTCCATATGTCGTACTCAACTTGCAGTGCATACTATTTCAACGTGCTATCATTCTCATCAGAGACGATCTCAACATGCACCTTTTCATGATTAATAACTCATATCTAGTATGATATCAATTTCTATATCACGATTATAAACACCAGATAGAAGCATGGTAGGAAAATCTCCATAGAGCGAGTTTTCAAGTAGGCATGTAATCTTATATGCAATTAGCTCATTATATATCCCATCTGGCATCAATATTATTGGATTTGTCATTTAGCATGAAGTTCCTCTTACATATCAATTATTGAAGTAATTAAATCAATTAAGCACTTAAGATATGTCAAGTCACCTGATGTTTCTATAACCTCTCAAGACCTTGCTTATACGACACACCCTTACACTTAATATACTACATGAATTGTTTAATTAAGGAAAACTATAACCTATTGAAGGTCAAGTCTGAACTTACCTTGAAGCAAGTGCCACAATGTTAACGAATGGACATTCTTTTCTGTAATGCTTTTTATAGCTCCCAATCCTTTAAAAATACGATCTCCTCGATTATCTGATTATACCCTTTCCCGCCCCACCTTATTTGCTGGAGGGAGGATACAATTGTTGTAGATGCAGTCCTGTATTGACATGATAAGAATTCGGTCAACAGAAATCTAACGTCGAGCCACTGAGGTCAAAACCATAAAGATCTTCTAGAATTGGATCCCTCATAAGTTGTAGATCTCAAATCTCAATTTTCATTCGATCCCAATCATTAATTGATCCCCAAATTGGATTAAATCTCTAATTAAGATTAAGGAATGATAGGAAAATACTAGAATCAAGGTAAGATACTTACCCTCTTATCAATAAGAGTTGATTTTTTCAAAAATTGCCAAAATCTGAGATTTAGAGTTCCAAAAATGTAATTTGAATAGTAAGTTTGAATTGAGGATTCGTAAGTCTACCCATATTCCTCCTCTATGAACGTCAGGCCCCCCTCTCTCGATCCTGGGTCCTTTATACCTTGCACTTCGCGGCTGTAAGCTCCCCTTATACGACCACAATGACCCCTGACCCCTTAACGATTACGTCTACCTGCCCACAAAACCATGATTCATGATCCTAGATTCCTACACAACCACGGCACTGTCCACACAACTGTGAAGAACAACAATTGATGACACCAACAATAAAAAAAAATTGTCTCTCTTTCGTTGTTTTGCTGTCCAAAACACATCCGAATCCATCGGGATGAAAACCAAATATGCAAATCACTTCAAAAAACCCTATAAACCCGTTGGAATACTAAAATTACCAATCTAGTGTCATTTGGCATATATTTGACCGTGGTCAGCTGTTATTTTCTTAATTCTCTAGTTTACTACCTAAGTGTCCGAATTACTCCCTAGTCCCCTAAGACCATCCAACCAAGTCCTAAATCATTTTCTGAACCTACAGGAGCTTTCAAGTCTCGATTCTAAACTCATTTACTCCAAATATTGATTTTGCTTAAACCATTTGTTTTCTCCAAACTTCTAGTATTTAGTATTCTTTTCGAAAATACATCTAGGTCGCTGGATATCCATGTCATCCATTCTCGCAAGTCATAATTCACATTTTGAAGCTATGGGATGTGTCATTTAAGGGAAAAGCGTTCTAATACTCAAAATGATCAGACTGGTTCTTACGAAATTCTGGGCCCTTGATTCTGGTGAGAAAAGGAGTTTATCTTTGTATTCTTTTTGAGTCGTTTCAGTTATTAGTAGGTAGTATAGAGCTTCCTTCATTACATTGTTCCATGATATTAGTCAATTTGTGCGATTTGCATGTCTATCTGTTGTCTTTGATTTGTCATAATTTAGTTAGAAAATGATGTAGCAGTTATGGTTTTCTTTTCGTGTCAGTTAGTGATTAGTAGGGTTCCTTCATTACATTGTTGCATGATATTGGTCCATTTGATCATTTTCTAGTCTATTTTCTGTATGATATGTCTTTATTCAGTTTGAAATGATATTGTTTTCTGATCCTCTATAGTAAATTCATTTTAAACGAGCTTCAGGAGGTTTGATGCCAGAAGAGAGTGTAATGCACGCAAGTATTCTTATCTTATTCCTGCTGAGATCATCGGGATAAAGAATGATTCAACTTCTTCTGAAATCGAGTACCGTAAAGCCAATTTTAATGATATACTGAATTCTTTCGAGGAATTTTCAAGTCTATTAGATTTAACTTCTTTTAATGGTTGTGTATCATATTCTCTAAAATTTTCTTTTAAATTCCTCAATTTGTAAGTGATTTGTATTGTGATGTGAAATTAGATCTTAGACCTAACACATACCCCAAAAGTTAGCTGATATACTGTGGTTTCACGGTATTTTTAATGCTTTTCCTTAAGTTTAGTGTGTGTCCAAAATCCTTTTTGTATTAATTTTTATGTAAGTTTCTCTTTATTTGCAGGAAATCTATCTAAAGATGAATGCGGAAGTTTTTGAGCAAGAAATGCAGAAAATTTACCACCTACGGAGCTTGTGATGGTCCGTCGTGCCTGTGACGGTCCGTAGGTGGCATCGTAGTGAAGCTGCTGAAGGAAGATGGGGGAAGTCTGACCAAGTGTGGGGTTACGAAGTGCATGACGGACTGTCGTAGCCATGACGGTCCGTCCTGCTGGTTCATCGTGATGATCAGAGAAGTAGTCCCAATATCCAAATACCAAGAGCTTAAGTGTTATGGAACGGAGGCCCTCGACGGACCGTTGTGCCTATGATGACCCGTCATACCTGCTGTCGAGGGTAATAAAGAGAGCAGCAGAAGAATTTGCAAAGTATGGGACGACGGAGTCCATGACGGCCCGTCGTGACCACGACGACCCGTCGCGAGGTCCGTCGACCTAGCCGCGTTTTGACATATTTTTAGCAAATAGAGTCCTTCTTTGATTAGGTTTTTGTTTTTTATAAATAGTTCGAAAAACCTCGTTTTTGGGGTTAGACTCTATTATGGTTAGAATCTTGATTATTACACACTTTCATGTTAGATTCTTTGTTAGGAGATTATTTTGGATACTATACTTTGGATTGTTACACTTTTCTTTGGAGTTGATTGTTGGTGATTTTGTCGATTAATCAAGTAAATTTCTGGATTTTCTTCTTTCTCATTGAAGTAAGTGCGTGAATTCTTATATTACATATATGAATATTATGATTATGACTATGGGTAACTAAACTCCATAACTAGGGTTGTGGGAACCATAGGCGAATAATGAGGTAAAACCTAACTAAAATAACAATTCTAGAATAGTGTCTTGCATGTATTGATAATTCTTTTGTTTAGAAGTATTTTTAACGGATGACCAACGTTAGAAATCGCCTTAATGCTACTTGCCGGACCAAGGAGGTAGATAATAGGAAAAGTATTATCAACATAAATTTAGTGTATACTATCTAATAGGCTAATATTGATTGGTACGAAGTAATTACTTAGTCAAATATCGAATACAATGCTTAATATGAGGTAAAGGTAAGGGTTAGTATAGCAACACACTTAGCCGGACCAAGGTGCGGAGTGAAATTTTCTAGATGCCGGACCAAGGATTTAGAAATGCATAACTTATCACTTTGCATGCAAGACACTAGGAAAGAATTGTTATAGTTAGAATTATCAGATTAGGAACCCGTTGGGAACACGTAAACCCTAGTTACTTTTATTAATTGATTAAACTCCAACATTTGAATATGTTAGGTTTCTACTTTAATCTAGTTAGTTATTTTTATTCATTTAGAAATAAAAAAACCCCTTTTATTGTCTTTGTTTTCTAAGGAAATAATTTACGAAATAATAGTAATAATAGATTGAAGTTAAGTCTGAACTATTTTCCTCGTGGGAACGATCCCAACCTCATTAGTTGGGTTCTTTACTTGATACGACCGCTTTACTTCTTATTTGAGAAGTAAGTTTGAGCGTATCATTAGCTCAAAGGGAGGAGGATTGTCCAAGCCTTATAAGGTGTCCACCCATCTTATTAAAAATCGATGTGATACTTTTGTAATTTTTAACACCCACCTCACGCCAAGTGCTTAGCATTTGGTGCGTGGGCAATTTTTGTTTTGGGGTTTCCAACATCGCGTGAGACGGTCCCTGCTCTAATACAATATTGAGGTCTTAGGTATAACTCACACCCCAAAAGCTTATCTCAAAGGGAGGAGGAGGATTGCCCAAGTCTTATAAGGAGTCCACCCATCTCATTAACCACCGATGTGAGACTTTTGTCATTTAACAGTGATATGACTCAACTTTCAATTTTTTTTTCTCCGGTGTGTATCTTCAAGAGCTCTTCTGTCTGGTGTCACGATCGGGGAGCACCCCCTAGAAGTAACACAACGTACTTGACCTCTCGGAGGTCTTATACAAGCCCATAGTTATCATTCATCACATTAACATAGTAAATTTTGCGAAATGTTTATAACTTTTTATAACACCTCATATGCTAGAAACTTTACTTCATAAACATATAAAATATAAGTCATAATACATATATAGACTCTAATTCTCTTTGCCATCTTAGACTCAATAACTTTGGATTACATTAGGGACACAACCCTTAAGACATAATACAAACTATACAATATTTAAAGACTTTACACTAGAGACATAAGTAGGAGATCCTTGAACTTAGAGATTCCTTTCATTGAGCTTGGGAATCATCTATCAAGATCTTCACCATTCAAGACATCCTTTAATCATCCATAACCTACACTTTGTGTAAAAAGTAGAGAAGAATGGGATCAGCACAAGAATGTACTAAGTATGACAACCATGCATTTAAAAGGGACATTTTCTTTGAAATCATACTTCATGCTATTTTGAGTAAATCATCATAAAACCTTTATCAATAACATATATATATATNCACCTTCCTAGAACTTCCTAAGGAGCTACTTGTGCAATGTCTAGATGGGTTCATTACTTCCACCTATCCTAAGTAACCTCCCTTAAGTCATTCTATTTAGGGTCCTGGTCATTTAATTTCCATTGTCCATTTTACTTTAGGGAAACTATAGCCTTAACCGACATAGACCATGTGATGCTAAACATGGAATCTGGTGTCATGAAACCCTACACCAAAAAAAGGTGGTCTACCGGCCAAAGTAGAACCTACATGACATAGCTTTCTAGGTGGATCCACTAGCTAGTATCCTATGGTGGTAACATAGTTTCTGGAACTTGGGGATTCATGGAAATATCAACTGTACATCCTATGTTGGGTCATGAGGCTATCCACCCCATGAGATTTATAGTAGACCTACCTTCCCACATTGGAAAGGGACACACACTCATATACAAGTTCACTCGGTGCTAAACTAAGTTCCCTTTATTGAAAAAGCCCTCATTAATATTTATTTATAAAAACATAGGCTTAGGAGAGTCATCCCCTCATATTCTTAGCTCATAGCTTATAGATGAAAGTTCATCAACCTAAATCATGTGAGAATATCCTTTCACATGGACATAGCATGTGTATTAGCACTATCTAGTTTAGTGTACACATGAATACACCATTCAAGGCCCCTCTCTTGACTAGATCTGCATACATGTGTGTGTGTATTCATTTATGTGAGCAAACCTTTCACATAACACATTAAGTCACACAAGTTCATACATACATATTCATACATATAGAAACCAAAACTACAGCTATCCAATCAAGGTACACATGTGCAATGCATAGGCAAAGTCCCATACCCTTGCCCATACTAGTACACCTATCAAGTCATCCTAGTAAAGAATACATAAAATACTTCACATACATATACTTTACATGCATAGTAGTAGACATTAGTGAATATGAGAACAACCTTTCATTTATACACCATGACCTATACTACTTGTAATATGCATGTGAGTAAGAGTGTGTGTACATTGGTCAACATGATCACATAACGGCTATCGATTACTCCTTGAGGCAGCCATCCTCTTATACCACATTATACTTCCAAGAACATACCACACAACACATAATAACATAGGAGGCAAGACAATATAAACATTATAACCGAGGCTCCTAACTTTAGCTATTTACACTTTCATATAAGGGGTAAATGGGTAGGGGCTATTAACCATTTTAACACATCAATGGAAGCACCTATACAATACCCTAACATAAATATACTCATGCTCATACAATAGCCACACAGCCTAGATCACAACTAGATAGGAAGATAGGCACAATTACATCATAAGGTGATCATCTAAATCTCTAAATCATATATTCATAAATTTGCCTTCAAGTCCATGGTCAATACATATATAATGACAATAAAGTAAACACAACCACCATAAGTGGACCATACCACACAATGCCATACAAGGCTTCATCAACATTACTATAAAGAAATAGAGAAGTAGAAGAGTAGAGAAAATAAGCATTCTTACCAATTTCTCACCCTTTGATCATCATTGATCAATACTACTTATTCATCAATAACTCACATATATGTCAGTATCTAAATATACTTTAAACACATAAGAAACCATGTACAAGTCGCTACAAGATTATACTACAACATAATACAACACATCAACATACTAGTAAAGTAGAATAACATAGATCATTAGCTAATTTCCCTTGCATTGATTTAGATCATATTTCATACAATTATGCGTCTAAGGCAGTATCTAAACCTACATTTAACCATATTGAAATCATAATTACATACCCTCAAGATTAAGGTTACAACATAGGCATTTAGGTTTATCGATTTTCTAGAGTATAGAAGACTTTGCCATTACTATGAACTCTCTAATACTTTGATCATAATTCATATTTTATCAACAATACACTCATTAGGAAGTAGCTAATTCAGTAGGAAATCAAGAAGAAACCATGCTTGATATAACAACAACTCAAGATCCATCACACACTTAGCTTTTTGACTTCATAGCATAAAGAAATCTAGATCAATTAATGTAAGACTTTCTTAATTTGATAATTAAGGATTTATACCTAAAAAATTCATCCATTATATCACCCTAAAACAGTAGCTACAACAGTTTATACATAATAAAAACTCTACACAACCGATCTCACAATCGACTTTAAGGCAACATGTAGAAACATAGGCTATTCATGTTCAAATCTTCATACATTTATAATCATGGACTGATCATCATCAATTAAACATAAATTCATGTAAATAACAGCATATACAATCACTTCAACGTATAGAATCATAATTCGATCGATAAAAAATCAAGATCATAAGGCCCATGCAAGGCTAAATCATTTTGGTGATAGAGCATGGGTTCATCATGCAATTGGATTGAAAACCATTTCCAAATCAGTAGATAATAATTAATACATTCATATTATGCCTTTGAAATCAGTTTAGGAAAGAACCCATGGAAGATTGAAGAAGAAAGTGTTTGATCATATTTTCCTCTTTTGAAATCTTTGAGAATGGCTCTCTAGATGAAAAGATAACTAGAGATGAAGATCACCATACCTTTGTCTAGTTGAAACCTCTTAAAATTGATGATTCATCCATGGAAAACCAGCTTGAATCTGTTCTTGAGCTTCACCAACAATGGTGGTTTCTAGAGGGAGTATTTTTGGAGGTAAATGTTTCAATCTTGTGAGAGGATTCTAGAATGGGGTGGTCACGTTTTTGATGACTTATATACACCCAAAATATCTAATAAACCTATTATGTCAATGTTAGGACGTGGGGTGAATTTCCCATTCACCCCTTTAATGAAACAGACGCAGGCTGCAAGTTGCAGGCCACCTGCGGTGAAGGTAGTGACGGGGCGTCGTGGCCTTGACGGGCCGTGCCTGGACTCCGTCGTTAGGTACTTAGACAAATATTGGATTGATACCTGCTCAAGTCAAGTCCCCATTGACGATACCTGCTCGACGGTCCGTTGGTGGACCAACGATCCGTCGTTGGGTCCTCCAATGGACACTGCCCAAGCAATGTCTTAGGCAGCTTTGGGTCCTTCTTTTGGGGCCTCTTGTGGGGTTCTTTAAAGTCGTACCCGGATGTTTCCAATATTATTATAACTCTTAACAAGTTATATACCTTTCACATAAATTTCATCCCAAACAAACACCTATAAGACGTCCAAACAGCCTGCCCCCAACATGACATACGATGAACGTCTTAGGGGCTATCTTTCGAACGCCTTGGACATTTGACCTTCAAACTTCACGAAACTTCATATAAAAACATTAAAAATCAATTTAAACCATTTTAAGACTTATTAGTATAATTTCATTCAGATTTAGGCATGCATAGATACATGAGACACATAAGCAACTATTCGTCGAACGTCTTGGTCGTCCCTTGACGTTCGACTTCCAAATCACTTCCAACTTTGCACACTGCCTCTAAACCATATAATAAGACATTTTAGAACATTAGAAATCATGAAACACCCATAAACACATAGAACCACATATTAGGCATCTAGGTGACTTAGTCGTCGAACGTCTTAGTCGTCCCTTAACATTCGACTTCCAATACCTCTAATATTTTAGCTACTTCCTATATACTATATTTTAAGCATATTTAGGACATTAGAACTTTAAGAAAAACATGTTAGGCTCTAAACACCTTAGCTTATTTTCGGGGTCTTACATGTGGTTTGTGAGCTATTGCATAGAACAGGATTTTTTACCTTGTGCACCCAAAGAGTAGTGGCTGCGGGTTAACCTTGTCATAGAATAAAAGAATTATTCTCTATATTAGTCTAAAAGGACTTACATTAGGTTTCACTTGGATAGTTCACGAAACTTCAGAAAATGTTACTTGCCAATTCAGTGGATGAGTGATTTCATTTTATGATATCTAGTCGTTTTCCATAGATAAAAGAGAATGATTTTGCTCTCTTCACTTGCTGTTTGTGATTTGTGTTGCAGGGAGAACATCCTTTCCACAATTACTCAATACGATCCAAGTACAGGAAACAATCTCCTGCCAGAAACTTGTTAAAAAATGACAGTCTCTTAAAAAAAGGGAGGCCCTCTAGTGAGAAAGAAATATCTGGGTCTGAGGAGTGTGATGGAGAACAAATCGGTAAAAAGCAGGGGGTTCTAACGGTTGTTGAGGCTGAAAATCAACTGTAATGAGAAAGTTAGTCATTCAAAGGATCTCAATTCTGCTATACCAATTCAAGCAAGATGGCTCCATGATCCGATGCAAGAGATAAACTTAACACTGCTCATTTCCGAAGGATTTTTCACCGTCATTGTGGAAAATTGGATAAGTTGCTCGGCATTAATTATGTAGAAGTTTCAATTTGTGGAGAGTCATTCATGTTACATCAAGTAATTCTCTTTGATTATCATTTTGCCCTGTTCATTCTTTCTAAAACGTTTTAAAAGGGAACACTCTTCAACTTGCTAAAAATATTTATATCGCCTGGATACTTGTCCATTGAACAAGGGTGCCACTTGGTAAGCAAGGATCTGTCTGTCCGCAGGAAGAAATGTATTGTAGTTGCATTACCAAGATTCTCATTTGCCTTGATGTACACATTTCAATTGGGGTGGTCATAAATGTCCTTCTTATGGATCCAGCAAAATGCATTGGTATCTTCTTTTATTTGATACACCAAAATTTGTTAGAACTTTATTTTACTTGTTGTATACGTAACTATATGGGATACTCGTCCTTGAGTCCATGCATGAGCCGAAAAGATGGCTAGTGATTTTTCAATATGGCAGCTTAATGACCAAGCAGAATGAACTGTTGTTTACTTTCTTGAGTTTCATTACATGCAGTTGTTTATTTTTTTTATTCAGTTTTATGTGCTTTGTTGTGATCTGTGTTTTTGTTGACAAGATATGTTGTATGCGTCTAAGCTTATATTGTTTCTCTTTTTGAGATACGTAAAATGGTAGGGAAAGCAGTTACGGTAAAACGCAATCTTCTACCACATGATATTTTGAGAATGTCATTATGCAAGTTTTCAAGGATTGTGTTACCCCTAGCCCCATCAGAAGTTTTGGTTTTGAAGGAGAACAATTTTGCTTTGAGAAACCATCCAGGCAACATAATAAGACGTGAAATGTTGACATTGTCGGAATCAGATGATATTCTCAAGGCAGTTGATGACTTCTACTACTCTACAATGTTACCTCAGCTTTCTAGATTTTTAGACCCTTCAAAGTCCCTTTGGAGTGAGTGGGTAGAAATACTGGATGCAAACACAAGCATTCCAGATTATCAATTAGAAGAAGTAAGGGTTGCTTGGAAATTGTGGAAGGCACAGTATGATAGCAGAACTAAGTTTCCATCAGTATTGGCTCAAGGTACATTATGCATGATCACTAATTTGATGTTCTGTCAAGCCCTTTCCTCTTTCCTTGGCTTACTGGATGTTAGGCCCAGGTCAGGTATATGTAAAACAATAAAATATGTTTCTGCCTCTTACTGCACCATCTTGTATCACTTGGTGCACAAGTTTGAATTGGGTTTATGGAATTGTATCATTGAAATGATTTGTATTTCTCCTGTGCAGAGTCTGGTGTCTTGTGATGGTCAAATTGTTAGGAGCAGCAATCAAAGAGTAAAACCTCTGTTTGATATTTGCTAAAACAAGGACGGAACCTTTTGGGCATGCATGTCGGCAAGTCTGTTCCACTATCAATAGTATGACCACCAGACAACTATTACTCTACCTATACTTGGCATATGCAATAGTAACTCTAACTTGCCATTATCTTCACTTCTTTTTTTTTGTTTGTCAAAGAAGAAAATAGTTTATTTATAGAACACGGACAAATATTTTTGAACCAACTTTTCTTTTATAAATTCAAATACCATATAATTCTCATTCTCTCTCTAGGTTCAATAATTTAGGCTTACTTATCAATGCGTAAAAACAGAAATTTTTTTCAACAAAATGCTTATATGTATATACAATCTATTGATATTGTATACATAGTTTACAATCATGTATAATCATGTATCAGAGATACATATACATTATTGATATAAAAAAGTATATATATATATATATATATGTATATATATTATTTAAATCAATTCAAATCTCCTCTAAATAATCCCAAATTTTAAAAATGAGCTCCTCTCAATGCTTTGAGTATTTTGATATATATTATTTACTCAAAATGATTCAGGTTTACTTCACATCCATTTTTGAAGTTGAGCTTTAAACATGGAAGGAAGAAGAAAAAAAGAGGCAAAGAAACAAGAAAGAAGAATGAATGAAGGAAGAGCAAATAGTTGTTGGAAGAAGACAAAGTAGATGTATTTAGCTTATTTTGGGGTCAGAAATTTTGACCAAATCAACATTTTTTTTAATTCCAAATAATTCATCAAAATACTTTGATAATATTTTCGCAAAAGCAATACAAAAAAGACAATATTTTTAAGAATTTAAAACAGGTAGTTCTATACATATTACTCTCAAGTAATATAAATATTATTGTACTAAGAAATAACTACAAGAAGTAACAAAACTGTCATGCATTAGAATTGTGAGTACATATTTTCGGGACCAGTGACCAACCTCTGAACAAGCATAACAACCTCTATAGTCTGAATCCGCATGAAGAACGTGATGAGTTGCCATGTCTACCTCCACCAAACTCAAGACCACCCTTAGCCAACTACACCAGGGCCCTATGACAACCTCTAACAAAGGGTTCTTCTTCACTACACTCGTAGCAATCATCACCAAGAGCAACCTATTTCGAAGGCCAAACTGGAGTGAATGAGCTCCAACTCCTTAAGGCCCAAAATGCACGCACAAATGTCTGACCTGAACTCTATATACAAAAAGTCACCACGACCTGTCTTAGATCCCCTCGAATCTTGAGGTGCTACCACTATTGTAGCACCTTAGACTTTGGAGAAGGTACAAGAGGTTAAAGGGCAAGTCCACAAATCCAAAATGGACCATGAACCCTTCACGGAACCCTAAGTGGTCCGTTTAGGGCATCACTGGTAGTTTAGGTGAAGTGGTCTGGCCGTTTAAGGCAAAAAGGAACTTGGTTGATCTGTATGGCTCCGTAAACGACCAGTGGTGATTATACATACCGTTCAGGAATCAAGGCCACCTTGTCAGCTTTTAAGTTTGGGATATTTAAGTCTCTTTCCTATGTGTTTGTTACTAGCTATGTTGTTTTAACCCATATTCTAAGACCTATATAAGTGAGTTAATTTATAAAACTACCCATCGATATGCTTAAATTACACCTTCCTAAGAAGTATAAATGGTCGTTGTTAAATAAAGAACCTAATTGAAGTTAGGGTCGATCCCACGAGGAATATGGTTTAGACTTAGGATAATTTATGGTTGATTATACGTTTAGTCAGATTACTTCTATAAAAAAGGGGGGGGGGATTTTTAACATACAACAACAGTTGATTCATTTGTATTAATAAGTAACAAGTACAAGTTTCACAGTTTGTAATATCAATATGAGAGGAAACTGTCATGACCCACAAGTACACCTTAGAAGTTAGAGCGTCCTTGTGTCGCCACACGGCAAATGAGACTTCAAGAAGTCCCATCTAAGCCACTTTTACCATTCTTTGCATAATAAACATACTAAATGAGTAAGAATTTAAAACTTTCTTCACACACGAAGAACTATTTTCATAATCATTACACAAGCGAAAGACTTTCATTTAAAACACTAAACCTTTAAAACATATCCTTGAACCATCTAAACATTAGAGTAGACAACACTTGGGACTAATCCCATACAAGACATAAAATAAAGAATAAGACATAAAGGAACACGTGTGGATATTTTTCTCGAATCGATGAGGACTCACAAATACTTCATCTTTAACCCTTAGAAACCTATCCATCCTCCATAGCACATTAAGACTTCCAATTCCCTACACTTTAGTCAAAAGGGGGAAAGAAGGAGTTAGCACATTAGATGTATTAAGTATAGAAGCCATGCAAAAATCATGAAAAAGGGACATTTAGTAAATAACATGCTTTCATGAATTTTGATAAAAACATCATATAATAAGTATAATAACAACATTTTAAAACTTAGAAACACATGAGAAATCATTTAAGCAAATATTCACATTTTTAGAAAACATTACAGTGAACTCACTTCACTGTACAGTGAAGTGCATTAGCTTCACTTTGCACACCTTTTAACATATAATTCACTCACTAAAAGTTATCCTAAGACTCAGTTAAGTAAGACAAAGAGAGACCGCTCATACACCCTCTCTAGGCACACCTAAATGATCCTTAAGACCACCCATAATGAGATCAACATACATTTACAAGACATCAAACATATGAACATGAATCCTCCTACCAAAGGTGATTCTAAGATTCACTTGAGTGAGTTGTGAAGCGACCGACCATACAATCCCTTATACACACACTTAAGAGATCCTATAGACTACCTAAGATAGAATCATTCTCACTTAATACTTTAGCATACATATAATATGACATTCTCCCCTACAAAGGTTATCAAAAAACTTACTTAAGTAAATCAAGAAGATAACGTCCATAATGACCTCTCCAAGATTACCTAAGTAATCCTTAAGAGTACCTAAGTTTGGATCATGTCTACATAATCAACCATCTTATTCGTAAGACTTATCTAGAGTCATTCGTAAGACTTATCTAGGTAAGATAAGAAGTGAACATTCCTATGCCCCTTCACACCTTAACTAGACAACCCTTAACTACTCTAGATAAGTACTTATTCATTTAACATACATTATTAACTTAAGTCATTACTTTCATTAGTTCATTTAAGACTTATTCATCACATAAGGACATTCAAGTAATGGTCTTAGACAAGACCTAGGGACTCCAACTAACACCTTCAAAGCCTATTGTGCAATGTCTAGATAGTGTCCCATACAACCACCTAAACTTCATTGAATTTATCTTGTGCTAGTAAGTATGAGAATAAACAATAACCGACATAGACCATGGTAGAAAAACATGGAATCCAGAGTTCTAACCTACTCCGATGAGGATGTTCTACTTGCCAATGGTAGAACTTGGACACATCCCATGTAGACATATGGTTAAGGAATATGAAGGGCGTGCCTTTTAATCTAGTCTCATTCTTTAGGTAGAACTACTTCCCTTACCATACTCACTCGGTGATAGCCTTTGTTCTCATAGGGTAATTCACATTTAAGGTTCATATAAAGGGGTTCCATATCAAGCATAACCTAATCACATTCACCCTACCAAAGAGGACCTCTACAACTACCTTCTAATAGCAAGAAGAAGCTCATCATGACTTTCCTAAGGTTTGATATGATGCCATTCCAGCCAATCAACCTTAATTCTATCATTCCTTTACTTGAAGGATATCATTACGACTTTCGACTTCAACATTCATAACCTTACCACTAGGTTCAAGGTTTCACATAAAAGACCATCTGAACATCATTCAACGTCACATGTCATTCATTCATTCAAGAATAAGAGGTTTTAGCATCCTAAGTCAAGACATCTCATATTCACATTTATACATACATCAAGTAAGGGACACAAGTCAACCAAGACAAGACACAACATACTTCACTTTAACACATATCACATGTCATTCTTTAAGTCACTTGGGAATAACCATTATCATCTTATGTCATCCTATACCCTACCATATCATTATCAATATAACCATCATAGACTCATATAGTCAAGTAGGAACAACAATGCATCAACTCTAAGACTATACATAGAAGCACATAGTCATAGTCGACATGATTTCCTAACATACATAAAAAGAACACATACTTTCACATTACTTCACATATAAATAGATATGCTCATACTTCACATAAATCAACAGCACAAATCATCATAATACTTCAAGTAGTACCGACAAGGCCGTGATCATCTTATTGCATAAAGTAACACCGACAAGGCCAGATGAATTCACATAGCACCGCCACATTAAGTGGACCATACCAATCACAACATAATTGATGTCAAATTAACATAAAATAAAAGGAATTAGGGCATTATACCCCCATTCCATCTTACCACTTCAATTTCAAAGCTAAATCTTCCAATTCAATACTATAAGACCCTTACCCATGGCAATAACCAATAATTCACTACAATTATATCAATAATAAATGAAATAGGTCAATTTATTGCATAACTTATCAATCTAATACAACCTAGATATCAATTTATTACAATTATCACATAAACCGATAGCCCATAGAAAACTACACTAGAATTCATAAGCCTTAAGTCGATATCAATTCAATAAGCCTAATATTCAACAGATCTAAGAATATTCAATACTCACTTATCAAATTGAAACATCCTATAAACCAATGAATCATAATATATACGTGAATCAAAAGCCCATAACAATCTACACTTGAATTAATCAATATCAAAGCATGATCACATAACCCATATTTTAGACAAATTGAGAGATATGTGAAGGTCAAGGGTTCATGGAGAATTTAATTGGAGAACATCAATTATACATCAATTATATCATATCTTAACGTTTGAAAACCTTTCATGCAAGAACCCAAGACTTAGAGTAGAAATTGGACTTTTTCATCTTTTTTCATCTTTGAAAATCATCTTTGAAATTGGATCTAATGTGATAGAAAGCCTTAGATTATGAACTCCCATACCTTATTATAAGAACCAAATGATAATTGAAGAAGAAAAACCATTGAATAACCATCTTTAGGCTCCATCTTCACCTTGAACTCTAATGGAGGTTTTTGAAGAAACTTTGGAAGGGAATGTGTTTTGATTTAGGTGTTAGGGTTTAAATGAGAGTTTAATGACTTATATACTATTAAAATACCCATAAACACTCAAAAC
This sequence comes from Solanum pennellii, assembly GCF_001406875.1. Taxonomy (NCBI): domain Eukaryota; kingdom Viridiplantae; phylum Streptophyta; class Magnoliopsida; order Solanales; family Solanaceae; genus Solanum; species Solanum pennellii. Next base: position 22,056,987 of record NC_028638.1, on the reverse strand, counting down.
AACCTTCTAAAGTCTTGTTGGGGGTGTGGGGTGAATTTACAAGTTCCCCCCTCACTTGGCAGTGAACTGCACGCAGGGACAGACCAATCGACGCCCAGCATCGACGGTCCGTGGTCTTACCCACACCCCATCGATGGGGTGTCGTTGGTTGATCCTGCAACTCCTCAACCTGTACAAATGGATCCATCGACGCCACCCATTGATGGGCCGTCGTCGGGTCAGTCGATTGCCACTGCCTGACAGTGTTGAGCTCCAAGTTGGGGTCCTCCTTTAGGGCCACTTATGGGTCCTATGTGGAGTCGTACCCGGACGTTTACAACAAAAATATGTTAGTATACATTTTTAGGACCTACCACATCAATTTTATCCAAAATGAACACGTAAAACTCGACAAAACATACATAGACGCAAGGTCGTTTCAAGGCAAACCTTTCGAATGTCATGGACGTTTGACCTCCAAACTTCACAAAACTCGACACACTGCCTATATACACCATAATAACTCATTTTTGGACCTTACAACATCATGAATAACATATAAACACATAAAACAACATATGAGGCACATAGGTGACTTAGCCGTCGAACGACTTGGTCTTCCCTTGACGTTTGACTTCGAATGCACCTAAAATCTTAGACACTGACTCAAACCCACATTATAAACCATTTTAGGACCTTTGACCATCATAAAAAACATGTTAGGCTCTAGATTCACCTAAGACATTTTTGGGATCTTACAGAAACTAAGACATATGTGTTCCTTATAAGTTCTTAACGCAGCATTCATAAAAGTAGTAACTCTTCCCTAGTGTTAAACATTCAAAGTCAGTAAGTTAGGTTTCTCCTAAGTGATTGGTCATCCAAGTTGAAAATTTCACCACACAACTTGGTCGGTATGGGTGTATGCTTTACTAACCCTTACCCTTGATCTCAGATTAGCTCTCACTTATTTTGGTTTTTCATTAGATGGTGGATTATCACTTTCACGATCGGGGAGCACCTCCTAGACGTAACCGACGTCTTTTTCCTGGAAGAGTCTTAGACTAGACCTTAGCATACATAATTGCATATCATAGGTAGAGAAAATTCAAAAAAATTTAAAACTTTACTTAGGAATTATACATAGACTTCTCATTTATCTATGTATGAAGTTTACATAGACTTCTCATTTAATAACATAGTCTAGTATTGTCTCATACATAATCAGCTATTATAGAAGTACAAGATTTGGTGAGATAGCTCTTACAATATTACAATATGTCTCATATAGAAGTTACAACAAAGTCTCAAAAGATAAAAATGAACATTGTCTTAGTCATAGCGAAATAGTAAAGCTAGAATAGTGGCATTGTCTTTGGACTTGAGGACTCACCAACAACTTGGGAACTATCTAATTCTTCCTTGAAAATGGCCTTGAATATCTTCAATGGACCGAACCTACATTATTGTAGAAATAGAGAGAATATGGGTTAGTACAAACCACATGTACTAAGTATGGAAACATATGCAAATAAAACATTTAGAAACATGCTAAAAAGGACATTTTGTTTAAAAGCATGCTAAGTTAAGTAAAAGCCTTTCATGCACACATAAGAGCATATACAAGTCAATAATCATAACATTAAGACATGTTCATATCTATATACAGGAATAACATCATCATAAAGCCATATCAACATGTCATAGTTTAGAGTTCATTTTATTAAAGAATTACAAGACCCGTACTCACAATCTCAATTCAAGCCAACTAGTGCAATGCTCATGTGAATCCCCATAACCCCACATAAACCAAGTAAACTAATAAAGAGACCATAGCAATACCTATACTTCATACAACATCATATCATGTATAGTCATCATCATACTAGCAATTTAGGACAATATAATGTTTATCAAATGAAACCAACATCATATAAGATCAACATTATATAGAACCAACATTATGCATTTCGTTCAATCATATGTACATAAGAACCCCTCCTAGGACTACCCTCAAGGATAACTTGTGTAATTCATAGGTAAATTCCCATATCTTTACTAACACTATGTAGTACCCCTTAAGTCATCCTAGTTAGTAACCATATTTATTACTTTCATTCATTCATTTTACTTTTGGGAACATACGCCATAAACGACAATAAACCATGTGAGCTAAACAAGGAATCAACTGTCACAAAACCCTATGTTACGATCGGGGAGCACCCCCCTAGAAGTAACATGGCGTACTTGACCTCTTGGAGGTCTTATACAAACCCATAATTATCATTTATCACATTGTCATAGGTAAATTTAGTCGAAAATTTAAAACTTTCATATCACATCATATGCTAGAACATCACTTCCAATATATGTATAAAATATCATAATACATAGTTAAAGACTCTAAGTCTCTTTGCCATCTTAGACTCAACATCATTAGAGTACATTAGAGACACAACCCTTACAACATAAACCATAAGTACATTACTAAACTTTACAGTAAGATAAGACTTAGGAAATCCTTGGACTTAAGGATTCCTTTCCTTGAGCTAGGGAATCACATATCAAGCTCCTAACCATTAAAGACATCCTTAAAGCATCCATAACCTACACTTTCGGTAAAAAGGTAAAGAAGAATGGAGTTAGTATAAGAATGCACTAAGTATGACAACCATGAAAAAACATGTATTAAAAAGGGATATTTTACTTGAAACCATGTAAAATGACACATTACATTCAAGTGACACATTACATTTAAGTCATAATAACCATCACTTTACAGTATGCCCCAATTTACAGTAAGCACTAACCCTTCCTTTACAAAACTCATTTTCTCCTTAATTCCTTAACCTTCCGAGTTACCCTCTAGTGATACTTGGTGCAATGCATCATATTAAGGACACAAGGAAATCATACATACAACCTACATAAGCCAACATATACCATCATAGAAATATAGTAAATCATAGACACATTTAAGAAAAGACCCTAAAGATATTACAGTAACCCCTAGTACATTTATACTAAATTCACTTCACATAGAACATTATAAAACCTTACTCATAACCCCAATTTGAGTCTTCTAGTGCAATGTACATGTGAATCCCCATATCCTCACACATACTTAGTAAACCTATCATGAGACCACAAGCCTTAACAATTCATTTCATACATTCATCATGTAGTTACCAAGACTATCATGCATATAAGAAGAGACCTCATCATAGAGACTCATACCATGCATTTCATCACAACAAGTAAAAAAGACTACAATTTCATGCATAAGAACATGAACATAATCACATACATTAGAACAACTTCCTAGAACTCCCTTCAAGAGCTACTTGTGCAATGCATAGGTGAAGTGTCATACCCCCACCTACACTAAGCAACTTCCCTTAGGTTATCCTAGTTAGGGTCCTACTTTACTTTCATTGTCCATTTTACTTTATGGTAACTATATCCTTAATCGACACTAATACCATGGGTGCTAACATAGAATTTGGAGTTGTAGAGCCTTACACCAAGAAAAGGTGCTCTACTTAGCCAAAGTAGAACATTAACACATGCTAGCATACTAAGTGATATAAGTAGCTAGATCCTATGGGGCAAGAATAGTTTATGGAACATGGAGGTATATATGTAAACCCTCTTTATGCCTATTAAGGCATTATAGTTATCCACTTATGGAAATATCACTATATGCCCTTTGTGCTATGAGGCTAACCACCTAGTGAGGACTATGGTGAACCTACCTTCCTATAATGGGAAGGGACACCCCTCATCTTCAAGTTCACTCGGTGCTAGGCTAAGTTCCCTTTATTGAAAGCAATTATTATTCATTACTTTATAAAATTTAAGCTTAGGAGATTGACTTCTCATATTCTTAGGTCATAGGTCATAGATGAGAGTTCATCAACCTAAATCATGTGAGAAATCCTTTCAGATGGACAAAGCATATTCAAGAACCATCTAGTTTAGGATACACTTGAGAACACCTTTCAAGGCCCTCCATTGACTAGATCATCATACATGTGTGTGTGTACATAAATATGAGCAAACCTTTCACATAACACCTTTAGACCACACGTATTCATACTTTACTTTATTCATACATGCGTAAATACATGCATTCATAATCATGTACATAGAAAACCGAACCTAAGAACTATCCTATCAAGGCACACATGTGCAACGCATAGACACGGTCCCTTACCCTTGCCCATACTAGTACATCTATCAAGGCATCCTAGTTAAGGGAATCCATAACATGCTTCATAGACATATACCTTAAATGCATAGTAGTACACATAAGTGCATATGAGAATACCTTTCATCAGACACCACGAACCTATACTACTTGTAAGCATACATCAAGTGTTAGTGTGTGTACTGTAACATTCCAGAAAATATACCCGTCTAGTGAAGGGCCTATTAAGATTTAAGAATAGGTATAGGGGGTAAATAGGCATCCCCATTCCCAATATTTAGAAATATTAGGGCATATTAGAAAATTATGGGCATAGTAGAAAGTATTGGCTTAAAGGCATTAGCTAATTTTTTAGTTATTAATGAGCTTCTCCAATGAATGTACCTGCAATGAAGACCCTAAGCTAAGAAAAACGATGAGTTGTAAAGAGAATGCACTATGTACTAGGCATCCAAGTGTCAAGCCTAGTACCATAGCACATGACCATTTAAAATGATTATGTAAATTGAGCAGTGCCCAAGGACATAGTGAGGGTCCTTGGAACAATAACTAAATATTCCCAATAGGACATCAAGAACAGTTAGTTAGGAATGTACAACCAACCCATGTCCAAGCACATGGCAAGACAAGAGAGAAACGACCAAGAGGGGACCACCCTAACCGAATTTGGTTAGGGTAGTTACGGGGCAGGCAAGCACATGTGTTCACCCATGTGGGGCCTAGCATTATAAATAATTCTAGACCCAAACCTACTGCCCTAAAAAACCAACTAACGTAGGACAAACAAAAAATAAATTATCTAGTAGACCCGACAACCTAAGACTTAATTGGGTGACACTAACCTAGTAACTAGTTAAAGAGACAACCTAGTACCCAACCTAGGATTGTCCAAAGGGTTGGTTATGGTCCTAACGAATTAGGGATACTTTAGTAGTTACCCTAGGTTACTAATTAATTTATAATCTTAATTAATTAATTTAAAAGGGCAAAACCTAAATCACAAAGCAATTTCTAGATTTCGGTTAAGACAAGAAAAAGACAACCTAGTACCTAACCTAGGATGGTCCAAAGGATTAGTTATGGTTATAAAGACTTAAGGGTACTTTATTAATTACCCTAGGTCAGTTAATTAATTAAATTAGACATTTAATTAATTAAATTAAAGGGTTCAAACCGAAATTCTTACACTAACCTAGTACAACTCAAGAAACATCCTAGTACTTAAACTAGGATGGTCCAAAAGGGTTAATTATGATTCCAATAATATAGGGGTACCTTAGTAATTAACCTAGGTTACTTAATCAATTAAATTATACATTTAATTAATTAATTTAAATGGGAAAAACGAAATTCTTTAGAAAATTTTTAGATGAGTCAAGATTAGTTCCTAAGACTTATACTCCCGTTAAAATACTAAGAGTTTCCCAACGCAAATAGGAAAACAACGAACGAAAGAAAAAGGTAGAAATTTTATCGATTTCTCTAGGGCTATTTCAAGGTTCCTTCAAGGTTTAGTTCAAGGTGGTCTTCGTAGATTAAGTTCTACTTAAGGTATGGGTTTATCTCCTGCAATTCTTTCGCCAAGAGTATTTTCCTTCGAACGAATTTATGAAATCTCAAAAACTATGGTTGTTTCCAAAGTTCTCATCGAACTTCCCTCTTTCCCTAGTATCCTTGTATGTTTTTCATGTTGTATAGATTAGTATTGATCATTTTGTTTGTATGTGGTGCTGGATGATCTTAATGTGTAGGGTTCTTGATTGTTACATGTCAAATGAACCATGAATTGAACTCATATGATGCTAAATTGTTCTTACGCGAATTAAAGAACGATGTATTCCTAAGTTATGTCCGAAAATTTTTAAGTGTTGATGTGTGACGTCTTAATGCATACTTAATGTTAATGTGACTTTATGAAGATGCAATATTCATCAAATGTTAATAAGATTCTGTCCAAGATGTTTAAAAACGTTATGCTTAAAGTCATGAACTAAGATTGGCTTAAAAGATCTCCATGAAATCACACCTTGAGTGAATGTTTGGCTTATGCCAATAAAATGGCTAACAAAACATTGTCCAACAAGTTGAATGGAATTGACTATAATGTTATCTTTAAATAATTAAAAGATTGTATAATGGTAAATACATATGAAATTAAATATGAATGAATGTAAAATTGGCTTATGCCAACAAAGATGGCGATGAAATCTTTTCCAAATTACTTAGGCCAATACTATTTTATGCCAAACATATATAGCCAAAGTATTTAAATGACAATATAAGCACATCTAAAGTAATTCAATGAATCCATATCCAAGGGCATTCCATTCATTGGGACAAGTCCCAACATGCTATAAAAGAATGAACCATGAACTTATGTAATTCATTGAATGAAATGCTCATCGTCCATAAAGGATGATATGAAGCTACTAAACGAAAGTAAGCAAGTAACAGGAGTAATAACATAACTAAAGATGTCTAAGTTAAGAAACTGACCAGAATGAGGTATTTAAATAAGTGAGAAAAACCTCACTTACACCTAATCTACTATGTTAAAAATACTCACGAATGAAGGTGTTAGAACATGTGAGACAAGTCTCATTAACACCAAAGGATGATATGTAAGGACAATTCACATTTCATCAATGTAAAGTAAGGATAAAAAGTCATCAATAGAATAAGTAAATCTCAATCAAGACGCAAGCTTCCATAATTTTTGAGTCAACTCTAAAAGATAAAGAAGATAATGAAAGTGAGCAAAGCACCGATAGACTAGTTATGGGCATGTGCTTACACGCGTAAGTCTCATGAGACGAGGCTACCACCGAGGTGGATAAGTAGTCTCCTTAAGTCCCTAGTATTTGAACTATGTCTAGCAAACATAGGAACTAGCCAGTGGTTTCCACCTAAGCGAGCTAGGTATTCGATTTCACCTTGGCCAGTGAGATCTCCTCTTGTTGGTGTGGGGTCGACACTGGATTTCATGTCTAGCTCATATGATCTATGTTGGTTAATTCTCAAAAGATGTTCTTGGTTCACTATAGCCGTGAGCCACTCCTTTTCAGTGCGGAGTGAACACTCAATATGGATTCGTCTTAGCCGGGAATCACCCCTTTTCGGTGTGGGACAGACACTTGATTTCATGAGTAGCTCACATGATCTAGATTTGTTTTAATTGGTGAATCACCTCTTTTCGGTGAGGGGAAGACATTGTATTTCATGTTAGCTCACATGATCATATTTCTAAAGATGTCTCTACGAAAGTAATAAAGAATGATGATGGATCGTATGTTCAAAGTGAGCTATGAAGAAGAGCTTAAGAATGTCAATTTCCAATATCACACTTATGAAGTTTCAACAAATAATGGGTAAAGCCAAATAAGATTGACTTATAATGACTTCTTACATGATGCCAATAAAGGGAAGTAGAAACATAATGACAATTAAAAACCTCATAACTTCCCTAACATGAAAGTAATGAAACAAATATCATGCCCAATAGAAACTAGCGTATGAAATGTTAATGAATACATAGAGTAACGAAAGGCTCATTGTAAGGTAGTAAAATCTTTCCTCGGTCCTTAAATTACTTACTTGATTCATTGTGGGTATGAGACTACAATGAATCATTGCAATTGTTAGTAAAAAATAGCAGTAAAGGAACTATTGAACTACACAACAACAAGAAGAAAAAGACTGAAAATAAAATTAAGTATAGGAATGGGAGCTCTCGGGTTAGGGGTTATCAAATTTTTGAATTCTTGCCCGAGTGGTTCTAAATTATGTTGATGACACTAATGGCTGGTAATCACATAGAAAATTATTTGTGTGCTCTGAATGCATTAAAATACATCATATTCATACCACAAATCATAACTAACGATTTAAGAAAGTCTAGTAACTACACTTTCCAGAAATGGCATGTTGTTTAGGAATATCTTTCCTTGATCATGCATAGTCCTTATGTGTATGTGTGAATACACCAATATTTAGTACAAGTGGTGTACTAACCCTATACAATTTACAACTTTTTATAGGTGCAGGTCAGAGAGCAGATTGAAGATTCATTGCAGCGGTTTGTACATCAGCGTTCTCCAACCCTTTTGGTAGGTCCTTTTGGTTTTCGAGGATGCTACAATTTTAGTCTAGCCTGGTAGTATACATATCTAGTGGATGTTTTCCCTAGCGTTTCTTTAATACTTTCATTTCAAAGCTTTGCAACAAGGATGTGTTTGGCAATCTTAATTATGATATATTCATCTTCTGTTTCGAATTGATTCTTTATGATAGATGGTTTTTCTTTACTTAGAGCTTAGTATATGATTTAACTATGTAATGACTATATAAAGTCTATGTATACTTCATATGTTTTAAAAAGTTCTAAATTTTCCACTAAAATTAACCATATGAATGTGATGAATGCAAAAAGAGGCTTGTCTGCGACCTCTGAGAGGTCAACGACGTCGGTTGCGATTTGGATTCCAGAATCTGGATTGTGACAAACTTGGTATCATAGCATAAAGTTAAATTACCTAGGAATAAAGCTCAAAACAACCACGTTATGTAGTTTCTAACTTATGGTTGTGAAGCGCGCCACAATCATGACTTAGAGACTACGCGATGATAGGAAATCTTCCCTTTTTATACTCTTTATCGTTCCATGTAGAGTTGTGACATTTTTATGTCATTTTAAGGATCTATCTCTCTTCTTGTGTATACATGTAGAAAGATGAACACAAGGAGGAATGCTCTGAGAAGAGTTGAGGAAGCAGCTGCTAGAGGAAACCAAGCTCCTCCTCAAGCCCCAGCTGGTGGAATTCAAGTGTCGGTCAACCCAACTGGGTTGACGGATGGTGAAGTGAGGGAAGCATTGCTGCAGATGGCATAGGCCATCACCACTAAAGCTTTGTCCATCACGGCTTAAGCCACAAGAGAGGGTGCTCCCAGAGAGAACCCGCATGCTAGCACCATGGCTAGAAAGCTGAGGGACTTCACCAGAATGAATCCTACAGCTTAGTAAGGATCCAAGAACAATGAGGATCATCAGGTGTTCCTTGATGAGGTCCACAAGATTTTGTGTGCCATGGGAGTTGATGAGGAGGCGAAGGCTGAGTTGACTGTATATCAGCTCAAGGATGTGGCACAGGTTTGGTACCGGATGTGGGTAGATGGCTGAGCATGAGGAGATGTCCCCATCACTTGGGATGTTCTTAACACTGCCTTTCTGGAGAGGTTCATTCCCAGAGAGCAACGTGAATCCAAGGTTGAATAGGTCATCAACCTGAGACAAGGAGGTATGTCTGTCAAGGAGTATTCCTAGAAGTTTGTTAAACTTTCAAAGTATGCTTCTTCTCTGGTGGAAAATAGCAGGGATGAGATGAGCATATTTGTGAGTGGCGTATAGGAGGATCTACTATAAGATTGTCGGGCAGCCATGTTGCGTGACAACATGGATCTGGGCAGAATGATGGTGCAAGCTCAGCAAGTGGAGGAGAGCTGCCGTAAGAGGAGAGTTCATTAAGGTAAGAAGCCTAAGCCTACGGATCATACTGGTTCTAGCTCGGGTAGGGTCTCATTTGGAGTCCAGAACAGGCCTAAATAAAAGAGGCACTCAGGAAATCCTACTCCTTCTAAAAATACTAACGCCAAGGAGAGCAATGATAGAAATGCACAGCGTAATAGCAAGTCATGTGATAAGTGTGGTAGTTTGCATTGAGGTGAGTGTTTGGTAGGTACTAATGCCTGCTATGGGTGCGGAAAGAGTGGGTATATAGTCAGGGATTGCCAACATGTAAGAAATCAAGCTAGGACAGGTGCTCAGCCTTGGCCAAATCCTAATGCTGCAGCCAAAACCCCCCAAGAGAAACCGGTTCTATGCGTTAAAAAGAAGAGAGGAACAAGAGAAGTCCGTGGATGTAGATACTGGTAACTTCCTTGTCTTCTCCTTTCCTGTTTATGCATTATTAGATCCAGGATCTACCTTGTCTTTTGTTACTCCTTTAGTGGCTTATAATTTTGACTTACTTCCTGAGATCTTGCATGAACCTTTTCTAGTAAGTACTCCCATAGGAGAGAGTGTTAGGGTCGAAGCGGTATGTAGAGAAATAGATGGCGTAGTGGCAAGTCCGTTTGAAATTATGTTGGGCATCATTAGGTCCAAAACTTAATGCCAACAAGATGTTATCTATGGGGCTAGGAGTCGATGAGAACCTTTCTTACGAAGAGGTTCGCATTGAAATTTTAGAGCACCAAGTGAAACGGTTGCGGAATAGGAGGTTGCCACTGTAACGGTGTATGGAGGAACGACCTTGTTGAGCGAGCAACGTGGGATACCGAGACGGATATGAGATCCCGTTACCCTCATTTGTTCAGTTCATGAGGTTAGATATACTCTTCCTAGGTTTGGTTTTGTTTAAGAAAACTCCAAGTTTTAGTACATTAGTCGATCTTGGTATTGTAAGTCCATAATCTTATGTATTATAATTGCACTATGTGAGTTAAAATGAGTTCATGTTTGCATTTATGTTGCTGTGTTTGTATTGCGTAGGCATGATTTTTGGGTTGCATGAGTTGTTAGTTCCTTAAGTTAAGTGCGATTTAGGAGGAAGTTCCTCAATCTCAAATATGAAGCATCAGATAAGCTTGAGTAATATGAAGTATCCATATTAAGTGTGAATCAGAAATTCACAAAGAGTAAAGTCTCAAGTATGTTATGATGTTTTCGAAAATAACCCTCTTTGATTTGAGATGATGTGTAGTGTCATTCGGGGACGAATGTTCCTAAGGGGGGGGGGGTAATGTAACATTCCAGAAAATATACCCGTCTAGTGAAGGGCCTATTAAGATATAAGAATAGGTATTGGGGGTTAATAATCATCCCCATGCCCAATATTTAGAAATATAAGGGCATATTAGAAAATTATGGGCATAGTAGAAAATATTGGCTTGAAGGCATTAGCTAATTTTTCAGGTATTAATGAGTTCGTCCAATGAATGTACCTGCAATGAAGACCCTAAGCTAATAAAAAAGATGAGTTGTCAACCCAATTCACTATGTACTAGGCATCCAAGTGTCAAGCCTAGTACCATAGCACACGACCATTTAAAATGATAATGTAAATTAAGCAGTGCCCAAGGACATAGTGAGGGTCCTTGGGACAATAACTAAAAATTCCCAATAGGACATCAGGAATAATTAGTTAGAAATGTAAAACAAACCCATGTCCAAGCAAATGGGAAAGAAAGGAGAGAAACGGCCAAGAGGAGACCACCCTAACCGAATTTGGTTAGGGTATAGTTAGAGGGCAGGCGTGTACATGGGTTTTCCCATGTGGGGCCTATCTCTCTAACTAATTCTAGACCCTAACTTACTGCCCTAACAAAATAACTAACCTAGGACAAACAAAAAATAAAATATCTAGTAGACCCGACTACCTAAGACTTCATTGGGTGACACTAACCTAGTAACTAGTTAAAGAGACAACCTAGTACCTAACCTAGGATTGTCCAAAGGGTTGGTTATGGTCCTAAAGACTTGGTAATACTTTAGTAGTTAGCCTAGTTTACTTACTTAATTAATTTAAAATGGCAAAACCAAAATCACAAAGCAATTTCAAAATTTCGGTTAAGACAAGAAAAAGACAACCTAGTACCTAACCAAGGATGTTCCAAAGTATTAGTTATGGTTATAATGACGTAACGGTACTTTAGTAATTATCCCAGGTCACTTAATTAATTAAATTAACCATTTAATTAAATAAATCAAAGGGGTTAAACCGAAATTCTTACACCAACCTAGTACAACTCAAGAAACATCCTAGTACTTAACATAGGATGGTCCAAAAGGGTTAATTATGATTCCAATGATTTAGGGGTAACTTAGTTATTAACCTAGGTCCCTTAATTAATTAAATTTGACATTTAATTAATTAATTTAGATGGGAAAAAACGAAATTCTTTAGAAAATTTTCAGATTTGACTAAGTGTTGTGTTTTCCTATTTCTACTCAATCTAGGAGGGGCTTTTTAGTAATTAGAAAATTTTTTTATTTAATTAACTTATTAAAAATTAGGTTAATGAGTCAATATCAGTTCCTAATACTTAGACTCCCGTTAAAACACTACGAGTTTCCCAACGCAAATTGGAAAACAACGAATGTAAGAAAAAGGCGGAAAGTTTATTGATTTCTCTAGGGCGATTTCAAGGTTCCTTCAAGGTTTCGTTCAAGGTGGTCTTCGTATATTAATTTCTACTTAAGGTATGGGTTTATTCTCCTGGAATTATTTCTCCAATAGTATTTTCCTTCGAAAGAATCCATGAAATCTCGAAAACTAGGGTTGTTTCCAAAGTTCTCGTCGAACTTCCCTCTTTCCCTAGTATCCTTGTATTATTTTCATTTTGTATAGATTAGTCTTGATCATGTTGTTGGTATGTGATGATGTATGATCTTAATGTGTAGGTTTAATGATTGTTAAATGTTAAATGAACCATGAATTGCACTCATATGATGCTACGGGTTTCTTACGTGAATTAAAGAATGATGTATTGCTAAGTAATGTCCGAAAATGTTTAAGTGTTGATGCGTGACGTATTAATGCATACTTACTGTTAATGTGACTTTATGATGATGCTATACTCATCAAATGTTAATAAGATGCTTTCCAAGATGTTTAAAAACATTATGCTTAAACTCATGAACTAAGATTTGCTTAAAAGATTTCCATGGAATCACATTTTGAGTGAATGTTTGGCTTATGCCAATAAAATGGCTAACAAAACATTGTCCAACAAGTTGAATGGAATTGGATATAATGTTATCTATAAATAATTAAATATTGGATAATGGTTAATACATATCAAATTAAACATGAACGAATTTTAAATTGGCTTATGCCAACAAAGATGGCTATGAAATCTTTTTCAAATTACTTAGTCCAATACTATTTTTATGCCAATCATATATAGCCAAAGTATTGAAATGACTATATAAGCACATCTAAAGTAATTCAATGAATCATCGCCAAGGGAATGCCATTCATTGGGACAAGTCCCAACATGCTATAAAAGAATGAACTATGGACTTATGTAATTCATTGAATGAAATGCTCATCGTCCATAAACGATGATATGAAGCTACTAAACGAAAGTAAGCAAGTAACACGAGTAATAACATAACTGAATATGTCTAAGTTAAGAAGTTACCAGAATGAGGTATTAAAAAAATTGAGACAAGCCTCACTTACACCTAAGCTACTATGTTAAAAGTAATCGCGAATGAAGGTATTAGAACGTGTGAGACGAGTCACATTAACATGAAAGGATGATATGTAAGGACAATTCACATTTCATCAATGTAAAGTAAGGATGACAAGTCATCAATAGAGTAAGTAAATCCCAATCTAGAAGCAAGCTTCCATAATTTTTGAGTCAACTCTAAAAGATAAAGATGATAATGAAAGTGAGCCAAGCACCGACAGACTAGTTATGAGCATGTGCTTGCACGCGTAAGTCTCATGAGACGAGGCTACCACCGAGGTGGATAAGTAGTCTCCTTAAGTCCCTAGTCTTTGAACTATGTCTAGCAAACATAGGAACTAGCCAGTGGTTTCCACCTAAGCGAGCTAGGTATTCAATTTCACCTTGGCCATTGAGATCACCTCTTGTTGGTGTGGGGTAGACACTGGATTTCATGTCTAGCTCACATGATCTATGTCAGTTAATGCTCAAAATATGTTCTTAGTTCACTATAGCCGTGAGCCACTCCTTTTCAGTATGGAGTGAACACTCGATATGGATTCGCCTTAGCCGGGAATCACCCCTTTTTGGTGTGGGGCAGACACTAGATTTCATGAGTAGTTCATATAATCTAGATTCATTTTAATCGGTGAATCACCTCTTTTCGGTGTGGGGAATACACTTTATTTCATGTTTGATCCCATTATCTTATTTCTAAAAATGTCTATATAAAGGTAAGAAAGAATGATGATGAAACGTATGTTCAAAGTGAGCTATGAAGAAGAGCTTAAGAATGTCAATTGCCAATATCACACTTATGAAGTTTCATCAGATAATGGGCAATGCCAAATAAGATTGGCTTATAATGACTTCTTACATGATGCTAATAAAGGGAAGTAGAAACATAATGACAACTAAAAACCTCATAACTTCCCTTACATGAAAGTAATGAAACAGATGGCATGGCCAATAGAAACTGGCGTATGAAATGTTAATGAATACATAGAGTAACGAATGACTCATTGTAAGGTAGTAAAATCTTTCCTCAGTCCTTGGATTACTTACTTGATTCATTGTGGGTATGGTAAATACACTGAATCATTGCACTTTTAAGTAAAATATAGGACTAAAGGAACTATTGAACTACGCAACAAGAAGAAAAAAAAGACTGAAAATAAAAAGTATAGGAATGGGAGCTCTCGGGTTAGGGGTTATCAAATTTTTGAATTCTCGCCCGAGTGGTTCTAAAATTATGTTGATGACAGTAATGACTGGTAATCATATAGAAAATGAGTTGTGTACTTTGACTTCATTAAAATACATCATATTTATACCACAATTAATAAATAACAATTTAAGAAAGTCTAGTAACTGCAATTTCCAGAAGCATGTTGTTTAGGAAGATCTTTCCTTGATCATGCATAGTCCTTATGTGTATGTGTGCATACACCCATACTTAGTACAAGTGGTGCACTAACCCTATACAATTTACTATTTTGATAGGTGCAGGTCAGAGAGCAGATTTAAGATTCATTGCAGCGGTTTGGACATCAGCGTTCTCTAAACCTTTTGGTAGGTCCTCTTGATTTTCGAGGATGCTACAGTTTTAGTCTAGCCTAGTAGTAGACATAGCTAGTGGATTTTGTCCCTAGTCTTTCTTTAATACTTTCATTTTGAAGTTTTTTAATAAGATTGTGTTTGGAAAACTTAATTATGATATATTCATCTTTTGTTTATTGATTATTTATGATAGATGGTTGTTCATTACTTTGATCTTAATATATGATGTAACTATGTAATAACTATATGAAGTCTATGTATACTTCATACGTTTTAAAAAGTTTTAAATTTTCCTTTAAAAATAACCATATGAATGTGATGAATGCAAGAGGAGGCTTGTCTGTGACCTCTGAAAGGTCAACGATGCCGGTTGCGATTCAGATTCCAGAATTTGAATCATGACAAACTTGGTATCATAGCATAAGGTTTTACCTAGGAATAAAGCTCAAAACAGCCACGTTATGTAGTTTCTAACTTATGGTTGTGAAGCGCGCCACAATCATGACTTAGAGACTACGCGATGATAGGAAATCTTCTCTTTTTATACTCTTTATCGTACCATGTAGAGTTGTGAAATTTTTATGTCATTTTAAGGATCTATCTCTCTTCTTGTGTATACGTGCAGAAAGATGAACACAAGGAGGAATGCTGTGAGAACAGTTGAGGAAGCAGCTGCTAGAGCAAACCAAGCTCCTCCTCAAGCCCCAGCTGCTAGAATTCAAGTGTCGGTCAACCTAGGCTGGTTCACAGATGGTGAAGTGAGGAAACATTGTTGCAGATGGCACATGCCATCACCACTAAGGCTCAAGCCATCACGGATCAAGACACAAGAGAGGGTGATCCCAGAGAGAACCCGCATGCTAGCACCATGCTTAGCAGGCTGAGGGACTTCACCAAAATAAATCCCCTAGTTTACTACAGATCCAAGACCAATGAGGATATTCAGGTGTTCCTTGATGAGATCCACAAGATTTTGTGTGCCATGGGAGTTTATGAGGAGGCGAAGGTTGAGTTGACTGCATATCATATCAAGGATGTGGCATATGTTTGGTACCGGACGTGGGCAGATGGTCTAGGACGAGGAGATGTCCCCATCACTTGGGATGTTCTCAAGACTGCCTTTCTTGGGAGGTTCTTTCCTAGAGATCAACGTGAATCAAAGGTTGAATAGTTCATCAACCTGAGACAAGGAGGTATGTCTGTCAAGGAGTATTCCTTGAAGTTTATTAAACTTTCAAAGTATGCTTCTTCTTTGGTGGAAAATAGCAGGGATGAGATGAGCAGATTTGTGACTGGCGCGACGGAGGATCTAGTAGAATATTGTCGGGCAGCCATGTTTCATGACAACATGGATCAGGGCGTATTGATGGTTCATGCTTAGCAAGTAGAGGAGAGCCTCCGTAAGAGGAAAGTTCATGAAGGCAAGAAGCCTAAGCCTGCGGATCATACTCGTTCAAGCTCGGGTAGGGGCTCATTTGGAGTCCAGAACAGTCCTAAGTTCAAGAGGCACTCTGGAAATCCTAATCCTTCTAAGAATACTAATACCAAGGAGGGAAATGATAGAAATTCCTAGCGTGATAGCAAGTCGTGTTATAAGTGTGGTCGTTCGCATAGAGGTGAGTGTTTGGTAGGTACTAATGCCTGCTATGGGTGAGGCAAGAGTGGGCATATAGTCAGGGATTGCCCATATGTAAGAAATCAAGCCAGGACAGGTGATCATCATTTGCAAAATCCTTATGCTGCAGCCGACTCCCCCAAGATAAACCGGTTCTATGCGTTGAAAGGAAGAAAAGAACAAGAGAAGTCCGCTGATGTAGATACTGGTAACTTCCTTGTCTTCTCCTTTCCTGTTTATGCATTATTAGATCCAGGATCTAACTTGTCTTTTGTTACTCCTTTAGTGGCTTATAAATTTGACTTACTTCTTGAGATCATGCATGAACCTTTTCTAGTAAGTATTCACATAGGAGAGAGTGTTAGGGTCGAAGGGGTATATAGAGAAATAGATGACGTAGTGGCAAGTCCATTAGAAATTAAGTAGCGCGTCATTAGGTACAAAACTTAATGCCAACAAGATGTTATCTAAGGGGCTAGGAGTCGATGAGAACCTTTCTTACGAAGAGGTTCCCGTTGAAATTTTAGAGCACCAAGTGAAATGGTTGCGGAACAGGAGGTTGCCACTGTAAGGGTGTATGGAGGAACCACCTTGTTGAGGGAGCAATGTGGGAGGCCGAGACCGATATGAGATCCCGTTACCCTCATTTGTTCAGTTCTTGAGGTTAGATATACTCTTCCTAAGTCTCGTTTTGTTTATGAAAACTCTAAGTTTTAGTGCATTAGTCGATCTTGGTATTGTAAGTCCATAATCATATGTATTATATTTGCACCATGTGAGTTAAAATTAGTTCATGTTTGCATTCATGTTTCTGTTTTTGTATAGCATAGGCATGATTTTTGTGTTGCATGAGTTGTGATGTGCATTAAGTTAAGTGAGATTGAGAAGGAAGATCCTCAATCTCAAATATGAAGCTTCAGATAAGCTGGAGTAATATGCATTATCCAGGGTAAGTGTGAATCAGAAATTCACAAAGAGTAAAGTCTCAAGTATGTTATGATGTTTTCAAAAATTACCTTCTTTGATTTGAGATGATGTGTAGTGTCATTCTGGGACGAATGTTCCTAAGCGGGGGGATAATGTAACATTCTAGAAAATATAACCATCTAGTGAAGGGCCTATTAAGCTTTAAGATAAGGAATTAGGGGTAAATAGGCATCCCTATGCCCAATATTTATAAATATTAGGGCATATTAGAAAATTATGGGCATAATAGAAAATATTGTCTTAAAGGCGTTAGCTAATTTTTCAGGTATTAATGAGCTTGTCCAATGATGTACCTGCAATGAAGACCCTAAGCTAATAAAAAAGATGAGTTGTCAACCCAATGCACTATGTACTAGGCATCCAAATGTCAAGCCTACTACCATAACACATGACCATTTAAAATGATCACGTAAATTAAGCAGTGCCCAAGGAAATAGTGAGGGTCCTTGGGACAATAAGTAAGTATTCCCAAAAGGACATCAAGAATATTTAGTTAGGAATGTACAACCAACTCATGTGCAAGCACATGGGAAGACAAGAGAGAAACGGCCAAGAGGGGACCACCCTAACCGAATTTAGTTAGGGTAGTTAGGTGACAGACGTGCACATGGGTTCATTTATGTGGAGCCTAGCTCTATAACGAATTCTAGAATATAAACTACTTCCCGAACTAACTAACTAACTAACCTATGACAAACAAAAAATAAATTATCTAGTATACCGACAACCTAAGACTTAATTGGGTGACACTAACCTAGTAACTAGTTAAAGAGACAAGCTAGTACCTAACCTAGGATTTTCCAAAGGGTTGGTTATGGTCCTAACGACTTAGGGATAATTTAGTAGTTACACTAGGTTACTTAATTAATTAATTCATAATATTAATTAATTAATTTAAAAAAGGCAAAACAAAAATCACAAAGCAATTTCAAGATTTCGGTTATACAAGAAAAAAGAAAACCTAGTACCTAACCTAGGATGTCCAAAGGATTAGTTATGGTTATAACGACTTAAGTGTACTTTATTAATTAACCTAGGTCACTTAATTAATTAAATTATCCATTTAATTAATTAAATTAAAAGGGTCAAACCAAAATTCAGACACTAACCTAGTACAACTCAAGAAACATCCGAGTACTTAACCTAGGATGGTCCAAAAGGGTTAATTATGATTCCAATGATTTAGGGGTACTTTAGTAATTACCATAGGTCCATTAATTAATTTAATTAGCCATTTAATTAATTAATTTAAAGGGTAAAAATGAAATTCTTAGGAAAATTTTCACATTTGAGTGAGTTGTGTTTTCCTATTTCTAGTCAATCTAGGAGGAGCTTTTTCGCAATTAGTTAATTAATTTATTTAATTAACTTATTAAACCTTATTTGAATGAGTAAATATCAGTTCCTAAGACTTATACTACCATTCAAACACTAAGAGTTTCCCAATGCAAATCAGAAAACAACGAAAGAAAAAGGCAGAAAGTTTATCGATTTCTCTAGGGTGATTTCAAGGTTACTTCAAGGTTTCGTTCAAGGTGGTATTCGTAGATTAAGTTATACTTATGGTATGGGTTTATCTCCTAGAATTATTTCTCCATGAGTATTTTCCTTCGAACGAATCCATGAAATCTTGAAAACTAGGGTTGTTTCCAAAGTTCTTGTCGAACTTCCCTCTTTCCCTAGTATCCTTGAATTATTTTCATGTTGTATATATTAGTCTTGATCATGTTGTTGGTATGTGGTGATAAATGATCTTAATGTGTAGGGTTCTTGATTGTTAAATGTAGAATGAACCATGAATTGCACTCATACGATGCAAGGTTTCTTACGTGAATTAAAGAACGATGTATTGCAAAGTTATGTCCGAAAATGTTTAAGTGTTGATGTGTGACGTCTTAATGCATACTTACTGTTAATGTGAATTTATGAAGATGCTATATTCATCAAATGTTAATAAGATGTTGTCCAAGATGTTTAAAAACGTTATGCTTAAAGTCATGAACTAAGATTGGCTTAAAAGATCTCCATGAAATCACATCTTTAGTGAATGTTTGGCTTATGCCAATAAAATGGCTAACAAAATATTGTCCAACAAGTTGAATGGAATTGACTATAATGTTATATTTAAATAATTAAAATATTGGCTAACAGTTAATACATATCAAATTAAACATGAAAGAATGTAAAATAGGCTTATTCCAACAAAGATGGCTATGAAATCTTTTCCAAATTACTTAGGCCTATACTTTTTTTATGCCAATCATATATAGCCTAAGTATTGAAATGACAATATAACCACATCTAAAGTAATTCAATGAATCCATATCCAAAGGCAAGTCATTCTTTGGCACAAGTCCTAACATGCTCTAAAAGAATGAACTATGAACTTATATAATTCATTGAATGAAATGCTCATTGTCCATAAACGATGATATGAAGCTACTAAACAAAGGTAAGAAAGTAACTCGAGTAATGACATAACTAAAGATGTCTAAGTTAAGAAAGTGATCAAAATGAGGTATTAAAAGAAGTGAGACAAGCCTCAAATACACCTAAGCTACTATGTAAAAAATACTAACGAATGAAGGTGTTAGAACATGTGAGATGAGTCTCATTAACACGAAAGGATGATATGTAAGGACAATTCACATTTCATAAATGTAAAGTAAGGATGACAAGTCATCAATAGAGTAAGTAAATCCCAATCTAGAAGCAAGCTTCCATAATTTTTGAGTCAACTTTAAAAGATAAAGAAGATAATGAAAGTGAGCCAAGCACCGATAGACTAGTTATGAGCATGTGCTTGCACGCGTAAGTCTCATGAGACGAGGCTACCACCGAGGTGGATAAGTAGTCTCCTTAAGTCCCTAGTCTTCGAACTATATCTATCAAACATAGGAACTAGCCAGTGGTTTCCACCTAAGCGAGCTAGGTATTCAATTTCACCTTGGCCAGTGAGATCACCTCTTGTTGGTGTGGGGTAGACACTGGATTTCATGTCTAGCTCACATGATCTATGTTGGTTAATTCTCAAAATATGTTCTTGGTTCACTATAGCCGTGAGCCACTCCTTTTCAGTGTGGAGTGAACACTCGATATGGATTCGTCTTAGCCGGGAATCACCCCTTTTCGGTGTGGGACAGACACTTGATTTCATGAGTAGCTCACATGATCTAGATTTGTTTTAATTGGTGAATCACCTCTTTTCGGTGAGGGGAAGACATTGTATTTCATGTTATCTCACATGATAATATTTCTAAAAATGTCTCTATGAAAGTAATAAAGAATGATGATGGAATGTATGTTCAAAGTGAGCTATGAAGAAGAGCTTAGGAATGTCAATTGCCAATATCACACTTATGAAGTTTCAACAAATAATGGGTAAAGCCAAATAAGATTGACTTATAATGACTTCTTACATGATGCCAATAAAGGGAAGTAGAAACATAATGACAACTAAAAACCTCATAACTTCCCTAACATGAAAGTAATGAAACAAATGTCATGCCCAATAGAAACTGGCGTATGAAATGTTAATGAATACATAGAGTAACGAATGACTCATTGTAAGGTGGTGAAATCTTTCCTCGGTCCTTGGAATAATTACTAGGTTCATTGTGGGTATGGGACTACAATGAATCATTGCACTTGTAAGTAAAACATAGGACTAAAGGAATTATTAAACTACGCAACAACAAGAAGAAAAATACTGAAAATAAAACTAAGTATAGGTATGGGAGCTCTCGAGTTGGGGGTTATCAATTTTTCGAATTCTCGCCCGAGTGGTTCTAAAATTCTGTTGATGACACTAATGGCTGGTATCACCTAGAAAATGAGTTGTGTGCTTTGAATGCATTAAAATACATCATATTCATACCATAATTCATAACTAATGATTCAAGAAAGTCTAGTGACTGTAATTTCAATAAATGGTATGTTGTTTAGGAAGAGCTTTCCTTGATCATGCATATCCCTTATGTGTAAGTGTGCATACACCCATACTTAGTACAAGTGGTGTACTACCCTATACAATTTACTATTTTTATAGGTGCAGGTCGGAGAGCAGATTGAAGATTCATTGCAGCGGTTTGGACATCAGCGTTCTCCAAACGTTTTGGTAGGTCCTTTTGATTTTCGAGGATGCTACAATTTTAGTCTAGACTAGTAGTACACATAGCTAGTGGATGTTGTCCCTAGCCTTTATTTAATAATTTCATTCGAAGCTTTGTAATAAGGCCGTGTTTGGCAAATTTAATTATAATATATTCATCTTCTGTTTCGAATTGATTCTTTATGATAGATGGTTGTTCTTTACTTTGAGCTTAATATATATGTAACTATGTAATAAGTATGTGAAGTCTACGTATACTTTATACGTTTTAAAAAGATCTAAATTTTCCGCTAAAGTTAACCATATGAATGTGATGAATGCAAAAAGAGGCTTGTCTGCGACCTCTGAGAGGTCAACGACTCCGGTTGCCATTTGGATTCTAGAATCCCGGTCGTGACATGCACATTGGTCAACATGATCATTTAATGACTATCAACAACACATTGAAGCAGTCAACCTCTAAGGACCACAATGCACATACAAGAATATACCATACAACACATTATAGCATAGGAGACAAGATAATTACAACACATGCATTCAAGACACCTAACCATAGCCAATCACACATTCATAAAGGGGTACATAAGTAAAGGTTCATTAACCGTTTGTATATCATCAATGGAAGAACCTAAACCAACCCTAAAATAGTCATTCACATACACATTACATTAGCAATACAACCTAGATCACAACTAGAATGAAAACCAAGCATAAGCTTCACATTTTGGTGATCATCACCACCAGACCTTCATAATACAATTGCCTTCAAGGCCATGATCACATCACATATATGAATTGACAAGAATTAAACACCGCCACCATAAGTGGACCATACCACACAATGCTATACAAGGCCAATTCTATCAAGAAAAGTAGAGAAATAGAGCTATCTTACCAATTCATCAACCTTTGCTCATCATTGATCTATACTCACATTCCATAAATATAAGAAATATAGTGCAGTAGCTAAAGGTATCTTATCATAAACGAAATCATGCTTCATCTATCCTATAGTTAAGATTACATTATGTACATTGCATTATCAATCTATAGAGGATAGGAGAACATAGATCATTCTTACCAAAACTCCCTTGCTTTGATCATCAATGATAAATAATCATAATTCATCAATAATTCATGTATATGGAAGTAGTTGCAAATATACTAAAATAATCGAAATCCACAATTCAATTATCATAAGATCAAGATCACATGGTATATACTTTATCACCAATCAATAGAAGAATATAGGCTAATCCCGTTCAAACCTTCAAACCTTGACACACATGGGTCACTCATCAATAATTCACCATCAATATACATAATTGGCAGTAGATTTAAGCAATTCAACATGCTAGAATCATAATTGAATCAACACATAATCTAGACCAGAATGCCCATATCATAGGGTAATTTGAGAATTGAATGGAACATGGGTTCATCATGCAATTGGATTGAAATAAACTTTATAATCAGTAAATTATCATCAATTCATCATTAGATATCTTTTGAAAATGTTTTGATAAAGCACCCATGGCCAAATTGGAATATAGGAAGAATGATCATGAATTCTCTTAGAAAACTTTGAAAGGAACTCTTTAGATGAAAGGTTATCTAGAGATGAAGGATCACCATGCCTTATTGTAGGAGAGAACCACGAAATATGCATGAAGAATCCATGGGAATCCAAGCTCCAAATTGTTCTTGAGATTCATCTCCCATGGATGTTTCTACAGAGGATATTTTTGAGAGGGAAGTCTAATTTTGAAATCATGGATTGGGAATGGGGTTTTGATCTTTTTAACTAACTTAGTATATCAGAAATTAGTTAAATAAACAACCTATAGTAATTTAGGGATGTGGGATGAATTTCCCATTCACCTCTTTAATGAAACAGTATGTGCAACAGATTGCTGGCACCATCGATGGTCAACGGTCGACGAGGCGTCCAGATGCTCTGTCGTTGGTGACTACAGCTCCTCCTTTGAGACACGAGGATCACAAAGCTAAATGTTGATTTATGCCTCCCATTCACGGGGCGTCGATTGAGGAATGGGGCGTCAACTTGGCTTATCGATTGACACTACCAAGGCAGTGTCAAAGCAGCCTTTGGGTCCTCCTTGAGGGCCTGTTGCAAGGCGCTTGGGGAGTCGTACTGGACGTTTCCAACGTAAATACACAAATTAACATGTTAGGGACCCTACGCATCATTTTCACCCAAAAAGAATTCGTAAAACATTTCAAGACACACCAAGACACACATGCACATCTCAAGGGCTAACTTTCGAACATCTTGGACGTTCATGGATGTTTAACTTTCAAATGACCTCAAATAAATCATGCATCCTTTAAATCAATTAATTGGAATATTAACAAACTTATAGGAACATGTGAGGCTCTAGTCACCCTAACTCATTTTGGGGGTCTTACAGTATCCCCCACTTGGGAACATTTGTCCTCGAATGACACTTGAGATATTTTTAAAAACATCAAGGGCATCAATGAATCATATAGTAAATCACAATATTCATAGCATCATCACGTGGCAGTCAATGCACCAAACTTACAAGGAACACGACTTCAAACCATTTAGCACTTAATGCAACACACGCAAGCAAAACCTTTATTCACTCACTTATATATCCATAAAACACATAGGCTCTTGTCATGCTCATAGGAATAACATCCTTCTCCTAATCATAACATGGTCTTTACATTTCAATTTATTAAGAGCACATTATGAAACCACATTCAAGTCACACTTACGCAGATTCAAAAACACTCAAGAAGCAAATAAACACTTATACTTCAATGCACATAGACTTGAGTCAAGTAGATCAACAATGTATTCATATTAGTTAGGCATACTGCCATGAGGGCCATAGTCAACTATACCATGCTTAGTTATGTTTAGGGAGGAATATCCTTCTCCTCAACACACTTACAAGTCTCTTGAGTTCACACCCAACCAAGGCACAAAGGTCCATTCATTTTAAATGAGAAATTCTCAAATTTTAACCAAAGCATGCTCAAACTTTCTTTTGAGTGAAGTTAAAATGGTAATTCTCACCACACAAATTATAACAATAGGAAGTCATTTCACATAGATTTCAATTTCTAGCATAACTCTAGCTTTCATGAACATGCATTATTTAGGGAAATTCTTGCAACTTATAGGCACACACAAGGACACTAGTTAGAAATGCCTTCACTTTGCAAAAGTGAGCCTACACTCATGCTTTCCAAATCATAAAAGTCACATAATTTTCAAAACACTCATCATTTTTCATTTTAAGGAGACTCAATTTATCATTGATGGCTTAAAGTACCACATACTAAGGGTAACATATAACATGCTTTTTACCTTATATCATGGATTCTAATGCACAACTAACAAATCAAGATGCAGAATCAACATGAGAAAACATGAATTTGATCAAAAATCCTTTTTCATGCAATTAAGAATTTTTAAAACATGCTTAACATAGTGTCATTTAAGAAATACATAACATTTGGAGAACATCAAACTCATACTTTTATGCAAGACTTCTATCATGAACAAGCTTCTAAGAACTCTTTAGTCTCAAGCTCAAATAAACATAGAAGGAAAATATAGGAAATCCACCACCGTGCTACTCTCCTCCTTATCTCCCACTTAGGGTAAACCCATTTAAGAGCAACTTTACTCAACTATCACCATTTATCTAGGCCTAGCACCTAAAGGAAATCCATAACATTCAAAATAGTTCATACTACCCAACCACATAAGGACTCAACTATACCATGAACATCAAGGGTTAGACAACATTAGGGAAAAAAAATAGAGGAGACTGAACCATAAGTCCTCTTTTTATTTCTTTTAATACTAATGTAAGGTAACTTCTAGGTCATCCAACCCACATCATCACCCTATAAGGTAAGCACACTATCTTCATTCCTAGAACCAAGTCTATACAAAAGACTCCAATACATACCAGGCAACTATGAAACATTAAGCATATACAAAAGCAACAATGAAACATTTAAACATATTTTAAGGCAACATGCATCTTTAGCTATTTATCACACTTTTTCAAACCATTTCAAGTCTAAACCATAACATTAGACTATCATCATGCAAAATCACATATCAACATACCACTCCAAAAAGGAGCTCAATTCATCTGTAACAACCTTCCCACAAGCTATAACCAAATAATAGCATAAATCTTCACATAACATGTCATTTCACATAAATATCATATATAGCCATAAATGGCATCACATGAACATATCTCAAGGTTCACCTTCACACATACTCATATAACCACAAAACTAAGATAATCATAAAAACTCACCTTTTTTCCCGCAAGCATAGAGATACCATCTCATCCAAGCAATCATATCTAAAAGACCATTCAACAAGAAAACATAAGAGAGAGATCTTATAGAGTTAAGTTCTACGGAACGATAGGAGAATAGTGAATAAGGGAAACTCTATCGTCCTATAGCCTCTCGCTCAAAGATGTGTCGCGACTCACCACCAATGATAGAGATTGTACTGGACGTGGCAATATAAGACTTTGGACCCTAAAACCACTTTTGTAAACATGATGCTATGATACCACATTTGTCATGATCGGGATGCACCCCCCTAGAAGTAACATGGCGTACTTGACCTCTTGGAGGTCTTATACAAGCCCATAGTTATCATTCATCGCACTGCCATAGGTAAATTTAGCAGAAAATTTAAAACTTTCATAGCACATCATATGCTACATCCTTCCAATATACTTATAAAATATCATAATACATAGTTAAAGACTCTAAGTCTCTTTGCCATCGTAGACTCAATATCATTAGAGAAATTAGGGACACGAACCTTACAAAATAATCCATAAGTACATTATTACTAAACTTTAGAGTAAGATATGACCAAGGAAATCCTTGGACTTAAGGATTCCTTTCCTTGAGCTTGAGAATCACATATCAAGCTCATTGCCATTAATGACATCCTTTAAGCATCCATAACCTACACTTTGTGTAAAAAGGTAGAGAATAGTGGAGTTAATACAAAAATGCATTAAGTATGACAACTATGCAAAACCATGCATTAAAAGGGATATTTTACTTGAAATCATGCATCACGCCTTTTTGTGAAGACTTCATAAAACTTTGATACAATAAGCATTATACAACTGACATACTTCATATAGTAATATTTGAAGATCAAACATCATATAAAATCACACCTTTCAATTAAGGCATAATAACCCCCACTTTACAATAAGCACATCCACTTTACAGTAAACTAACCCTTCTTTTACAGTGAACTCATTTTCTCCTTAATTCCTTAACCTTCCAAGTAACCCTTAGTGATACTTTGTGCAATACATCACCTTAAGGCCACAAGGAAATCATACATGCAACCTACATAAGCCAACACATACAATCATAGAAGTATAGTACATCATAGACACACTTAAGCCAAGATCCTAATGATATTACAGTAAGCCCTCGTCAATTTGCACATATAGTAACTTCACTTCACATAGAACATTATAGAACCTTACTCATAAATCCAATCTAAGTCTACTAGTGCAATGTACATGTGAAGCCCCATAGCCTCACACATACTTAGTAAACCTATCATGAGACTACAAGCCTTAACAATTCATTTCATTCATCAAGAAATACATTCATCATGTAGTCACCAAGACTAAAATCATGCATATAATAAGATACCTCATCATATAGAATCATACCATGCATTTCATCACAACAAGTACACAAGACTACAATTTCATGCATAAGAACATAAACATAATCACATACATTAGAACAACTTCCTAGAACTCCCTTTAAGATCTACCTGTGCAATGCATAGGTGAATGTCATACCCCAACCTACACTAAGCAACTTCCCTTAGGTTATCCTAGTTAGGGTCCTACTTTACTTCAGTTGTCCATTTTACTTTAGGGTAACTATAGCCTTAACAAACTCTAAGACCATAGTTGCTAACATAGAATTTGTTGTTGTAGAGCCTTACACCAAGGAAAGGTTCTCTTCTTAGAAAAATTATAAAATCAACACATGCTATCAAACTAAGTTATATCACTAGCTAGATCCTATGGGGAAAGAACAGTTTATGGAACTTGGAGGTATATATGGAAATTGTAAAACCCCGAAAATGAGATAAGGTGTGTAGATACTAACATGTTCATATTAAGGTTATAAGGTTCTAAAATGTCTTATTATAATTTTTAGATGCAATGTGCAAAGTTTGAAGTGATTTAGAAGTCGAACGTCAAGGGACAGCCAAAACATCCGACGACTAGTCGCTTATGTGCCTCATGTGTCTATGCATGCTTAAATTTATATGAAATGAGTTTATAAAGTATTTAAATGGTTTATAATTTTTTTAAATGATAGTATGTTATGTTTCAATATGTTTTGAGGTCAAACGACCAAGAACGTCCAAGACGTTCAAAAGATAGCCCTTAAGATGTTCAACGTGTGTCTTGATGGGGCTTGGCCTATTTGGACGTCTTGTAGGTTTTTGTTTTGGATGAAATTTATTTGGAATGTCTATAACTTGTTAATGTTTGTATTTACGTTGTAAAATTCTGGGTACGACTTCTAAAATACCTCACAAGAGGCCCCAAAAGAAGGACCCAAGTTTGTTTAATACAATGCTTGGGCAGTGTCTATTAACGGACCCAAAGATGGATCGTTGGTCCACGAACGTCAAGTCGAGCAAGTATCATAGACTTGAAATTTCCTGGGGAAGATCACAATCATAGAATTTGGCTAAGTGTCAGGCGACGGAAGCCAGGCACAGACCGTCGACAGCATGACGCCTCGTCATTGCCTCCGTCGTTGGTGCACTGTAAGTTGCAGGCTGCGTATGATTCATTAAAGGGGTGAATGGGAAATTAACCCCACGTACTAACCTGACTATAATAGGTTTATTTAGTTATTTTTAGGTGTATATAAGTCATCTAAAACGTGATCAACCCATTCTACAATCAACTAAAATGTTTTGAGCTCTTCCCTCCAAAAATGTTCTCTCTAAAACCACCATTGTTGGTGAAGCTCAAGAAGATACTTAATCAGGGTTTTACATGGATTAATCATCAAGTCTTATAGGTTTCAAACTAGAGAAATGTATGGTGATCTTCATCTCTAGTTATCTTTTCATCTAGAGAGCCATTCTCAAAGATTTAAAAGAAGAAAAGTATGATCAAAGTCCTTCTTCTTCAATCTGCCATGGGTTCTTTCTAAAAAGTTTTTGAACAATTTAATAATGATTAATTAAATTTAATACAATGGTTTTAACTTGATTTACTCTAATTGCATGATGAACCCATGCTCATTCACCAAAACGATTTAGCCTTGCATGGGCTTTATGATCTTCAATTGCTATCTATTGAATTATTATTATATTCCAATGAAGTGATTGTATATGCTATTATTTAAATGAATTTATGTTGAATTGATGTTTAAGGATCCATTAGGATCAATGTATGAAGATTTGAGCATGTTTAGCCTAGTTTCCATGGTTCAATGTAACATTGGTTTCTAAATGAATTAATGTGGATTTCGATTACATTAGGTTGGTTGTATCTACTGTTTTCGGTTATTATGATGATTGGATTATGAATAAGAATCTTGTATGATTGAAGTAAAGATGACTTATGTGAATTGACCTAGTCTTCTAGTCTATCGATGGATAATATTATGTATATGATGATATCTTGAATTATGGATAGATGAAGCATGATTTCCTTTGATGAAGTGATTTATCTATATTCTGATTATTATGTACATTATTGTTAAATTATTATGGAATATCAAGGTCTTAGAGAATCAATAGGGTTGTTTAATTCCCTCGCTACACTATAGAAAATTGACAAGTCTAATGTCTATGTTGTAGCTTGATCTTGAAGTGCTTTAAGCATCATTTTTTATGATTAAATGTATGATTAGCTAATGTATTAGATTTATATTATCTATGAAATATGACTTAAAATCAATGCAAGTGAAATTAGCTAGGGATCTATGTTCTTCTACTATTCCTAGTACGTGATGTGTTGTATTATGTTATAGTATATTAGAAACTTGTACATGGTCTATTGTGTGCTTAAAGTACATTTATATACTGCCATATCTATGAATTATTGGTAAACAAGGTGTATTTATCAATGTGGATCAAAGGTTGAGGAGTTGGTAAGAACGCTTATTTCCTCTACTCTTCTACTTCTCTATTTCTTTATAGAAAAGTTGAAGCCTTGTAGGGCATTATGTGTTATGGTCAACTTATGGTTGCGGTATTTACTTTGTTGTCATT
Source organism: Solanum pennellii (assembly GCF_001406875.1). Classification (NCBI taxonomy): domain Eukaryota; kingdom Viridiplantae; phylum Streptophyta; class Magnoliopsida; order Solanales; family Solanaceae; genus Solanum; species Solanum pennellii. The sequence continues at coordinate 22,026,959 of NC_028638.1, read as the reverse complement.
ATAAATTTATTGACCATGGCCTCGAAGGCAAATTGATTATCTTATGAACATGTGCTTAAAATGATACTATGAGAAGGTTATGCCTACTTTCCTATTCTAGTTGTGAATTAGATTGTGTGGCTATTGTTTGAGCATGATTATATCCATGTTAGGGTAAAGTATAAATGCTTCAGTTGATGTGTTAAAAGGGTTAATTACCCCTTACATATGAACCCCTATGTGAATACATGGATAGTACAAGTTAGGAGTCTTAAGTGTTAAATGAAGTTGATTTGTCTCCTATGATATTATGTTTTGGGTTATATATAATTGAAAGAGTGTTATGGTCTGAGAGGGTGGCTGCCTCAATGTGTTTTTTGGTGGCCAGTAGGTTGTAATGTAGACCAATGTACATACACACTCCCTTTACACACATGTTACAAGTAGTATAGGACATTGTGTGTAAATGAAAGGTAGTTCTCATATTCACTAGTGTCTACTACTATGAATATTAAGGTGATTTTTATGTATTCACTTGCAGGGATGACTTGATAGGTGTACTAGTATGGGAAAAGGGTGTGAGACCTTGTCTATACATTGCACATGTGTATCTTGATAGGATAGTTCCTAGGTTTGGATTTCTAAGTACATGAAGGATGAATATGTGAACATGTTATGAATATGATGTATATGATATGATGAGGTATGAATGTGCATAGTGTCTTAGTAGGTATATGAAATGATTGCTCATATAGTTATGCCTATAGACTCATGCATTTATATATGAACATGTGTGACATTATGTGTTATGTGAAAGGTTTGCTCACATCTATGTATACACTCACACATATGAATGATGATCTACTTAATGGAGGAACATTGAGAGGTGTTTCATAGAATATTCCAAAACTAGATAGGTGCTTGAATATGCTATAAGCATATGAACAATGACTATCCTAAGCCTATGTTTTTATAAATAAATGTAATAAAGGGTTTTCAATAAAGGGAACTTGTCTTAGCACCGAGTGAACTTGTAGATGAGGGGGTGATACTTTGCAAATAGGGAAGATAGGGTTCACTACGGTCCTCATGTGAGGGAGTGACACTTTCCCAAATAGGGGAGGTAGGGTTCACTACGGTCTTCACGGGGTGGATAGCATCATGACACAACATAGGGTGTAGAGTTTATATTTGAATAAATCCCCCAAATTCCATAAACTATGTTGCCACCATAGGATACTAGCTAGTTGATACACCTAGAAAGCTATGTCACATTTGGTTCTACTTTGGCCGGTAGACTACCTCCTTTCCGTGTGGGGTTCTATGACACCGCATTCCATGTTTACCACCCATGGTCTTAGTGTAGATTAAGGCTATAATTTCCCTAAAGTAAAATGGACAATGGAAGCAAATGACTAAGATCCTAACTAGGAGGACTTAAGGTAAATAACTTAGGATAGGTGGAAGTAATGAACCCATCTAGACATTGCACAAGTGACTCCTTAGGAAGTCTTACAAAGGTGTTCTAATAAATGTCACTATGTATGTGTCCTTTATGTATGACATTGTAGTAATTGTATATTTCTCATGAAGATGTGTATGATATGAGTCCCTATGAATGATGTTGATCTTGTTAACTATATGGTGAAGGTGTTACTTGAAATAAATGAAGTTGTCTTCTCTTACTATGTTGATATATGATTTGGATGTAATGGCTTGTGGTCTCATGATAGGTTTACAAAGTATGTGTAAGTCTATGGGGCCTGACATTTACATTGCACTAGTAGACTTAGATTGGGGGCATGAATTAGGTATTAAAAGGTTCAATATGAAGTGAAAGTAAGTATATGTGCATAATGACTAGGAGTTCATTGTAATGTGCTTTTAGTCTTGGCTTAACTATGTCTATGTTGTGTTATACTTCTATGATGGTATGTGTTTACTTGTGTAGGTTATATATATACTTTCTCGTGGTCTTAAGGTGATACATTGTACCAAGTATCCCTAAAGGATTTCTTGGAAGACTAATGAATTAAAAGGAAGAGTTCACTGTAAAGGAAATTGAGTTCACTGTAAATTGACCTCAATTTGGACTTAAATTTACTATGTCAATGCGATGAATGATAACTATGGTCTTGTATAAGACCTTCCAGAGGTCAAGTAAGCCATGTTACTTCTTGGGGGTGCTCCCCTGACGTGACACACGTGGTATTAGAGCACGAGGTTTTTAAAGGTGGTTTAGTGTCCAAGAAGTCTCATATTGCCACGTCTGGTAGAGTCTTGTATCATTGGTGTTGAGTCGCGACACATCAAATGGTATGACAGGCTATAGGACGATAGAGTTTCCTTTGTTAATAATTCTCATATTGTGCCATAGAACTTAACTCTTTAAGATCTCTCTCTTATGTTTTTTTGTCCGGTGGTCTTTTGGATGTGATTTTTTGGATGAGATTGTCTCTATGCTTGAGGGAGAAAGGTGAGTTTTAAATGCTTATCTTTGTCTTATGGTTTGAATGAGTATGTGCGAAGGTGACTTTTGGCTTATTTGATGATGTGATGCCAATTATGTCTATATTGAAACTTATGTGAAATAACATGTTATATATTGAGAAATGTATGTCATGATATAGTTAAAGCATGTTAAAAGTTATTATGGTTAAACTGAATTCCTTTGGAATGTTGTGTTACTATATGACATTATATGTTGATAGCCTAATACTATTATTTGAACTTGAGATGTGTAGTAATTACCTACGGAAGTATGCTACCCTAAGAATATGTGTTTAAAAGTCTGCATTGTTTTCCTTTTTATATAAGTGGTACTTGATGAGTTGCTAGTATAAATTGGAGTACTTTGTAAAGACTTGATCCTAGTTGTGATGATGGTATGCATGCTTATGAAGGTTGAGTTGGTAAAGCTTTTTATCTTATATTGCCATGCTTGTCCCCTCAATTGTCTAAATGTTGCATTTTTGGATATTTGGAAGCATGCTCACTGTAAAGCTAGGCAACTTACTGTAACATTTTTGGAGAATCAACTAAATTGTTCTTTGATTTGATGTGGTTGAAATGTGTATAGAATTGATGTATATAAACGTAACAATGAATGCAAAAAGGAATTTTTCTATTGAAATAAAAAAAAATGAGAGTCCTTATGGCTAAGTCTCCTTGTTGTTCCCCCTAATGATGTATGACCTTGGTGTCTATTGTATCGTATAAAAACCTTATGTGGTTAAATGAGATGACCTAACTTGATAATTGGGGGTAAATTGCCTAGGAGATGAAGTTTAGAATGCCTTGCTTGACTTACTGTAAACTCCTTCTAAATGGTAATCACTTTTAAGTGATGACAAATAAAGATTGTTTAGTTAAGATCCTCTTAAGTTTGCGTTAAGTTGCTCTTAATTGGGTTTACCCTAAGTGGGGTATGGTTATTGAGTAGTAAGGTTGTAAATATTTTCTACCATTGACTTTCTATTCTTACTTGAGCTTGAATCTATTGAAATTTTATTAAGCTTGTTCATGAATAGAGTTTTGTATAAAGTATGAATTGCATGACCTCTACATGTTTGGTATGTCTTTATTGACATTACCTTAAGGATATTTTAAGATTCCATAGTACATGAAAGAAATTGTTAATAAAATGCATGTTTTGTGTATTGTGCATCTTAATATGCTAAGTTTGCATTTGACTTCATGAGATAAGACAAGAAACTTGTTTAAGTCAATTGTGAGGTGGAATGTTTAGCCTTATAATAAAAGGTTGAGTCTCTTTAAAATGAAATGTATTAAGTCTCTTAAAAACTATGTGACTTTTATGATTTGGAATGCAAATTGTAGACTCTAAGTGCTCGTGTGTGTGCCTATGATTTATGTGATTCTTCTCAAAATATGCTTACTGTGAAGATGACTACAATGTTATAAATTGACATTTTGTGAAATTACATCCTATTTGTTGTGATGTGCTTGGTGTGAGTTATCATTTAGACTTCACTAGGAAGGAAACATAAGCATGTCTTGGTTTAAAAGTCGAAAATTTCTCATTTCAGAGTAAATTGACCTTGTACATTACTTAGGTGTGAACTCATGATACATGTAAGTGTGTTGAGGAGAAGGACATTCCTCCGTGGACACCACTAACCATTGTATGATTGAGTATGACCTTCATGGCACTAGGTCGAACTAATGAAGATCTTTGTTGATTCAATTAACTTAAGTCTATGTGCATTTAAGTTTGAGTGCCTAAATTGCTTCTTGAGTATTGTTGAAATCTTCCTATGTGGAACTTAAAGAATAGTTGCAAAGATGATATCTTAATGAATTAAGGTTTAATGACCATGTTATGACTAGGAGAAGCATGTTCCTCCTATGAACATGATAGGAGCCTTTGTGTTTGATGTATTAAAGAGTGAGTGAATTTATGTTTTGCTTGCTTGTGGGCATTCAATGCTAAATGATGTGAACTTTTATTCCTTGTAATGTATGGAACATTAACTTCTATGTGATGATGTTATCACTTATATGAACTGCTTTAATATGCATTGAAATCCTTGTTGTGATTTAAGTGTCCTAAGTGTCATTCAAGGACAAATGTTCCCAAGTGGGGGATATTGTAAGACCCCAAAAATGAGATAAGGTGCCTAGAGCGTAAAATGTTCGTCTTAAATTTCTAAGGTTCTAAAAAATCTTATTATATGGCTTAGAGTCAGTGTGAAAAGTTTGAAGTGATTTGGAAGTCGAACGTCAAGGGATGACCAAGACATCCGACGACTAGTCGCTTATGTGCCTCATGTGTCTATGCATGCTTAAATTTGTATGAAATGAGTGTATAAAGTATTTAAATGGTTTATAATTATTATAAATGATAGTATATGAAGTTTCGATAAGTTTGGAGGTCAAACGACCAAGAACGTCCAAGGCGTTCAAAAGATAGCCTTATGATGTGCAACGTGTGTCTTGATGGGGCTTTGCCTGTTTGGACGTCTTGTAGGTGTATGTTTTGGATGAAATTTATGTTCAAGGTCTATAACTTGTTAAGGTTTCTATTCACGTTGGAAACGTCCGGGTACGACTTCTAAAGGTCCCCACAAGATTCCCCACAAGAAGGACCCAAGGCTGTTGAATACACTGCCTGGGCAGTGTCCATTGACGAACCCAACGGCGGATCGTTGGTCCACCAACAGACAGTTGAGAAAGTCTTGTCGACTGGAACCTTCCTGGTTCAGTTCACCAGAAAATAATTTGGATAACTGCCAGGCGACGGAAGCCAGGCACGGACCATCGACAACATGACGCCTCGTCATTGCCTCCGTCGTTGGTGCACTGTAGGGTGCAGGCTGCGTATGTTTCATTAAAGGGGTGAACGGAAAACTCACCCCACGTCCTAAAATGACTATAATAGGTTTATTTAGTTAATTTTAGGTGTATATAAGTCATCTAAAACGTGATCAACCGATACTAAAATCAACTCACATGTTTTGAGCTCTTCCCTCCAAAAATGTTCTCTCTAAAACCACCATTGTTGGTGAAGCTCAAGAACAGAATTAAGCTGGGTTTTCCATGGATGAATAATCAAGTCTTAGAGGTTTTCAACTAGACAAAGATATGGTTATCTTCATCTCTAGTTATCTTTTCATCTAGAGAGCCATTCTCAAAGATTTCAAAGAAGAAAAATATGATCAAAGTCCTTCTTCTTCAATCTGGCATGGGTTCTTTCTAAAAAGGTTTTGAAAGATTATATCAAGATTAAGTGAAGTTAATACAGTGGTTTTAACGTGAATTTTACTACAATTGCATGATGAACCCATTCTCTTTTACCAAAGCTATTTAGCCTTGCATAGGCTTTGTGATCTTGAATTGCTATCGATTGAATTATGATTCTACTACATTGAAGTGATTTTATATGCTGTTATTTACATGAATTTATGTTAAATTGATGTTTAAGGATCCATGAGTATCAATGTATGAAGATTTGAGCATGTTTAGCCTAGTTTCCATGGTTCAATGTAACATTGCTTTCTAAATGAATTAATGTGGATTTCGATTACCTTAGGTTGTTTGCATCTACTTTTTTGGGTTAGTATAATGATTGGATTATGAGTACTAATCTTGTATGATTGAAGTAAAGATGGCTTATGTGAATCGACCTAGTCTTCTAGTCTATCGATGGATAATATTATGTATATGATGATATCTTGAATTGTGGATAGATGAAGCATGATTTCCTTTGATTAAGTGATTTATGTAGATTCTGTTTAGTATGTACATTATTGTTAATATATGATGGAATATCAAGGTCTTAGAGGATCAATAGGGTTGGTTAATTCCCTCTCTACACTATAGAAAATTGACAAGTCTAATGTCTATGTTGTAGCTTGATCTTGAAGTGATTTAAGCATGATTTATTTATGACTAAATTTATGATTATGTACTGTCTTAGATTGATATTATATATGAAATATGACTTCAAAACAATGCAAGTGAAATTAGCTAGGGATCTATGTTCTTCTACTTTTCCTAGTATGTGATGTGTTGTATTATGTTATAGTATAATCTTGTAGACACTTGTAGATGGTTTCTTATATGATTAAAGTACATTTATATACTGCCATATATATTAATTATTGGTAAACAAGGTGTATTAATCAATGAGGATCAAAGTTGAGGAGTTGGTAAGAACGCTTATTTCCTCTACTCTTCCGCTTCTCTACTTCTTTATAGAATGATGATGAAGCCTTGTATGACATTGTGTGGTATGTTCCACTTATGGTGGAGGTTTTAAATTTGTTTTCATTATATATGTATTGACCATGGTCATGAAGGCAAATTGATTATCTTAAGAACATGTTCTTAAAATGATACTATGAGAAGCTTATGCCTACTTTCCTATTCTAGTTGTGAATTAGGTTGTGTGGATATTGTTTGAGCATGTGTATATCCATGTTAGGGTAAAGTATAGGTTTCTTCCATTGATGTGTTAAAAGGGTTAATGACCCCTTACCTATGTACCCCTATGTGAATACATGGATAGCACAAGTTAAAAGTCTTAAGTGTTAAAGGAAGTTGACTTGTCTCCTATGCTATTATGTGTTGGGTTGTATATTATTGAAAGAGTGATATGGTCTAAGAGAGTAGCTGCCGCAATGTGTTTGTTGGTGGCTAGTAGGTGCTCATGTTGACCAATGTACACACACACTCACTTTACATACATGTTACAAGTAATATAGGTCATTGTGTCTAAATGAAAGGTAGTTCTCATATTCACTAATGTCTACTACTATGCGTATTAAGGTGATGTTTACGGAAGTATGATTTGTATTCCCTTACAAGTATGACTTGATAGGTGTACTAGTATGGGCAAAGGGTATAGGACTTTGTCTATACATTGCACATGTCTATCTTTATAGGATAGTTCCTAGGGTTGGTTTTCTAAGTACATGAAGTATGAATATATAAACATGTTACGAATATGATAGGTATGAATGTGCATAGCGTCTTAGTAGGTATATGAAAGGATTGGTCATATAGTTATGCGTATGGACTCATGCATTGTTATATGAACATGTGTGACATTATGTGTTATGTGAAAGGTTCGATCACATCTATGTATACACTCACACACATTAATGATGATGTAGTTAATGGAGAACACTGAGAGGTGCTTCATAGAACACTCCAAAACTAAATAGGTGCTTGAATATGCTATAAGCATATGAATAATGAATATCCTAGGCCTATGTTTCTATAAATAAATGTAATAAAGGCTTTTAAATAAAGGGAACATTTATCTTAGCACCGAGTGAACTTGTAGATGAGGGGGTGACACTTTCCAAATAGGTAAGGTAGGGTTAACTACGTCCTCATGTGAGGGAGTGACACTTTCCCAAATAGGGGAGGTAGGGTTTACTACGGTCTTCACGGGGTGGATAGCATCATGACCCAACATAGGGTGTAGAGTTGATATTTCCATGAATTCCCCATGTTCCATGAACTATGTTGCCACCAAAGGATACTAGCTAGTGGATCCACCTATAAAGTTATGTAACATGTGGTTCTACTTTTGCGGGTAGACCAGCTCCTTTCAGTATGAGGTTCTACGACACCGGATTCCATGTTTAGTACCCATGGTCTTAGTTTCGGTTAAGGCTATAATTTCCCTAATGTAAAATTGACAATGGAAGTAAATGAATAGGATCCTAACTAGGAGGACTTACGGTAAGTTATTTAGGATAGGTGGAAGTAATGAACCCATCTAGACATTGCACAAGTGACTCTTTAGGAAGTCTTAGGAAGGACTTCTAATGCATGTCACTATCTATGTTTCCTTTATGTATGACATTGTAGTAGTTGTATATTTTTCATGAAGATGTGAATGATATGAGTCCCTATGCATGATGTTGATATTGTTAAGTATATGGTGAAGGTATTACTTGACATAAATGAAGTTGTCTTGTCTTACTATGTTGATATATGATTTGGATGTAGCAGCTTGTGGTCTCATGGTAGGTTTACAAGGTATGTGTAAGGTTATGGGGCCTTACATTTACATTTCACTATTAGACTTAGATTGGGGGCATGAGTTAGGTCTTATAAGGTTCAATGTGAAGTAAAAAAAAAGTATATGTGCATATTGACTAGGAGTTCATTGTAATGTCCTTTTAGTCTTGGCTTAACTATGTCTATGTTGTACTATACTTCTGTGACGGTATGTGTTTTCTTGTGTAGGTTATATACATATATACTTTCTTGTGGTCTTAAGTTGATGCATTGTACCAAGTATCCCTAAAGGATTTCTTGGAAGATAATGAATTAAAAGGAAGAGTTCACTGTAAAGGAAATTGAGTTCACTATAAAGTGACCTCAATTTGTACCCTGAGAGGTCAATTACGCCGTGTTACTTCTTGGGGGTGCTCCCCGGATATTACAGAAACCCTCTTTATCTTTATTAAGGCATTGTAGTTATCCACATACGAAAATATAACTCTATTTCCTTAGGGCTATGAGGCTCAACACCTCTGGAGGACTATGGTGAACCTACCTTCCTACAATGGTAAGGGATACCCGTCATCTTCAAGTTCACTCGGTGCGAGGCTAATTTTCCTTTATTGAAAGACATTATTATTCATTACTTTATAAAATATAGGCTTAGGAGATTGACTCCTCATATGTTTAGCTCATAGGTCATAGACGAGAGCTCATCAACCTAAATCATGTGAGAAAACCTTTGACATGGACATATCATATTCAAGTACCATCTAGTTTAGAGTAAACTTGAGAACACCTTTCAACGCCCCTTCATTGACTAGATCATCATACATGTGTGTGTGTACGTACATGTGAGCAAACCTTTCACATAACACCTTTAGACCACACATATTCATACTTTAATTTATTCATGCATAAGGGTATATGCGTAACTACGTGAGCAATCTTTTCATATAAACACATTTAGACACTATACACATTTATAAAATACTCATGCATTCATATTCATGTACATAGAAAACCAATCCTAGGAACTACCCTATCAAGGCACACATGTGCAATGCATGGACAAGGTCCCATACCCTTTCCCATACTAGTACACCAATCAAGTCATCCTAGTTAAGGGAATACATAACATTCTTCATAGACATATAACTTACATGCATAATAGTAGACACAAGTGCATATGAGAATACCTTTCATTAAACACCATGAGCCTATAATACTAGCATACATCAAGTGTGAGTGTGCATATTGGTCAACATGATAACTTAATGGCTATCAACAACACATTGAGGAATACACTCTCTTAGGACCACAATGCATATCCAAGCATAGAACATACAACACATTATAGCATAGGAGACAAGATAACTACAATTCTTGCATTCAACACACCTAACCATAGCAAATCACACATTGATATAGGGGTACATAGGTAACGGGTCACTAACCATTTATAGATAATCAATTGAAGCACCAAAACGAACCCTAACATAGTCATTCACATACACATTACATTATCAATACAATCTAGCTCACAACTAGAATGAAAACTACGCATAAGCTTCACATTTAGGTGATCATCACAACCACACCTTCATATTACAATTGCCTTCAATGCCATGATCACATCACATATAGGAATTGAAAAGAAATAAACCTTCCACCATAAGTGGACCATACCACACAATGCCATACAAGGCCAATTCTATCGACAATACAATAGAAAAGTAGAGAAATAGAGCTATCTTACCAATTCATCAACATTTGATCTTAATTAATCAATACTCACAATACATAAATATTATCAATATAGGGAAGTAGCTAAATGTATCTTATCATAAACAAAATCATGCTTCATCTATCCTAGAATTAAGATCACATTATGTACATTGCATTATCAATCTATAGAGGATAGGAGAACATAAATCAATCTTAAACTCCTTTTCTATGATCATCAATGTTAAAAACTCATATTTCATCAATAATTCATGTATATGGAAGTAGCTACAAGTATACTTACATAATCGAAACCACAGTTCAATTATCATAAGATCAAGATCACATGGTTTAAACTACATTACAAATCAATTAAAGAACATAGGCTAATATCATTCAAAACATAAAACCTTAATCCACATGTATCAATCATCAACAATTAACCATCAACATACATAATAGGCAGTAGATATAAACAATTCAACATGCTAGATTCACAATTCAATCAACACATAATCTAGATCACAATAGCCATAACATAGGCTAATTTGAGAATTGGAGGGAACATGGGTTCATCATGATATTGGATTTAAATTCACTTTACAATCAGTATATTATCATCAATTCATCATGAGAAAAGTTTTGGAAACGTTTTGAGAAAGAACCCATGGATAGAGTGGAAGATAGGAAGAATGTTCATGAATTCTCTTAGAAAACTTTGAAAGGAACTCTCTAGATGAAAGGTTATATAGAGATTAAGTATCACCATAACTTATTGTAGGAGAGAGATACAAAATCTTCATGAAGAATCCAAGCTCCAAGATGTTCTTGAGTTTCATCTCCAATGGAGGATCTCGAGATGATATTTTAGAGAGGGAAGTCTAATTTTGAGATCATGGATTGGGAATGGGGTTTTGATCCTTTTAATTAACTTAGTATACCCAAAAATAGTTAAATAAATTGCCTATAGTAATTTAGGGTCGTGGGGTGAATTTCCAATTAAACCCTTTAATGAAACAGTACATGCAACAAATTGTAGGCACCATCGACGGACAATAGTTGACTGGACGATGGGGCATCCTTCTACTCCATAGTTTGTAACTTCAACTCCTCATTTGATACATGAGTCTCACCAGGCTAAGTTTTGATCTACGCCTCCCATCAACAGGGCGTCGAATTGGGTCGTCTATTGACACTGCCAAGGCAGTGTTTAGGCAACCTTTGGGTCCTCTTTGAGGGTCTTTTGGGGGGCCATTGGGGAGTCATACCCGGACGTTTCCAACGTAAATGCACACATTAATATGTTAGGGACACTCTAAATCTGTTTCACCCAAAAAAAACACGTAAAACATGTCTAGACACACCAAGACACTCATGCTCAAGGGTTAACTTTCGAACGTCTTGGACGTTCATTGACAATTGACTTATAAATCACCTAAAATAAATCATACATGACTTAAAACACTTAATTAGAATATTTAAAATCCTATATGAACATGTGAGGCTCTATACAACCTAACTCATTTGGGAGTCTTACACCCTACACCGAAAGGAGGTGCTTTACTTTCCAAGGTAGAACCTACATAAACGTAGCATATAAGTTGATCCACTATCTAGTATTCCTATGGGTTTCTAAGGTAAAATTTGAGAGAGGAGGTGGTTCTCAAAATTAAAAGCCTACATGTGTCACTTTTGGAAAAAGGCACTACGGGAAGTGTCTAGCGATACTAGTGGTTGCTTTGGCTGTGGGAAGGATGATCCTAAGGTTAGATATTGTCCTACCATCGCGGCTAGAGGAAGACAAGGTAAGCAAGTTTCTCCTAATGTTCCAAAGTATGATGCTCCAAAAAAGAGGCATTTCTATGCACTCCGGACTAGAGGAGAAAAGCCGGATGATGATGATGATGATGATGATGATGGTAAGTACTTGTATCTCTTTAATTTTATGAGTTCCTTCTATGTGGGGGAGTATGGTTAGTATATAGGACAAAAGTCCTAGAAGTTTGTTGCATGGACATAGTGTTTAGGAGTTTTGTTGAAATTGAATTTCATTGATTCCTTGCATTGTGCATTCCATGAAGTTAGGATTATGTTCTATGATGTGTTTATATGAATTTAACTTGAATATTAGCATGTTTATACCATAATTTGCCTAAAAGTTGTATTTTTGAAAATAAATTGCATAATTCACTGTAATACACTGGCAGCTAGCTCACTTTGAAAATTTTGAGAATTCGACTAATTCATCCTTTGGTAAAAAATTGTTTTGATGTGGTTAGAATAATGTATATGGGCCTAATAATGGATATAAAGTGATTTTTTGCTATTTGGAATGAAGCATGTGAGTTTTTAGCACGATGAGTTATACAATTTTCTTCTAGTTTCTTGTTGTGTTGTGATTCGCTTAATTATGTTAAATTGATGTTTTCTGAGATAATTTTTTATATCGTTTTTTATGGTATTGTTATGAGTTTTTAACTGATTTTCTATTCTTGGAAGTATTCGGACAGTAGAAAGTGTCATTCGAGGACGAATGTTGTCCAAGTGAGGGAGATTGTAATACCTCAAAAATAATTTAGGGAAGCTAGAGGGTAAAATGTTTTTCATGATCGTCTAAGGTCCTAAAATGGTGTATAATGTGGTATTTAGGCAGTGCCTATAGTTTAGGTGATTTGGAAGTGAAACGTAAAGGGACGACCAAGACGTTCGACGGCTAATTGACCTACGTGCCTCATGTGTGGTTTTATGTGAGTATGTGTAATTCATGAGGTTATAAGGTCATGAAATGAGTAATTATGGTGTATATAAGCACTGTGTCAAGTTTCGTAAAGTTTTGAGGTCAAACATCCAAGAACGTCGATGATGTTCGAAAGGTTTGCCTTGAAACAACTTTGCATGGATATGCATGTTTCGTTGAGTTTTACGTGTTTGTTTTGGATGGAATTTATTTGGGAGGTTGATACTCTCAAATTACACTTCCCTAAAGAAGTATAAGTGGTCGTATCAAGTAAAGAACCCAACTATTAGGTTGGGGTCTATCCCACGAGGAAAATGATTTTGACTTAACTTTAATGTACGATTACCTCTATTTAGTCAAGTCCTTTCCGAAAACTAGTAATTAAGGGGGGAGGGGTTGTGAACAAAAGTGTTTTCATGTTCTTAAATCAAACAAGTAGCAATAGTGAATTATTAGTTTTTATCAAGTTGTGAGAGAAACTAGGGTATAAGTGTTGCCCATTGGTTCATAACGCCTTAATCCTTGCTATAACAATTCTTTCCTAGTGTTTTGAATGCAAAGTAATAAGTTATGTATATCTAAATATTTGGTCTGACATTTAGAGAATTTCATCCTGTACCTTTGTCCGGCTACGTGTGTCTAAGCTACTAACCTTTGCCTTTACTTCATATTAAGCTTTAGTTTCGATGTATGACTTAGTTATTACGTCTCACCAATTCAAACTAGCCTATTAGAAAGTATCCACTAAATCTATGTAGATAATTCTTTTCCTATTAACTACCCCTTGGTCTGTCAAATAGCAATAAGGCGAGTTCTAACACGTGCACTCATTAAAAAGTCTTCTAAACGAAAGAATTATCGATGCATGCAATAACCTATTTGAGAATTGTTATTTAGCTAGGTTTATTTTTTTAATCACCCATGGTTCCCACAAACCTAATTTTGGATTTAGTTACCCATGCTTAGAAGAACACAATTCATAATTGATAAATGATAAATCATGAACTTACTTTGACAAATTCGATGAAAATCCAGAAAATCAACTTGAAATCACACAATTATCTTAAAGACCAAATTCGTATATTTGAATTAATGCCCAGGTTGCAAAAACAACTCTCCAAGAAAAAAAAGTGTGAAATTAGTAAAACAATCCAACCCCAAAAACGTGGTTTTTCACCTTATTTATAATAAAACAGAGTCCTAATTTAAAATGAGTTCAAATAAGAAAAGTTTGTCCAAAAACGCGACTTCAATCGACGACCCCCACAGATAGTCCGTCGATGAAACTATGGACCGTCGACTGCCTCCATCGGTACATACTTAGCATCTTTTTTAAGCCTTCACTTTGCATCTTCTCTGATCCAATCGACGGACTAACAACACGGTCCATCGATTCACCTACGTTCCATCGATGCTTCTCATCGTTCCATACTCAGATTTTTCATCAACATCGGGTAGTGGAACGTTCTTTTATCCAATCGACATTTTGCAAGGATGGTCCGTTGATCAACCGATGGACCATCACTCTTTCTGTAGCCTCACACTTAGTCAGAATACCCCAAGTTGCTTCCAGATGCCTGAGCCTCCAATCGACTGTCACCACCTATGATCCGTCTATGGCCACGTGGGTCACTTCTACACTGATTCTTCACAGCCTTCTGCATTTTAGTTTTGGACAACTTTCCTTCAAATCAAAGACAAAAACATATTAAAACTACTACAAAAAGGATCAAGACAAACACAAATCTTAAGGAAAAAGCATTGAAAGTACCGTGAAACCACGATACGTAAACACCCTCAACTTAAATTCGTTGTTTGTCCTCAAGAGACGAACTATGATTCAACACAACACTTTGAACACAAGTATCCTCATTTAAGCTTCCGCAATCACATGGCTATCAATCCCAACTTTTTTCGTTGCTAGTACATGTTTATTCTCTTAGGCTTGATAGGCTTACTCATGTGGATCAGACCATGACACAGAATCACCATGACACAGACTCACCATGCACTGGCACCTCTACTCTTTGTCTCTCGCCAAGGTACCATCTTTCCGATATTGCAACTAATGCCCTCACTTCAAAAGTTATCCTCCTCTTTCATGAAGTGATTTTATCTTTGAGTATAAGGATCATTTTTCAACACTCACGCTCAAAAAAATTCACACCTAATTGGTGCTCGTCGCCATAGGCTTTCCCTTATTTCCACAACTTAAGTTCACCATATTAGACTCTTAGGATCACGATAGGACTTTCTTGGCTTGTAACGTAGACTCAGGGTTAGGTATGGTACAAATGTGTACATTTTAGTGACTTGTTGCCCTCCTTGACATTAATTCTTCGCGTCCTACCTCTTTTATTATCTATTATGCCGTACTTTTCTTGTCATCTTTGCCTTATTTTATCCTTTTTTTCTCTTTTGTGGAAGTGACTCTTACTTCTTTTTAACACCCTAAACTTAAATTCGTTGCTTCTCCTCAAGCGATGCACTATGACTCAATACAACACTTTGTACACGAGTATCCTCTTTTAAGCTTCCACAATCACATAGCTATCAATCCCAACTTTTTTTTTTGTTATTTTAGTTTCTTCTATTAGGATTGATAGGCTTATTCATGTGGATCAGACCATGACACAAATTCACCATGCACTAACATCTCTACTCTTTTGTCTCTCGCCAAGGTACCAACTTTTCAATATTGCAACTAGTGCCCTCACTTCAAAAGATATATTTTTTTTCACTCAGTGATTTTATCTTTGAGTATAAGGATCATTTTTCAACACTCACGCTCAAAAAAAATTCACACCTAGTTGGTACTCCTCGCCATAGGCTTGCCCTTATTTTCACAACTTAAGTTCACCATATTAGACTCTTAGGATCACGATAGGACTTTCTTGGCTTCTAACGTGGGCTCAGGGTTAGGTATGGTACATGTGGGTACATTTTAGTGACTTGTTGCCCTCCTTGACATTACGACTAAGCGTCCTACATCTTTCAGTATCTATTATGCATTACTTTTCTTGTCATCTTTTCCTTATTTTTTCATTTCTTTCTCTTTTGTGGAAGTGACTCTTACTTCTTTTTGTTCAACACTCTTTTTTTTAATATTCAATTGACAATTTGGACTAAGTCAATTATCTTGTTCACTGTCCCTTTTCTTTTCCACATTACTCTATTTCCACACCCACTTTTTGGGTCATCACTCATAATAACCACCCTTAACTTATGGATTTGCCATAAGTCGAGGTACACATTACCCAAGGTTTGGTGAGGGTCAAGACGAGGTCAGTTTCTGCATTAGCCACCCTAAATATATGCTTTTGGCCTAAATTGAGGTACACATGGCCCAGGAGGGACCAGGGCCAACACATTATACCCAGGGAAGTTAAGTTGGTGAAGAAAAGAAAGGTCTATTATGGGCTCAAACTATTTGGATTAAAAAGGGATAACAATTTCATTCGGCTCACTTCACTTTAGGCAAGATGTTTGCTAATTTGAACAAGGGCCTATGATACTTTCCTAAATGTCTAACACAGATTCCTTTTGTAGGACCAACCGGGCAAGTTCTAGCTAGGTATCAACAGGGGAACAATCAAATCTCCTCACATTCTTTTGACCTCATTACACTATCAGATTATCGGTCACCTAGTTTGAGTGTTAGAGTAAGGATCATGTAGTTAGTGCATCTCTATGTCATGATTATAGCCAACATTAAACATTCATTAAACCTATTCATGCAAGCACATTTTTAGAACGGGATATTTTTTAAGTTTAGCCATCATGCTTCATTTTTCACTTTCATACTTTGTACAGGTTATGACACATGCCGGTTCAACAGTAAAGTAATCAGTCTCTTGGGGCAAAAGAACACATGCAAGAAAACCACGAAGAGAGGATTATGAGTTGGGCTACTCAGACTTCACCATAGCACTCACTTTCCATTTACCCCACCCCAACAGAAAAACATGCAATTGTGCCCAATGCATAAGAAATATAAAGATAGGGTGGTAGGTCAAGCAAACCTGAGGCGCATAGCGCCGAAGATCAACAAGAAGGCGGGTCCGGTTTCCCAGAACCCGCACCCTCAGTAGTGACAACAACAATATCTGCACCCTCAGTGGTGCTCCTTTCAACAACCTCCACTCCGGATCTATACACCCCAACAGCCAACTCTCTAGACCTAACCTGACAAGCCTCCTCATCAAGCAATGAGGATATACTCTCAGCCTCTAAATCCGTCCGCTCCTTGTTCTACGCACGAGCATCCTCAACCTCACTGGTACGGCTGGAACGGTACCTCTTGGCATGCTCACGTGGCGGATGCAGCAGTTCATTGGTGGTAATGAACAGAGCAAAAAACATTGTGTCCTCCGTGAGCTCCACACGTGCGCTATCAGGCTTGGGTCCCCTCATATCAAGTGTACCATCCACGTCTGCCCGAAGATTCGCCACAACCTCTTTAAAAGTCATCAAATGAATGGTGGGAGCTGGGCCTGCCAAAACTTTCAACTCAAACGCATCGAAGCGCTGGTGGACTGCCTTAATCTGTCGCTCCGACTGCTGAGCCACCCTCTTCTCAATTCGGTGCTCAGCTTCGACAATAGATCTCCGTATCCAAGGCTGGATGTGATGCAGCAAGGTGGCCATCTGGGCCTCTAACTTCTGGACCATAGAAATCGGGACCAGTGCTACTGATGGTGGTGTAGACCGAGAGGAACTAGGTGCCCTACTAGTGTTAGGTGTAGACTCGGCGAGGGTGGTATCGGTAGGCTCTCAAGTGGCATGATCAGACCCTTGGGCTTTCTCTACCGTATACGCCAAGTTCTCACTCAGCTGCTGCAAATCAACTTTGGGGCCTCGCTGTGGTGCCGCTACATTGGCCTCATCCCTAATGAGACCAATATCCACAATCCCTGTTACTGTATGAAGGACATCACAGTGCCAGAGGGGCACTCTAGTATCCCTGCAAAACTGGAAAATCATACAGGCGAACAGGTAAGTGGTAGAGGTTTTAAAGGCCCTCTCATGTATCACAGAGATCAATAACTCGCGAAGTCGATCTCCAACCTGGCTACCAGAGCTACTACCAAGACCGCTCTCCCAAGTAAGTATATTATCTGCAGCAGTGGGGGATAGGCGGTGGCGGACTAATAGAAAGAAGAACTTGGCTACAAAAGTGAGGTTGGACTTCTTGGTAAGGTCTTTAGGGTCCAGGGACTAGTCTGGTCCTTCACTGTCAATGGAGAGCTGTTGTGCAGTACACCTCTTAGTGGACTCTCTCAGATCTCTGCTCCGCTGAAAATGACCACTCTTTACCACGTCCCACGTGTATTCAAACTTTGGGGTAAGGGTAACCTTGTGGAATTAGTGGACCCACTGTATAGGAAGCGACGGATGAAGAAGTAGAGATGTCCACCCCGCAGTCCCAAACTCGGACATTTGTGAGTGAGGCGTGTTTGGCGGGGTTCGACTGCCTGTCCAAAACACCTCGGAGAGCCACTACGTATGAGGCGAGCACTCTCGCATAATCTCCTCACTGTAGGCCCCCACACTCTTCGCTATCCACTCAAGCCGGTGGTGGGTAAACAAGTCATGCACCGCAGGGACTTTTTATGGGTTCCCTGTAAGAACTCGCCGCTCAACTATCAATATTTGAGTCATCACCCCGTTATCGTTCAGCAACTTGGCATCCATGTATACTTGGTACTGGCCATCGACGCACCATCGGTTAGGCTCATCAGCAACCGCTGCAAGGACCTCATGCTGTGGTGCTGGAGCAGGCTCCGAACTGTGGGCCTCATAAAATGAGGCATTGAGGGCAAGCACGTCTTGTAGAGTGGCTCTCTCTGATCCGAAACCGGAGGCAGTGGCCTCATTCAACCCTGTAGAGTGGTCCAACTCTGAACATGAAGCCTCCTCGGAGCCAAATGCTCCCTCAAACCCGAGGCTAACCCAAACAGTAAGCCTGTCAGTGTGCGCTCCTCAATAGATTGGGAAGCAATGACTAGCCGGGCGCCACCTTCGAAGGGGTTCCTCGAGTGTCTCTAGCAGCTGGTGTAGGGGTTTGGGGGCACATATTCCAGATCTTGCTCATCATCCGACATGCCTATCAATCTTCGGGAAGGAGCCACAGACTTGGACCTACCACTAGAATAAACGAGGTCTTGTTTTGGGGCCATACGTACCTGAAAAGCAAGTTTTTAGTTTCAATGTATTAGATCTACACAAGCAAAATGATATAAAAAGAGCCTGGATGCACAAGAACTAGGAAAATCCAGAATCGGGAGACGGACACTATCAACGGCCCGTCTATGAATCGATGGTCCGTTGATAGTGTCCGTTGGTGGACACTTAGAAAATTTGAGAATTCGACCTTTCAAAGACCTCTCAGTTAAAAATGATGGATGTGAAGAACGGCCCGTCGATCAATCGACGAACCATTGTCCACATTCGTCTTCTGACACTTAGAATAGTTCAGAAAATCTCAAGAATCAAAATTTCAGTCAGAAATGACGGACGTGCTGAATAGCCCATCGATCAACCGACGGACCGTAGTCCACTTCCGTCATTCCATTGTTGAGAAAATTTAGATTGTAGCCATTGACGGACCCCATCGATGGTCTGTCGATCAATCGACGGTCCAGAGACGGGGTCTTGTTCTGTTGTTCAGAGACAAGTTTTTAGGACATTGTTTTAACCCCACATATGCAAATTTCAAGCACATAACAAGTTGATCAAACATGTAAAAACAAATATAAGACTAATTCATCATCCTTAGGGATTCGATTTTGCAAATTTTGATCATAGATTTTATGAGACTATCAAGCCCTATGTTGGAAAAACAAGAAGCATATTGAATTAACACAGATTCCACCCCCAACACATTCACTTTCTATCATTCTAAGGGACATAGAACCCAATTTAAACAAGTTTAACATGCAATTTTGTCCCTAAGTCAAGACCCACATAAAATCTTTTCGTTTCCACAAGAAAATGAACGAGAATTCATTAATCAAAGGAAAATGAAATTCGTGTAAGTTGTAGTGGAGTGAATGAGTGGTTGATCTTGCAACAACCAATAGTTTTTTATGTATTGACAGTACCTCGTTGACGGTCCGTAAGTCAGTTGACGAACCGTCAACTGGACCGTCGATTGTGCCCTAACTTTAGACAAAATTTCAAGAAATACCTGCGATCTACGGACACCATCGTCGGTTCGTCGATTGAACGACGGCCCGTCGGTTGGTCTGTCGATTGAATGACGGCCCGTAGGTTGGTCTATAGACTTGTGCACCAGACCAATTTCTGCAAAATTCTTGTAGTTTGGTCCCTCCACTTTGAGCAGCCATTAAGACATTATTTTTGTTTTTTCTGGACACTTTTTAGATACAGACCTTAAACTACTCTCTAGCCAACATACCTAAAAAAATTAACACATGAAATTGAGTAAAAGAAAACAAAACAAAAGAATGCAAATATTCCTACAAAGAAAAGAAAAACCTATTGTTGACTAGAGGATACACATTGGGGTTGCCTCCCAAGAAACGCTTGATTTAACGTCGTGTCACGATGCAAGATCCTTCATTATTAAAACATTATAGAGTTTATATGCCTCAACCACTTCATGGGCACTCTCCGTATGCCCTAGGTAGATCTTAATTCTTTGCCCATTTACCGTGAACCTTGCACCCTCCTTGTTCTCCAGCTCAACCGCTCCACGTGGGAACACTTTAGTGATCAAGAATGGACCAGTCCATTTGGACTTGAGTTTGCCCGGAAACAAGCGTAGCCTAGAGTAAAACAGAAGCACCAAGTCCCCAACCGCAAATTTGCACTTCTCAATCTTTTGGTCATGGTACTTCTTCATCTTATCTTTGTAGAGGGCTGAACTTTCATATGCTTTTAGGCGAAACACATAAAGCTCATTCAACCCAGTAAGTCTCTGTTCCACTTCTTCATTCCAATCCATCTTCAGTTTTTTCATCGCCCACATGGCCTTGTGCTCTAACTCAACTCATCTTCAGGAATCTACTCGGGGAATTTTGACTAAGTGTGACGCTACAAAAGGATCGACGGTCCGTCGGTTGATCGATGGACCGTCCTAACAAAACGTCAATTTGATCAGAGAATGTCCTAGTACCCAATGTTGAAGAAAAAGTTAAGTATGGAACGATGAGAAGCATCGATGGAACGTAGGTGAATTGACGGACCGTGCTGTTGGTACGTCGATTGGATCAGAGAAGATGCAAGTGAAGGCTAATAAAAGATGCTAAGTATGTACCAATGGAGGCAGTCGACGGTCCGTCGTTTCATCGACGGACTATCTGTGGGGGTCGTCGATTGAAGTCGCATTTTTGGACAATCTTTCCTTATTTGAAGTCCTTTTAAATTAGGACTATGTGGCGAGCCTCCCACTGGGGGCCCGCTATGCCAAAAGCGAGAGAAACCCCATCCCTCTCTTTCCTTTTTTCGCCCCCATGTCGCCACACGGGGTTATAATTAAGGTTAAAAACCTCGTTTTTGGGGTTGGATTCTTTTACTAATTTCATACTTTTGTTCTTGGTGAGTTGTTTTTGCAACTTCAGCGTTAATTTAAATTTCAGAATTCGCTTTTTAAGATAATTGTGTGATTCGAAGTTAAATTTTTGGATTTTCTTCGAATTCGTCAAAGTAAGTTAATGATTGATTATTTATAAATTATGTATTGTGTTCTTCTAAGCATGGGTAACTAAATCCACAACTAGGGTTGTGGGAACCATGGGTGATTAAAAAAAAAAAAACCTAGCTAAATAACAATTTTCAAATAGGTCATTGCATGCATCGATAATTCTTTCGTTTAGAAGTCTTTTTAATGAGTGGACGCGTTAGAACTCGCCTTATTGCTATTTGACAGACCAAGGAGGTATTTAATAGGAAAAGAATTATCTACATAGATTTAGTGGATACTATCTAATAGGCTAGTTTCGATTGGTGCGACGTAATAACTAAGCCATACATCTAATATAATGCTTAATATGAAGTAAAGGTAAAGGTTAGTAGCTTAGACACAAGTAGCCGGACCAAGGTACGGGGTGAAATTCTCTAAATGTCAGACCAAGGATATAGAGATACATAACTTATCACTTTGCATGCAAAACATAGGAAAGAATTGTTATAGCTAGGATTGTGGCGTTACGAACCAATGGGGAACACTTATACCCTAGTTTCTCTCACTACTTGATAAACACTAATAATTCACTCTTGCTACTTGTTTGATTTCAGAAAGTACAAAACTTTGGTTTCACAAAACCCCCCCTTCAATTACTAGTTTTCGGAAAGGACTTGACTAAATAGAGGTAATCGTACATTAAATTTAAGTCTAAATCATTTTCCTCGTGGGATCGACTCCAACCTAATAGTTGGAATCTTTAATTGATACGACCTCATATACTTCTTTAGGGAAGTGTAATTTTAGAGTATAAACCTTCCACATAAATTTCATCCAAAAAAAACACGTAAAACTCAACGAAACATGCATATCCATGCAACGTCTTTTCAAGGGAAACCTTTCTAACGTCATGGACGTTCTTGGATGTTTGACCTCCAAACTTCACGAAACTTGACACAGTGCTTATATAAACCATAGTAAATCATTTCAAGACCTTATAACCTCATGATTCACATATACTCACATAAAACCACACATGAGGCATGTAGGTGACTTAGTTGTCGATTGTCTTGGTCGTCCCTTGATGTTTCACTTCCAAATGACCTAAACTCTAGACACTGCCTCAATAACACATTATGGACCATTTTAGGACCTTATACCATCATGAAAAACATGTTACACTCTAGATTCCCTATGTTATTTTTGAGGTAATACAATGTCCCCCACTTGGACAACGTTCGTCCTCGAATGACACTTGCCACTCTCCGAACACTTCCAAGAATAGAAATTCAGTTAACAACTCATAAAAAAACCATACAACACATTATACAAAAACAATCATCTAGGAAAATATCAATTTAACATAATTAAGAGAATCACAACACAACAAGAAAGTAGAAGAAAATTCTATAACTCATCATTCTATAAAACTCACATGCTTCATTAAAAATAGAAAAAACTCACTTTATATTTATTATTATGCTCATATACATTATTCTAACCACATTACAACAATTTTTTACCAAAGAATAAATTAGTCAAATTCTCAAAATTTTCAGAGTGAGCTGCTGCCTGTGTATTACAGTGAATTATGAATTTTTTTTTCAAAAATACAACTTTTAGGCAATTCATGGTAGAAACATGCTAATATGCAAGTTAAATTAACATAAACACATCTTACAACATAATCCTAACTTCATGGAATGCACAATGAAAGGAACATAAGAAATTCAATTTCAACAAAACTCCTAAGCACCATGCACATGCAAAAAACTTCTAGGACTTTTTGTCCCATATACTAACCATACTCCCCCATATAGAAGGAACTCATAACAGTAAAGAGATACAAGGACTTACCATCATCATCATCATCATCCTCATGTGGTTTTGCTCCTCTAGTCCGGAGTGCATAAAAATGCCTCTTATTTGGAGCATCATAAGTTGGAACATTAGGAGCAACTTGCTTAGATTCTCTTCCTGTAGCCACGATGGTAGGACAATCTTTCTCCTTATGATTATCCTTCCAACAACCAAAGCAACCACTAGTACCGGCTAGACACTTCCCATAGTGCCTTTTTCCACAAGTGACACATGTAGGCTTTTCATTTTTGAGAACCACATCCTCTCTCAAATTTCACCTTAGCACCCCTAGGTTCTTCTTGAGTTTGAGCCCTCTTCTTGAACCTAGGTTGACCTTGATCACTTGAACCACTCCTTTTCATGTTTCTAGCAAACCTTCCATGTTTAGGCTGCTCAATGGAATGTGCATACACCATGAGTCTAGCTAGGGTCATATCATCATATAGCATGGCCGTACGACATGCTTCCCTTACTAGATCGGCAACCCCGATCACAAATCTACCCATCTCATCCCTTAGATTAGACAGAAGGAATGGAGGATTTTTGGACAACATAGAAAACTTCAAAGAGTAGTTCTCAACATTCATATTTTCTTGCTTGAGATTGATAAAATCCTCGCTTAAACTCCCTCCTCTCATGGGGAAAGTACTTTTCAAGAAAAGCTTCTTAAAATTCTTCCTACTCAATAGGACCCAACTCAACCGGCCTATTGCCTTCCCATTGTGTTTACCAAACTTGAGAAACATCTTTCAATTGAAGAAGCCAACTCCGCTTTCTCCCTAGAATTCACTCCCATAGCATGCACTACCTCATACACCTCATCAATAAACTCTTGGGGATCCTCTCCCACCTTTGAGACAAGAAAGATAAGAGGATTCATCCTCACAAAATCTCTTAATCTAGATTTCATACTGTGTAACAACCCTAAAAATGGATATGCTAAGTGATGCTTAAAGTGTCTAGAATGCCTACGATTAGACCGGGTTCACACGGATTAATGTGCGTAGAACCAGAACTCTGAACCCTTGCGACAGCCAAGCCAACCAACTTGGGGAGTTAGTTGAGCTATAAAAGGTTGGTTCCAACCATGTAGTGCTCCCGAATATGAAGATTTACTCGGATGAGTCTTTACCAGCCTTAAAAAGGGAAAATCTTAAGTTTTGAGGGTCTAGGGGTAAAATGGTCTTTTTCCAAGCTAAGGGTAGTGTCATAATTACCCTAAATTTGTAATTAATTATTTAATTAATAAGATGGAGGGGCATTTTGGGTAGAGAGGGCCGAAATTTCCCTTTTAGCAAAATCTTGCTCCACCTGTGTTCGAACCAAGGTGGGAGCGATTTAATTTGTTTTATTTAAATTGGTAAAACACGGGTGGACACTACCTAGGTTCTCCACCCAACAAGTCCTAGATCTAAGGGGACACTACCTCACACTTCTCTCTTTCACACCTATCTATCTCACGTTTGCCTCTCTCTCAACTTCACGTTTTCTCTCTAATTTACAAAACAAAAAACAAAACAAAAGTGTTTCACACTTCAATACAAAAATACAAATGAACAAGCTAAACTAAGAAACTAAAAGTTAACGAAATTTCTAGTCGGGTAAGGTGTGAGATTTGTTGGTGGACGTGAATTGGTGGTGGGTTTTGGGAAGCAAGTTCAAGTGTTGAACAACATTAAAATCAGGTATGGGTTTATCTCTTGGACTCCTTTATCCAAGAGGATTTTCTTTCCCATGAATTCAACGAATCTTGAAACTAGGGTTGTTCCCATTCTTGTCGAACTCCTTGTCCCTAGTATCCCATTGATCTCAATGTGAAATAGGCTAGAGATCATGTTGTTGGTATGTTTGCAGGTAGTTTAAGTATGAAGTGTGATTTTTGTGATAATGTGTTCATGATTATGTGTTTGGAATTGTAAGCATGTTAAGTTATGTCAACCGAAAGTATGTGAAAAGTGATATATTTTGATGACTGAGTTTTATGTGCGAATTTTGTGTAAATCATGGAGTGTAAAAGTGGTGTAATGTTGTTGGATGTAATGGTAATCTTTGGCTGATTATAATATTAAAAAAATTACACTTAAAGATGCACCAAATTATCCACAAAATACCTTAAGAATTAACGTATGAATGATGATAAAAAGAAGCTGAAAATAGTGAACAAGTTTCCAGCATTTGGTAGGTTCAGTTCAGCCAAACAAAGTGGTACAATATGCAATGAAAAATGAATGTAAAGTAAGTGAAATCACTAAGGATTGAACCCAAGACATCATTACATGAAATCTACAAAAAAAATTACCAAAAGATTAAGACAAAAATAAACTGGAAGAGACTAAATTTCCAGCCTCGTGGAAATTGTAGTCTCGGCCAACTTTTAAAAAAATGAGCTTCGTTTACAAAAAATTTAAAATGTGAGGTCTTTTGGGATTGAACCCATGACCTTACTAAATGTAAAATTCATAAAAATTTCGTGAGAAAAATGAAAGGAAAAATAACTGTTGTGAGTTGGGATTGAACCCACAACCTCTTGAATGGATGAGAGAGTTAGGAGAAAAATAAAGGAGAAAATAAATTTTGAAAGTGGGGATTGAACCCACAACCTCTTGGATCAGTGAGAAAGTTAAGAGATAAATAAAAATAAAAATAATGAGCTTGTGTAGGATTGAACCCACAACCTCCTTGACTTAAACGAAAAAGGAGAAAAGAAACAGAAAGGAAATATTATGGGGTTGATGGGGATCGAACTAGGGTCCCCCAAATCGAAAAAAGGAATTATCAAGTTTAAAATACGATTAAATGTTGTCCAAGGGATTCAAAATCGGTTTCCCTTGCCTAATTCCGTATTGACAAATAAGTCATATGTAAGTAAATATTTAATGAATGATGCCTCTAAAGATCGAAATCAATATCTTGGCATATCTACAAGATGCATAAGTCTTGTACCACATAATCTTGGGTAAACATTAATCACTTAGACAAACTATGAAAGACGCCTCATGTCTTGTATGTGTGGACTCATAAGTCTAGCATACGTTTAAAAGTAAGTGAGCCTAAGATGTATGTGATAAAATGATGTACCCCTACAAGGGTTAAGTAAGAGTGTGAAACACACTAAATGACCAAGTGCATTGACATATGATGAAATGAACATTCACGTGAAGGGGTGAGTAATTATGAAAAACAAATGTGTTAAAGTTAATGAATGAGGTGACAATATGATAAGAGGGTAATGTGAAAGATGAGAGCAATCTCAAATGAGCCTAAGTAAATGTTACCAAAACTTACTCACCTATGATAGTGTAAAGTTAATGAAGAGACCAGTCTCTATGAACACTATAATGAAAGTATTGAAGTTAATGCATACATAATACTAATGATGAGATGAGAAATCATATAATGAGCTATGATGTCCTTATGCTAGAAGCCAACTTCCATGATGTATGAGTTGAATGTAATGGATCTTTATAACTGAGAACCGATAGGATAGATATGATCGGTGATGCCTTCCTTCGGGAAGGGCGGAGGTTCACGTAAATCTCATGAGATGAGACTGTTCGGCATACCGGGTATGAGTCTCCTTATATCTCCTAGTCTTTGAACCTATACATCCAATATAGGGATTTAGCGGGGTTCAATTCCCTATAAATGCTAGCATGTTTTGGTTCACTTTGGCCGGTGATTCCAACTCTTTTCGGTGTGGGATTACACACTTGATTTTATGATGCTCATATGATCTATGTCGGTTAATGTTAAAGTTCCCTAAGAAAGAATGAGTCCAGCCTCACTGAATGCACATAATGAAATGAACAATACCAAAGGTGTTAGGATAGTATAATCAAGAGGTGAGCTAGACATAAGTAATGACACTAGGTTATTCTTGGTCATTGCACAGATAACCCGATGAGAGTCGTAAACTACTTCATAGGTATGACTGGTGGTTGCACTAGTATATGAAAGTATGAAAATGAAGTACGTATGAATGAATGAAACAGACTCTGTGTTTGCTAAAGAAGGCTCCCTAGTTGAGGTCCCATATGGTGAGCCCTCATTTTGGGAAGTCCTAATGTCAAGTGCATGATTCCAAGGTCTCATGGTATATGAAAGAATGATATGAACTATGTGATATGATATGTGCTGTTTGTAAAATAATAAGTATGATAATGCATGTTACACTCATGGCATGACTTTCCAAATCTGAATTTTGCAAGTCCACTGACTTGACTTTCCATTATTCATATCATTAGGAGAGAGATCTTCTTAATCATGCATGTCCTTTGTGTGTGCTTGCATATACCCATACTTTGTACAAGTGTGTACTAATTCCATACAACTCTCTACTTTTAGGTGTAGGTGCAGGTGAACGCTAGAGCTTACGAGACTACGCAGAAGTTATTCGGACGTGGAGCATTTATTCGGACTTGGTAGGCCCTCTTGCTTTCGGTGATGCCTATCTTTTATATTCCTGCTTAGATGTAGGCATGAGCTAGTGGAGTATGTTCCACTAGTGTTTCTTTCCCAGTTATTTTCAGATATTATATTGGTGCCATTTTGGCAACTCTATATTTTTATACTGATATGAATATGTCTTTCTTTTGATTATCTTGATCTTAGATGGTTGTTGTGAAACTCTTATGAGTCTATGTAGATGATCTTATTCGAATACAATCTTTCCTATAATCAATTCTAAGTATACTTCAACTAAACAAAAAGTTCAAATTTTCTGCTAAAATTTATCTAGATGACGTAACGATGACGTATGTAGGCTTGTCTGCGACCTCTAAGAGGTCAACGACGCCGGTTTACGCTAGGGTCTAGACTCCGGTCATGACATATTGCTCTACACAATATTCACCCTAAGAACCAAACTCAAATTCACTTGAGTAGTCAGTGATCGGGCTAAAGCAAGCAAAGCCTCTCTAAATCTCTATTACTCAACTCCAGGGGATAATCACCTCCTTCCACAATAGGGACTTGATAACTTTGGGGAGGCACTTGATCACCTTGACCACCTTGAGTAGCTTTCTCAACTTGAGGGGAATCTCCTCATGCACATCATTCTCCTCAACTCTCCTAGCCGGTATCCTCCTCGTATTTATCTTCCTAGAAACAAAAGGGAAACCATAAGAAAAGAGTACTTAAAAAATTTTAAGCTACGGCACGATATAGGAGTAGAAACGAAAGGAGACTCTATCATCCTATAGCCTCTCGCCAATAGATGTGTCGCGACTCATACGGATGGTCAATTGACGTGACTTGATGAGACTTTTCAATTGCTAATACTACTTTCACAACCTATTATCTGATACCAAGCTTGTCATATGCCGAAACCACACCCTAGAAGATAGGGTCAACCTCGGATTGCAACAGGCGTACTTAAACTCTCGGAGGTGTTCTACAAGCCCTTACATATCATTCATCGCATATTCATAGTGAAAAATAGAGCGAAATTAAAACTTTTCACAAAATATCTCATAGTCTTCAAAAACTCTTTCAAATAAAATCATAGGAAATACTAAGTCTCAATCTCATCAATCTTAGACATGAGAATACTTGGGACAATACCCATACATGATATAAATATTGAAATACTTAGTCTATTAGATGACTTCAATAAGAAACATAAGAGACATCTACCCCCTCGAGTCAAATGAGGACATACTTCAACTTCACTTGAACGACGCTGCAATCAAAGTCTTGCTTCTCAAATTCTCCTCACCTACCAACAACTATAAAGATTGATAAAAGTATGGATTAGTACAACCACATGTACTAAGTATGGCATAATGCATAAAAATATTTAAAACAAAAATTTATTGGAAATATGCATCTTTTAAATATCATAATATAATCATACGAACAACATTCATCAACTTAGAAACACCTAATATAATATTTAACCAATTTAAGACTTTTTGAGGCAACATTACAGTAGCCTATATTCACTGTACAGTGAATTGATTCACTGTAACAGTGAAGTACTTTCTCTTTCCTTTTAAAACTTTCTAGCATGTAGACTTCTCACTAGAAGCTATCCTAAGACTCACTTAAGCAAAACAAAGAGATACCATCCATACAACCTCCCTAAGAATGCCTAAAGGACCCTCAAGACCCACTTATAATGAGATACATACACACTTACAAGGCATCCTACTCATGAACGTGAGATTCTTCTACCAAAGGTGATTCTAAATCTTACTTGAGTGAGTTGTGAAGCGACCGCCCATACAATCCCTTACACACACACTTAAGAGATCTTATAGAATATCTAGGATAGAATCATTCTCACTTAATACAACACCATATAGTTAATATGACATTCTCTTTCCAAAGGCTATCACAAGACTTACTTAAGTAAATGAAGAAGATAATGTCCATGATTGACATCTTCAAGACTACCTAAATAATCCTTAAGAC
This sequence comes from Solanum pennellii, assembly GCF_001406875.1. NCBI lineage: Eukaryota > Viridiplantae > Streptophyta > Magnoliopsida > Solanales > Solanaceae > Solanum > Solanum pennellii. Next base: position 21,997,116 of record NC_028638.1, on the reverse strand, counting down.
TACCTATGTTTAGATCATGTCTAGATATTCAACCATTTTCCCTAACTAGAGTAATTCTTAAGACTTATCTAGGTAAGATAAGAAGTGACCATTCCTATGCCCGCTTCACACTTTAACTAGATAACCCCTAACTACTCTAGATAAGTACTTATTCATTTAACATACTCTCTTACTTTAGTCATTATATTCATTATTTCATTTAATAGACATTTATCACATTAAGGACATTCAAGTAATGGTCATGGATAAGACCTAGAGACTCTCACTAACACCTTCAAAGCCTATTATGCAATGTCTATATAGCGTCTCATACCAGCACCTAAACTTCATGGAACTTCTCTAATGCTAGTAAGTATCCAACATGTTGAGAATAGGCAATAACCGACAGAGCCCCAGATAGAAAGACATGGAATTCGGAGTTCTAACCTACTCCGATGAGGGTTTTCTACTTGCCAATGGTAGAACTTACACACATCCCATGCAGGAACATGGCTTAGGAATATGAAGGGAATGATTTATAATCTGGTCTCATTCTTTAACTAGAACTACTTCCCTTACCATACTCACTCAGTGCTAGCCTTTGTTCTCATAGAGTAATTCACACTTAAAGTTCATATAAAAGGGTTCCATATCAAGTTCATAACCCAATAACATTTACCCTCCCAAAGAGGTCCTCTAGGGATACCTTACAATGGCTAGAAAAAGCTCATCATGACTTTCCTAAGGTTTGATATGATGCCGTTCCAGCCAATCAACCTTAATTCTATCATCCTTTACTTGAAGGACACCATTACGACTTTTGAATTCAACACTCATAACCTTAACACTAGGTTCAAGGTTTCACATAAAGAACTCTCTTAACGTCATTTAAGGTCTCATGTCATTAATACATAAAATACATCACGTTTTCACACTCATACATGCATAAAGTAAGGGAAATAAGTCAACAAAAACAAGACACAACTTACTTCACTTAAACACATATTAAATGTCATTCTCGAAACACATAGGAGTAACTATTATCATCTTTCAGCCATACTATATACTATCATATAATCATCAACATGACCATCATAGACTCATATATTGAAGTGGGAATAACCAAGTATCAACTCTTAGACTATACACATAAAGCCATAGTGATAGTCTGACATGATCATCTAGATAACATCAATAGAGCACATATATACTTTCACAATACTTATAATGTAGGTATATATTCTCATACTTCATTTAATAAACTACACAAATAACAACATTACTTTAAGTAGTTGCCGACAAGGCCATGATCATCATAATACATAAAGTAACGCCGACAAGGCCACATCAATTGCAAGTGAAGCACATAACACCGCCACCATAAGTGACCTTACCAATAACAATATAATTTAAGTCTAAATAACATAATATAAAGGGATTTAGGGAAGTGTACCACCACTCCATCCTCAACTCCTTAATTCGATGCTAAATCATCCAATTCAATACCATAAGACCCTTACCCATGGCCATGAACATCAATTCAATGCAAAAACTATCATACTCAATGAAACTAGGTCAATTCAATGTAAATTCATCAATCTAAGACAACCTATATATCAATTCAATACAACTATTTCATCATTAGATAGCCCATAGAAAACTACACTATAATTCATAAACATTAAGTCAATATTAGGTAACCCTAAAGTAGTCAAAAACTAGAGTTCATCAATTACATGGGTTCATAGGTTAATTTAGTTAAAATCATCAATTTAATAACAATTCAATGCTTAAAAACCTTTAATTCAAGAACCCATGGATAGATCATGAAATTGGACAATTCAACTTTGAAAACTTCTTTGAAAGTTGGGCTCCTCGATGAAGAGAGTTGCATGGATCAAAAATCATATCTAAATGAATCTAATTCTTAAATTTGATTAAGAATATCCACTGAATTCTCCAATCCAAGCCCTTCCTTGAGTTTTGGCTCCAATGGAATTCTAGAGAATTTCTAAGGGAATTTGGATTTTAATTTTGAAAAATGATATATTCTAAGTGTTAAAGACTTATAAACACATTTAAAATACCCAAAATACCTTATAAGGAACCTCCCTATTACTTATTTGTACGTGGGGTGAATTTACAACTTCACCCCTCACTTAACATTCAAGTTGCTCGCAGGGACAATAACATCGACAGATGGATCATCGACGGCCTGCCCCTTGACCAACGGACCGTCCTGCTTGTCCGTGGTATGGGAATGAGGCTTGTCTTTAGTCCCTTCTCTCCCACGACTAAGTGTAAAATGATGAGACACCACCAACGGGGTGTCGACTGACCCACTGGGCGTCGATTGCCGTCCGTTTGTTAGGCTGTCTTGTACAGTCTTGGGCACCAACTTGGGTCGTTCCTTAAGGTACCTTGGATGGTCCTTGGTGATATTTTCCTGTACGTTTCCAACATAAACATGATATTACATGATTTTAGGACTTCTGACATGAATTATATCCAAAAGAAACACGTAACACTCGACGAAACATGCACAAACACACAAGGTCGTTTCAAGGCAAACCTTTCGAACGTCATCGACGTTTGACCTCTAAACTTCACGAAACCTGACACACTGCCTATAATAATTCATTTAATGATCATATAACCTCATGAATCAAACATAAACACATAAACCACATATGAGGCACATATGTGTCATAGTCGTCGAACGTTTTGTCGTCCCTTGACGTTTGACTTCCAATGCACCTAAACCCTTAGACACTGCTTCAATACCACATTATATACCTATTTATTAACTTATACCATCCTAAAAAACTTGTAAGGATCTAATTAACCTATGTATTTTTTGAGAATTTACACCACCTAAGGTTACCCTAAGATTCACTTGAGTGGAACATGAAGAGATCACCCGTACACCCTCTTCAAGTCTACCGAAGAACCCTCAAAGCTTCCCTAGATTGGTATACTTTCACTAAATCTTCACAAAAATAAGTCATAATCATGATTAATTCAATTAGAGTTCATTTAAGCATTTAGAGGGCTTCACATAATGGTCTTGGGAATGACGTAGGGACTACACAAACATCTTCAAAGCCTAATCTTTCTAAGTATAGATAATGTCCCATTCCACTAATAAACTTCATAGTACTTCTAATAAACTTTATAGTACTTCTCCAAAACTAGCAGTATCCCAAATGATGAGAATAGACAAAAACCGACATAGACCATGTTACCTAATCATGGAATCATGAGTCATGAACCTATTCCGATGGAGGGTGTTCTACTTCCAATGGTAGAACTAAGACACATCCCATGTAGGCACATGGTTAGGGAATATTAAGGGTTTAATTGTACTCTAACCTCAAATTTAAATGGAGTTACTGCCCAAACCATTCTCACTTGGTTCTAGCCTTTGCTCTCATACAAAAATTCAATCAAAGAGTATATGAAGAGATTCCATATCTAGTTCATAACAAAATCACGTTACACTTTACAAAAGTGGTCCCGTAGGGTTGCCTTACAATGATTAATAGTATAGCTCAATGACTTTCCTAAGGATGATTTCACGCCGTTCCAGCCAACCAACCCTAAGTTGATCATTCACACAAGAAGGATACCATTACAACTTTCAACTTCAAGGATATCATAAGCTTCTTCCTAAAAGTTCCACATAAATGACCTTCTTTGTTATATTCAAGATCATATTCATTTCATACATATACATTCATGACAAAGGGTTTTCTAACATACTAATTCAAGGATTCATATTCATTTATATATCAAGCAAGGGACATAGGTCTACCTAGACAAGACACACTTCACTTTACATTATCACCTATAGCATCTCATTCATGAAGCACATAGGAACAACTAGATATACTTGCAAGTCATCCTACACACTTCTATATAATCATCAATATAAACCATGAAAAGTCTCATATAGGTCATCAAGAAGCATTGTACTTCAATAACAAGTCATTCACATAAGACTCCACCATAGCCTACTAGAGACACATATCATCAATTACGAGAAGTCATACTTTGACTTCACATAACATATACCTCATAAAGACCTTCACATTACTTACATAATCAAGTTATAACATGATAATATCGTAATGCATAAAGTAACGCCAACGAGGCTTTATTGTTTCACAATTCATAAAGTAATGCCAATAAGGCCACATAATTCACAAGTATAGCACATAAGCACCGCCACCATAAGTGGACATACCAATCATCATCATAGTTTAGGACTTATAATACATATTACAAAGACTGTTAGGGAATGATATCACCATTCCAATCTCAAAACTTCAATCCATAGCCAAATCACCCAACATAATACCCGAAGGCCCTTACCTATGGCCATGATCACCAATTCAATCTAAAAAACATAATATACAATGAAACCAAAGTAAATCAATATAAATTCATCAATTTAAACATCCTACATACGATTCTAACATAATCCTTTTGTAATTCAATACCACAAATCAAATTACACAAGAATTCAATAGTATAGACACATGATCACTTCACCCATAAAATAGTAAAAACTAGAAGTTCATGATTTGCATGGGTTCGTAGATTCTTTAGATTAAAATCATCAAATTAACATCAATTCAATCATAATTCAATGATTCAAAACATTTTATGTAAGAACCCATGGCTAGAAGTTCATCCTTTGAGAAAACTTTGGAAAACTATTTTGAAGATTAGCTCCTTGAAGAAAAGAGATTCAAGTTTCAAGACCATACCTTAATTGATACTAGACCACGAAATTTGAGAAGAATTGATGGAGAATTCAATCTTCAAGATTCAATCTCCCTTCAAGCTTCAATGGTGTTCTTGAGTGTTCTTTAGGGGTCTTGGGGTTTTGATTTTGAATAAAGTTCTGAGTAGGGATTCTTAAATTATAAAGCTTCTTAAAATAACAAAACTAACCTTAATAACTCGTCTAATTAATTTTAGGAAGGCTATGTGAAAACCCCAAACTAACCTTGGGCTGGCTGAGACGCTTGCAGGATATCTCTATGGGCCAATCGACGGTCTACTAGGCATCAACCCATCGACGCCCCGTGCTAGAAACCGTCGATTGGGTCACAACCTTGCAACTAAGATATTAATCTCCCGAGACTAAGTCTCCATTTAATCCACCACCCACGGGGCGTTGACTAGACTACTGAGCATTGGTTTCCCTCCGTACGTGGGACTGTTTTTGACAGTCTTGGCTCAGGAGTTGGGTCCTCCTCAAGGATAGGTTGGTCCTTGGGGAGTTTTGCCCGGATGTGTCAAACCAAAATATAGTCGTGCACATGTTAGGAACACCTCACATCAATTTCATCCAAAACGAACTCGTGAAGCTTGACGAAACACACTAAGGCACACAAGCATGTTTCAAGGCAAACCTTTCGAGCTTTATGGATATTTTCTAATGTTTGACATCCAAACCTCACTAAACTTTAAACACTGCCTTCTAAATTCATCATAACCCATTTAGGACTTTAAAATATCAAGACACAAGTGTTAGGATCTAGTTTCACCTAATTCGTTTTAGAGGTGTTACAGGAATAATGTCCAAGTCTTCTTGGAAAGTGGCCTCCTATACTTCGATGGCTCGAACCTACATAGTATGGGAAAATTGAAAGACTACGGGTTATTACAACCATATGTACTAAGAATGGAAACATAAGAGAGTAAACTGTCACATCCGGGGAGCACCCCCACACATAACCGGCGTCGTCATCCTCGGACAGGATTTAGACTAGCCTCTTGGCATTCGTCATAACATAGCATAGGTTAAATTGCGGAATTGCCCATACTTCATCAAAACAAAATCCACATATAGGCTTATAAGATAATAATCTTCAAATTAAATAGAAAGAACAAAATTTTCTTTGCAACTGAAACAACATCAATAGCTAGATAATGGCATCGTCCTCGGAAGGTGAGGAGCTACCAAACTTGGAGAATGAGAATCCAAGTTATCTTCAATGGCCCTCTAAAAGCTCAATGGTCGGAACCTACATAGTTGTAGAAAACATAGGATATGATTTAGTACACACTTCTACTAAGTATGAAAACATGCACATAAAACATTTGAAATCATACTAAAGGAGACATTTGTTCAAAACCATGCCAAGTTACTTTGAAAATCTTTATGCATAATCAAGAACACATATGAGAAAATAATCACATATTATTCAATATAAAACCATATATAACAAAAGACGAACATCATCGAATACAAAAAAGTCAACATATTTAATAGCATCTTTTAGTACATAATCAAACAACTCCAACATCATGTGTAACAACAAAGCATGGATAAGAGTTCATAACCTTTCAACATATGCAAGACCCTTACTCATAACCCACCATCAATTCCACAAGTGAAATGACCAAGTAAAGCCCCATAAGCTTACTCAACCATGTTAACCCAACAAAGGATCACAAGAAATGTCTAGACACACACTACATAACAGCAGAGTATTCTTCATCATAGTTAGCAATATAGACCAATAGCATGTTTATACATAAAACTAACATCATATAAGATCATCAACATGTAAAATTCAACATACGCATAACATTTATTTTAAATAACATATGAATAACCTCCTAGGACTTCCCTCAAGGCCAACTAGTGCAATGTATAGGTAGAGTCCCATACCCTACCTAAACTAAGTCAAACCTCTTAAGTCACCCGAGTTAGAATTCACTTTATTACTTCATTTTACTTTTGGGAACACTTAGCTAAACCGACATAAACCACATGATCTAAATATGGAATCCTGTGTCATCAAACCCTACACCGAAAGAAGGTGGATTTCTTGCCATGGTAGTACCAAATCATGAACATAACATTTTAGGTGGATCCACTAGCTAGTATTCCTTTGGGTACAACATAGTTCAAGAACTAGGAGATATAATTGGGACACTCTTTGTGAACAATGCATCATGTTCTCCAATCTCATGAGTACAATAGTGAACCTACCTTCCCACATTGGGAAGGGACACTCCTCACTACTAGTTCACTCGGTAATAAGCTAGAGTCCCTTTTTGAAATGTCTTTAAGCTATCATTTAAAAACCATAACTTAGTATAGGCCATAGGATTCTAACACCTGGTATATTCATATTCATTATCTCATTAGGAATTGCATGAGAATATCCTCTCAGTACAACCCTCGTATGTAAGATCAACACATTGTGATCATCATGTCATAATAAGGCACATAGGCAGTACATAACCAACGTAATATAATTACATCTTAAACATAATATCACACCTTCAAATAATAAAGACATTTGAATTACAGAATCATACCAACACCTACTAAATACATTCACAATATATATTCCAATTGAGCTTCATCACCAAGTACAAGTCATCAGAATTGAAGTAAAGGTTCAAAATCAAAAAGTCTTACCAATTCTCCTACCAAAGCCATGAACATTGGTCTTACCCTTACCCTATCCATTTTCATCCATCAATAGGTGTAATAACATCATTCAATAGCAATTAACACAATAACCAAGTCAATTGTATCAATACTAATCAAATCAAGGGTAAATTCATGATCTATTCCACATACTAGGTTAAATCATCAAGAACTAGAATCATTGAACGATAATTCATCATAATATAATTATCATAATCAAATGAAACCATAAAAAATACAATTTAGAATATCAAATTAGGATTATAGGATTACAAGAAACCCATATGAAATCATCTTTTTGGAAACCAAATTTGGAAGAACCCTTTGGGGAAAGGAATCCCAAAGGTGAAAGGTTCCCATACCTTGATAATCCTTGCCTATTGTTGGAGAAAATTGATCTTCTTGATTCCGTAAACCCCTATAACTTTCCCTTCAATGGAGTGTTCTTTGGGAGAGAGAAAGTAGAGAGAAGTTAGAGTAATTTGGGTTTGGGAATTGTGGGGTGTTAAGTTGGGTATAGGCTTAGGGTATTTTATATAGTCACTTAACTAAATTACTTAATCACCCATTAAACCCCTAACTAATTAAATAATTAATTGACTCGCTTAAAACAAGACAGTGAAAGGCAGGCCTGACCTACGAGACCTCTACCTATGGGCCATAGGACAATCGACGACCACCCTTGCCCCGTTCTGCACATCCGTAGTTTAAGTCAGAGACCATGTTTTTGGCCATTTTTGTAAAAGTTGGTAAGTTTCCAGCGATGGCGGCATCGATGCCCCGTCGTTCCGCCTACGCCTCGTCGCCTGCAACTGTAGGCAGACACTACCTAGTGACAACTTTTTTGTCAAAATGGAAGTTCCTTCTCAAGGACCCTTAAGGTGTTCCTTGGGGAGTCATACTTGGATGATTTGACCTTAAACCTACTATTATACTAGTGTGACACCTTTCCACCAAATTTCATCAAATTTCAACTACTAAAACGTTGTGAAATAGGCTAAGGCACAGTAGCACCCCTTTCACTAGTCTACGGATGTCATGGGCGTTTCTTGACTCTAAAACTTCCTCCATGACTTACAAACATTAATTTTGACCTTACAATAGTGTTAAAAACCTTAGACACTCATGTGAGGCTCTTGATTAGGTCTTGGACTTTCTTAGTTATTAAAACCATTGAAATCATGCATAAAAATGACCTTTATTTCAAAACCATGTGAAGTCACTTTCAAAAGCCTTTATTCACATTTAAGAACATATACAAGCCAATTATCAAATATTCACTTAAGAAAATTCCATATTAAACACAAGACCATCATCATAAAGTCAAGTCAACATGGATATAATCAACATAAGGTCAGGTCAATATGAATGACATCATATTAAAAATCATATAACCATAACAACTCAAACAAAATGTGTCAAATCCGAGTAGCACCCCCTAGACGTAAGAGGTGTTGTTGTCCTCGGAGAAGACTAAGACTAACCTCTTAGCATTCCCCATTACATATCATAGGTTAAATTGCAGAAAATTTAAAACTTTTCATCTACTTCTCTGATATGATGCTTACATAGACCTCTGGCTTACACATTAGATATATACATAAGGAGTTTACATAGACTCCTCACATAGGAAGCATTACATGAATTCTACTTTTATTTCACATACATAGTATATAAAGATATTCTAATAGGAAATGTATCACATTTAAACCATCTAGATAGAGTACAACATTTCGTCATAGCCGATACTTCATTACAACAAAAACCACATATAGGCATATACAATAATAGTTTTCAAATGAAAGAGAAGAACAAAATGTCTTTAAGACCTAATCAACATCTAATAGGTAGATAGTGGCATCATCCTCGGAAGGTGAGTACCTACAAAAATTGGAGAATGAGAGTCCAAGTAATCTTTAATGGCCCCCTAAAAGCTTAGCGACTATAACCTACATAATTATAGAAACATAGAAATAGGGATTAGTACTCACTTGTACTATGCATCGAAACATGCACATAAAACATTTGAAATCATGCAAAAGGGACATTTGTTCAAAACCATGCCAAGTTACTTTGAAAAGTTTTATACATAATCAAGAACCCATATAAGCCAATAATCACATATTCCTTAAGACAAGATCATATACAACACAAGACCAACATCATCAAGTATAACAAAGACAACATGTGCAATAGCATCTTTGAGTACATAAGTAATACAACTATAACATCATGTAATAATAACAGGGCATGTATAAGACTTCATATTCTTTGAACATATACAAGACCCTTACTCTTAACCTGCCATCAAGTCCACAAGTGCAATGAATAAGTAAAGCCCATAACCTTACTCAACCAAGTAAACCCAATAAAGGACCATAAGTAATATCTAGACTTAAATCACATAACATTAAGAACAATCATCATCATACATAACAATATAGACCAATATCATGTTCATAAGTGAAACTATCATCATATAGGATCATCAACATGTAAAGTCAACATATGCATAACATTTACTTTATAAAACATAAGAACAACCTTATAGGACTTCCCTCAAGGCCAACTAATACAATGTATAGGTATAGTCTCATACCCCTACCTAGACTAAGTCAAACCCGTTAAGTAACCCTATTAAGTGTTCACTTTATTACTTCATTTTACTTTCGGAACACTTGCCTTAACCGACATAGACCACATGAGATAAATGTGAAATTTGGTGTCACGAAACCCCTACACTGAAAGAAGGTGGACTACTTTCCAAAGTAGTACCAAAACATGAACAAAGCATTGTAGGTGGATCCACTAGCTAGTATTCCTATAGAACTAGGAGATAAAATTGTGACCCGATTTATGCAGATTGCATTTTAGTATCCAATAGCATAAGTACAGTAGTGAACCTACCTTCCCACAATGGGAACGTATACTTCTCACTATTAGTTCACTCGATGCTAAGCTAGTGTCCTTTTTAAAAATGCCTTAAAGCCATATTTTAACAATAATAACTTAGTTTAGGCCATAGGAGACTAAATCCTTGTATATTAATAGTCATTAGCTTATTAGGAATTGCATGAGAATATCCTTTCAATACAACCCTTATATGTGAGATCAATACATTATCATCATCATGTCATAATAAGGCACATAGGCAATTCATGACTAACCTTATATCATTACATCTTAACATAATCTCACCCCTTCACATAATAAGGATATTTATATTAAATCATCATACCAACACCTAATTAATACAATCACAACATATGCTTCAATTAAACTCCATCACCAAGTATAAGCCATCACCATTGAAGTTAAGATTTAAGATCATGAATTTTACCAATTCTCCTTCAAAATCTTTCATCGTTTGTATTACCCTCAAACAATCCAATTTCATCCATAAATAGGTGTAATAACATAATTCAATAGTAATTAACACAATTACTGAGTCAATTGCATAAATACTAATCAAGTATGAGTTCATAACCTAGGGTTAGGGAATTAGGGTCAATTCATGATCTATTCCACATACTAGGTTAAATCATTACGAACTAGCATAATTGAACAATAATACATCATAATATAATCATCATAATTAAAGGAAACCATAGAAAATACAATTTAGAAGATCAAATTCGGATTAGAAAAAAACTCATATGAAATCATCATTTCGAAAACTAATTTCAGAAGAACCCTTTGGGGAAAGGAATCAAAAAGTTTAAAGGTTCCGATACCTTTTTAAACATTGAATATTTATGGAGAAATGTTATGTTCTTTAAGTCCTAGAACCCTTAGAACTTGTCCTTCAATGGAGTCTTCTTTGGGAGAGAGAAAGTAGAGAGAAGTTAGAGTAATTTGGGTTTGGGAATAGTTGGGTGTTAAGTTGAGTTTAGACATAGGGTAGGTTATATAGTCACTTAACTAACTTAAATATAAACCTCTTAACCCCTAATTAAACCCCTAATTAATAACAAAGTAATTGACTCACTTAAAATCAAGACAGTGAAAAGAAGGTTGACCTACGAAACCCCGACATACGGACCGTAGGTCAGTAGACACCGACCCTTTCCCCCGGTACTGCACATCCGTAGTTTTTGTCAGAGATAATGTTTTGGAAACTTTTAGATAAGTGGATACGTGTCCAACGACGGAGGCATCAAAGCCCCATCATTCCACCTATGCCTTGTCGCCTGCAACCATAGGTAGACACTTCCGAGCGACAACTTTTTTGTTAAAATAGAAAGGTCCTCCTCAACGAACCTTAGGGTGGTCTTTAGGGCGTCGTACCCAGACGTTTTGACCCTAAGCCTACTATAATATAGTTAACCCCAATCTACCAAATTTCATCAAATTCTGATTCCGAAAACCTCGTGAGACAGGCCAAGGCACACTAGCACCTCCTTCACAAGTCTCCGGATGTCATGAACGTTGCTTGACGTCTTGACTATAAAAATATCTACCTAACTTAAAACATTATTTTTGAACTTAAAACAATGTTATAAAACTTGGACACTCATGTGAGGCTCTAGATTAGGTCTTGGACTTTTGGAGTGTTATATAATGTCACAACAACCATTCATGTACAAGAGTTTATAACATCATTACATATAAGACCCTTACTCACAACCCATTCCCAAGACTTCAAGTGCAATGCTTATGTGAAGCCCCATAAACCAAAATAATCAAGTAAACCAAACAAAGGATCATAAGTAATGTCTATATTTCAAATATATATATATATATATATATATATGAATTCATCTCATGCATATTCATAATCATATATATCAATGTAGACCAATTACATGTTCATCAATTAAACTAACATCATATAGGATAATCAACATGTAAGGTCGTCATTTACATTTCATTCAAATGATATGTACATAAGAACAACCTCCTAGGACTTCCCCTAAGGTCAACTTATGCCATGTATAAGTAGAGTACCATACTCCTACCTACACTAAGTAAAACCTCTCAAGTTAACCTAGTTAGTGTTCATCTTCTATACTTGATTCATTGATTTTACTTTAGGGAACAATCACCTTAATAGACAATAGACCATGTGAGCTAAACATAGAATCCGGTGTCATGAAACCCAAGACCGAAGAAGGTGCTCTACTTTCCAAGGTAGAACTAAAACAAGAATATAACATTCTAGGTGGATCGACTAGCTAGTATTCCTATGGAGGCAAAATAGTTAAGGAATTAGGATATACGTCTTGAACCCTCTACATGATCATCAGCAATTGGAGTCCTCATCTCATGAGAACATTTGGTGAATCTCCCTTCCTTTGGGGAATAAACATTTCTCATCGTGAAGTTCACGCGGTGCTAAGTTAAAGTCTCTCTTGGAAATGTCTTTAAGTTATTTTAATCATCATAGCTTAATGTAGGCCATAGGAGACTAGCCCCTTGTATATTATGTCATTAACTCATTAGGTATTGGAAGAGAATTTCCTTTCATAACAGCCATTCATTTGTGATATCAACACATCATAATGATATTATAGTAAAGCACACAAGTGATTCATCATCAACCTTGTATTATCATACCCATAACACGATCTCACAATTCATATAGTAAAGACATTTGATCATAATCATCATATAATCAACTTCTTTATCTAATCACATACAATAATTTAATTGAATACCCTTATCAAGTATAAACCATGGATATTAAAGTAACGAACTCAAGATTACAAAGTCTTACCACATAGCCTTCATAAGACTTCTTCAAGATCTTATCATAAATACAACTATATTCATCCATCGATACACTTAATAACATCATATAGTAGTAATCTATACTAGAACCAAGGAAATTGTATCATCACTAATCAATTCAATCTCAATTCATACCCTAGGTTAAAAAAATTGGTTCAATCATGATTTCTTCCATAGAACTAGGTCAACGACTAATAACTACAACAATTAAAAAAATATATAATCATAACCTATCAGTAATAATCAATGTAAACCAACATCAAATCAATTTGAAATATCAATTATGAAATTGGAAGAAAGCCCATGTTTTTGACTTCACTAGAAACCAATTTTGAAGAGCCTCTTGGGGAAAGAGATCCCAAGAGTGAATATATTCCATACCATAGGATTAATTATTTTTTTTAATGGAGAAAATATGAATCTTTAAACCCTACTTATTCTTGAAGCTTGTTCTTCAATGGAGTCTTTGAATGGAGAGAGAAAGTAGAGAGAAGTTGGTGTAACACCTCTAAAATGACTTAGGTGAAACTAGAGCCTAATGATTTTGTCTTGATTTTTTTTAGTTCTAAAAGGGGTTATAATTACGTTCAGAAACAGTTGTTAAAGTTTCATGATGTTTGGAGGTCAAACGTCCAAGAACATTCATGACGTTCGAAAGGTTTGCCTTGAAACGACATTGTGTATCTTAGTATGTTTCAATCGTGTCTTATGTGTTCGTTTTGGATGAAATTGATGTGAGAGGTCCTAAACTAGTATATGAACATATTAGGGTTGGAAAAATACAGAAAGAAGTCCCCAAGGACCAACCATGGGTCCTTGAGGAAGGACCTTGTTTGAGCCAAAGGTTGCCTAGACCAGCCCCAAACGACGGAGGCAATCGACGGCCACTAGGCTGGTCGACACCCCATAGATGGTGTGTTAGGTCAAGATTTATCTAGGGATCTTAAGATACCAAAGGAAGGTCATTGAACAAAACTATGACCAGCCAGGACGACCCGTCGTTGGACCTACGAGCCGTCGATAGGCAGGAGTCGTTGGTGTCTGGAAGCCTTTGCAGTTCACTGTTTAGTGAAGGGGTGAATTTACCAATTTACTCCACATAAAAATAAATGTTTACGGGGTTTCTTAGGTGTATTTTTGGGATTATAAGTTGTTTCATATGTCTTAAACTCCTAGATGAATTCATTATTCCAAATAAAAAACCAAAGTCTCTAAGAAATTTTCTAGAACTCCATTGGATCCAAAACTCAAGATAGAGATTGGATTGAAGATTTATTTGGTGATTCTTCATCAATTCTTCATAAAATTAGTCGTCTATAATCAATAAAGGTATGTCCTTCATTCTTCAATCTCTTTTCTTCAAGGAGCCAAACATCAAATTGATTTCTAGAGTCTTACAAAGATGAACTCGTACAATTTTGTAATGTATCCATAGGTTCTTGCATATAATGTTTTGAATTATCACATATTGGCTGAATTTTTGTTAATAGATTATTTAAACTTAAAAACACTATGAACCCATGTAATTCATGTAACTTAGATTTGACTACTTTGTGGGTTAATGCTATTGAATTCTTATGTAGTTTGATTAGGGCTATTGAATTATTAATAAATCATGCCAGAATTGTTAGTTGGCTTCCCTAAATTCATAAATTCATGTTGTATTATCTCTGATTCATTATGTATGGTGATTATTGGGTTGAATTGTAAACTATGGACATTGGTAAGGGCCTTAGTACATAGTGTTGGATGAATTGGTTATGGATTGAAGTTGTGAGGTTGGATTCTTAGTATGTTGATCTAGCCTTCTATAAATTGTGTAGTATAGGCGTTAGACGTTAATTATGTTTGGTGCTGATGGTGGTGGTGCTTATGTGCTATACTTTTTACTAATGTTGCCTTGTCGACATTGCTTTACGAATTGTAAATGATGTGGCCTCGTCGGCATAACTTTATGTATTATGGATTTATCGTGTTATACCTTGATTATGTGGATACGATGAATGTATTGATGACTTATGTGTTTATGTAGAGTCAAAGCATGAGTTCTTTTAGTTGATGATACGTGTCTCTAGTAGACTATAGTGTAGTCATTATATGAATTACTTGGTGTTGAAGTATGATTTTTCCTGATAGATCATATAATACTTGTGATACTTATATTGATTAATATGTAGTAGTGAATCGGGTGACCTATTGATGATGTGGGTTATAGTTATATGCTTCTTGAACGATAAGCTATATGTGAAGTATGTGTGTGTCTTGTTTTGGTAGACTTGTGTCCCTTACTTGATACATGTACAATGTGAATATGAGTTCTTGACTTAGTATGATAAATCTCCTTAGACTTATATGTGTGATTGAAATGTGACCTTGAACATTGTTAAGAAGGTCTTTATCCAGAACCTTCAACATATTTAGAATGTTATGATATCGTTGAAGTTGAAAGCGTAATGGTATCTTTCTTTTGTGAATGGTGGACTTAGAGTTGATTCGCTGGAATGACATGAAATTATCCTTAGGAAAGTCATTCATCTATCCTCTTGACCATTGTAGGTAACCTTTGTGGACCCTCATTGGTAAAGTGTAATGCGATTGGGTTGTGAATTAGATGTGAAACCTCTTCGTGTACTCCTTCTTTGAAATAATCTATGAGAACAAAGGCTAGCACCGAGTGAGTATGGGTTGGGGAGTAGCTCTAGTTACGGATTAGTCTAGAGTACAAAGAAGTCCTTCATATTCCTTAACCATGTGCCTACATGGGATGTGTCCTAGTTCTTCCATTGTCCCGTAGAACAAACCTCTAAGGAAGTAGGTTAATGACTCCGGATTCGATGCATAGATACCGTGCTCTATGCCGGTTATTTCCTATTATCATCATATGGGGATGCCTATTAGTTTTGGAGAAGTTCTATGAAGTTTAGGTGGTGGTATGTGACGCTATCTAGACATTGCACGATTAGGCTTTGAAGATGTTAGTGAGTGAGTCCCTAGGTCTTCCCCGAGACCATTACTTGAATGTTCTTGTGATGAATGTATCTTAAGTGAACTAATGAAGATAATTACTTAAGTTGGAATGCATGCTAATGACTAAGTACTTACCTAGAGTAGCTTAAGGGTTGCTTAGTTAAGGTATGAAGGTGGCATAGGAATGATCACTTCATGTCTTAACTAGGGAAGTCTTAAGAATGATTCTAGATAGGGAAAGTAAATTGATAGACATGATCTAAACTTAGGTAGTCTTAAGGATTATTTAGCTAATCTTTGAGAGGGTGTATGAGCGTTCTCTTCTTGCATTACTTAAGTAAGTCTTTTGATAACCTTTGGGAAGAGAATGTTATATATATATATATATATATATATATATATATATAT
>NC_028638.1:21958224-21980549 GCF_001406875.1 Solanum pennellii | reverse complement strand
TATATATATATATATATATATATATATATATATATATATGTTATTATGTGAAGTGAGAGCGATCTTATCTTAGGTAGTCTAAAGGACCTCTTAGGTGTGTATGAGGGGAATATATGGGCTGTCACATCCCATAAGTACACCCTAAAAGTTAGAGTATCCTTGCGATGTCACACAAAAAATGAGACTTCAAGAAGTCTCATTGAAGCCTCTCGTATCATTCATTGAACAATAAGCATATCTAAAATGAGTAAAAATTTAATACTTTCTTCAGACACAATAAAATCTTTCATAAACAATACGCAAGCGGAAGACTTTCATTTAAAATATTAGAACTATACAAGATCTCATTGAGCCATCTAGACTTTAGAGTTTACAACACTTGTGACAAATCCCATGCAAGACATAAAATAAAGACATAAGACATAAAGGAACATGTGGCTATTGTCCTCGAATCGATGAGGACTCCCTAATACTTCATCTTCAACCCTTAGAAACCCATCCGTCCTTCATGGTACATCAAGATTCCATTTCCCTCCACTTTAGTCAAAAAGTAGAAGAAGGGGTTAACACATTAGATGTACTAAGTATGGAAGCCATGCAAAAACCATGAAAAGGGACATTTAGTAATAAGCATGCTTTTCATGAATTTCGATTAAAACATCATACTATAATCAAAAGAACAATATTTAACTTAAAAGCACATAAGAAATCAATTAAAAAAAAGTCACATTTTTAGCAAACATTATAGTGAAGTCACTTCACTGTACAGTTAAGTTCCTTAACTTCACTTTAAACACCCTTTAACATGTAATTTTCTAACTCGAAGCTATCCTAAGCTTCAGTTAAGTCACACAAAGAGCCAACGCCCATACACCCTCTCTTAATGTGCCTAAACGGCCCTCAATATTACTTATAATGAGTCACATACACACTTAAGAGATATCAACATAAGAACATGAGATTTTCCTACAAAGGTGACTCTAAGGTTCACTTGAGTGAGTTGTGAAACGACCATCGATACAATCCCTTACACACACACTTAAGAGATCCTATAGACTACCTAAGATAGAATAATTCTCATTTAACACATTGGCATATATGTGATATGCCATTCTCCTTCAAAAGTCTATCAAAAGACTTACTTAACAAAATCAAGAAGATAACGTCCGTCCAGTTTACCTTAATAATCCTTAAGATTACCTAAGGCTTATATCATTTCCACATAATCAACAAACTTCCCTAGTAGAGTCATTCTTAGGACTTATCTAGGTAACATATGAAGTGACCATTCCTATGCCCGCTTCACACCTTAACTAGACAACCCTTAATTACTCTATGTAAGTACTACCTCACTTTAACATACTTCTTTTACTTGAGTAATTATATTCATTAGTTCATTAAGAGACATTCATCACATAAAGGACATTCAAATAATGGTGTTATAAAAGACCTAGGGACTCCAAATAACATCTTCAAAGCCTATTGTGCAATGTCTAGATAGCGTCCCATACCACCACCTAAAATTCATAGAACTTCTAAAATGCTAGTAGGTATCCCATATGATGAGAATACACATTGACCAACATAGACCATTTTCGCAACTCATGGAATCCGAAGTTCTAACCTACTTCGATGAGGGTGTTCTACTTGCCAAGGGTAGAACTAGGACACATCTCATGTAAGCACATGGTTAAGGACTATGAAGGGATTTTATATACTCTAGTCTCATTCTCAAGTAGAGGTACATTATACTATAGTCTCATCTCAAGTAAATCTACTTCCCATAACATAATCACCTGGTGATAGCCTTCGTTCTCATAGAGTAATTAACATTAAGGTTCATATAAATGGGTCCCAAATCTAGGTCATGACCCAATTACATTCAACAAACCAAAGCAAGGTCTACTAGGGCATATATCAATATGGTGACAAGAAGATCATCGAGATTTTATAAGGTAAGATATGACGCTGTTCCAGCCAATCAACCTTATGTCCATCACTGATCACATGAAGGATACCATTTCGGCTAACTACTTCACAATTTATAACCTCACCACTTGGGTCAAGGTTCCACATAAATGACCTTCGTATCATCATTCAAGGTCTCACCTATATTCATTTACTAAAGACTAAGACCCTTGAGGTTCCTAAGTCAAACCATCACATATTCACATAAACATCAAGTAAGGGACACAACTCAACCAAAACAAGACACCACATACTTCACCTTAACACATATTACTAGTCATTCTATAAGCACATAGGAATACCCATTATCGTCTTTAAGTCATCCTACACACTACCATATCGTCATCAACATAACTATTATAGACTCATATAGCCAAGTAGGAACAACCATGCATCAACCCTAAGACTACACATAGAAGCTCATTGTCATAGTTTACATGATTTCCTAACATACATAACAAGAACACATAGTTTCATATTCCTTCACATTTAGATAGATATACTCATACTTCCATAAAACAGCTATACAAGACGTCTTAGTATTTCAAGTAGTGCCGACAAGGCCATGATCATCATATTGCATAAAGTAATGCCGACAAGGCCATGTAATTTGCAAGTAAAACACATAACCCTGCCACCATAAGTGGACCATACCAATCACAACATAATTGAAGTCTAATTAACATCAAAATAAAGGAATTAGGGCAGCGTACCCCACTCTATCTTACCACTTCAATTTCAAGGATAAATCATCCAATTTGATATTACAAGGCCCTTACCCAAGTTCATAACCAACATCTCAATACAATTATATTGATAATCAATGAAACCGGGTCAATTCATTACATACTTATCTATATAATACAACCTAGATATCAATTGAATATAATTATTGCATCATTAGAAAATCCATAGAAAATTACATTAGAAATCATAAGCCTTAAGTCAAAATCAATTCAATAATCTTAGCATGCAATAGATCTAAGAGTATCCATTACTCAATTAATCAAATTGGAACAGCCTATACACCATACATACAGAATCTATACATGAATCAATAGCCCATAACAATCTACACATAAATTCATGAATATCAAAGCATAATCAATCCACCCATATTTTAGTGAAATTTAGAGATTTGAGAAGATCAAGGGTTCATGAATAATTTCATTTTTTAAACATAAATTAAACATCAATAGCATCATATCTTAACGTTTGGAAATTATTTATGGATGAACCCAAGATTTAGAGTAGAAATTGAACTTTTTCATCTTTTTGAAATCTTTGAAAGTCATCTTTGAAATTGGATCTAAGGTGATAGCAAGCATTAGATTAAGAAATTTTATACCTTATTTGAAGAATAAAAAGCTAATTGAAGAATAAATTCCATTGAAGACCCATCTTCAAGCTCCATCTTCACTTTACACTCACATGGAGGTTTTTGGAGAAATTTTAGGAGGGATGGGGTTTTGATTTAGATTTGAGGGTTATTATGAGAGTTTAATGACTTATATCCTCTTAAAATACCCATAAACACCTAAAATAATCGTCCTCCTATTTTTAAAAGACTTGGGGTGAAAGGCCGACTTCACCCCTACATTAAAGAAAGCTGGCAGAAAACTGCCTCACAAACGATTTGTCCATCGACGGGGCGTCACCACCACGACGGGCCATCAATGGCCACCATTGTTGGTTACAGTATCCGTACAAGGCTTCCTTATTTACCCATGTCCAAGTCCCCCACGAAAACACCCTTCGACGGGGTGTCAACAGGCCCACGAGCCGTTGACTGCTCTGTCGTTTGGGGCCTGCCTGGGACTATTTTGGCAACAGTTTTGGGTCCTTCGTCAAGGACCCTTAGATGGTCCTTAGGGATAATTTCCCAGACGTTTCCAATCCAATTATGATTTTCTATATGTTTAACACCTCTCACATGAATTTCATACAAAAGGAACACAGAAAATTTGACGAAACATACATAGACACACAAGGTCGTTTCAAGGAAAACCTTTCGAACATCATGGATGTTCTGTGACATTTGACCTCCAAACTTTAATAACTGTATTAACATGCTATATTACCTCAATTAAGAACCATATAATCTCATTCATCACCCATAAACCCCTAAAACCACAAATGAGGCACTTAGGTGACTTAGTCGTCGAACGTCTTGGTCGTCCCTTGACGTTTGACTTCTAATATACCTAAACTCTAAGCTACTTCCTATTAACAACATTATAAACAAAATTACGACCTTATATTACATTTTCAATTACATTAGGCTCTAGCTTTACCTAAATCATTTTTGGGGTCTTACATTCTCCCCCAATTAGACAACATTCATCCTTAAATGACACTTGTCACTCTCTGAACACTTCCAATAGTAAGGATTCAATTAGAAACTCATAAACAGTGCATATAACACACAATCAATAAGAACACATCAATTTCACATAATGAAGAGAATCACAATAAAAAAAGAACCTAGAAAACATTTTATAACTCATCATGCTATAAAACTCACATGCTTCATTCTAAATAGCAAAATCTCATGTTATATTCAATATAATACTTATACACATCAGTTCTAAAAACATTACAACAATTGTAGACCAAAGAATAAATTAGTCGAATTTCAAAAAAGTTCACAGTGTGCATTACAGGGATTTGAGCAATTTTTTTTTTATAAAAATGCAACTTCTAGGCTATTCATAATATAGACATGCTAATATTCAAGGTAAATCATATAAACATCATATGAAACATAATCATGGCTTCATAAAACACACAATGCAAGAAGTTAATGAAATTCAATTTCAACAAAACTTCAACCAATTATGCACATCATAAGGAGAAAGTTAGGAACTAATCTTCCACAAAAGAATCATCTACAACCAAGTTACCAAGAACTCTTTGGTTTAGTCTTTAATAAACATATTATGAAAGGTTAAGGGCACCTCACTCCCAACAAGCATTACCCTTCACCATACTCCCCCACTCAGGAGAAACCCACTCTAACGTCCAAATAACATTTACTATAAGGAACTCCCTAAAGGCACCTTAAACCATACTAATACTTTCTCACCCAAGTCTATATCATGGAGACTAAAGTCTCTCAAAGGTCTCGTTATCTAACGACTGCATCCCCCTTACTAGAAGAACTCACCTTTACTCCTTCAAATCACATCACCTCCCTTCCTATGGTTGGGGTCTTAACAACATAAAACTATCTTAACAACCACTCCTTCACATTCTCACACTACATCTTACCATTCGTTCCAACTTCACTACCCATCAAAAGATAACAAAGCCAATCTAAGGTCAAAACCACCATCTATCACACCTCATATAACAAGTCATATCTCATCTTTTCTCTCCCTCAACCCAAACTTCATGAAGTCACCCTCTAGGGACCAACATATAAGGGAAACATGGGAAATACACCATATACCAAACTCTTAGGCACGATTAGATGAATGACGAAGTGAAACTTTTCCTAGCACCCAATAGCCTCCTATTTATAATGTGGCTCTCTTCACATTACAAACAAGACTACTAGATGTGGTTCATGACACAACTAAGACACTCCCAAACCTTATGCTCCGATACCAAGTTTGTCACATCCCACAAGTACACCCTAGAAGTTAGAGTATCCTTACAATGTCACACGACAAATGAGACTTCAAGAAGTCTCATCTAAGCCTCTCGTATCATTCATTGCATAATCAGCATAATTAAAATGAGTAAAAATTTAAAACTTTCTTCACACACGAAGAACTCTTTCATAAACAATACGCAAGCGGAAGACTTTCATTTACAACATTAGAACTATATAACATCTCATTGAACCATCTAGACTTTGTAGTTTACAACACTTGGGACTTATCCCAAAATAGACATAAAATAAAGACTTAAGACATAAAGGAACATGTGGCTATTGTCCTCGAATCGATGAGGACTCACCTAGACTTTATCTTCAACCCTTAGAGTTAACCTATCCATCCTTCATGGCACATCAAGATTCCATTTCCCAACACATAAGTCAAAAAGTAAAAGAAGGGCCTAGCACATTAGATGTACTAAGTATGGAAGCCATGCAAAAACCATGAAAAATGGACATTTAATAATAAGCATGGTTTTCATGAATTTCGATTAAAAAATCATACAATAATCAAAATAAGAGTACTTAACTACTTAGAAACACATAAGAAATCAATTAACAAAAAGTCACATTTTTAGAAAACATTACAGTGAAGTAACTTTACTATACAATAAAGTCACTTCAATTCACTTTAGGAACCCTTTAGCATTAAATCTTCTCACTCAAAGCTATCCTAAGATTCACTTAATTTACACAAAGAGAGACTGCCCATACACCCTCTCTAGATGTGCCTAAACGATCCTCAAGATTATTTATAATGAATCACATACACACTTAGGATATATCAACATAAGAACATGAGATTTTCTTACCAAGGTGACTCTAAGGTTCACTTGAGTGAGTTGTGAAGTGACCGCCCATACAATCCCTTACACACACTTATGAATCCTATAAACTACCTAAGATAGAATCATTCTCATTTAACACATTGGTATATAGGTGATATGATATTCTCCTTCCAAAGGATATCAAAAGACTTACTTATGTAAATCAAGAAGTTAACGTCCATGGTGAACTCTTCGAGATTACCAAAATAATCCTTAATATTACCTAAGGCTTAGATCATGTCCACATAATCAACCAACTTCCCTACTAGAGTTATTCTTAAGACTTATTTAGGTAAGAGAAGAAGTGACCACTCCTATGCCCCCTTCACACCTTAACTAGACAACCCTTAATTACCCTAGATAAGTACTACCTCATTTTAACATACTTCCTTAACTTAAGTCATTATATTCATTAGTTCATTAAGATACATTCATCACATAAAGGACATTCAAGTAATGGTCCTATACAAGACCTAGGGACTCCAAATAACATCTTCAAAGCCTATTGTGCAATGTGTACATAGCGTCCCATACCACCACCTAAACTTCATAGAACTTCTCAAATGCTAGTAGGTATCCCACATTGATGAGAATATACATTAACCGACATACACCACGTTAGCAACTCATAGAATCCAGAATTCTAACCTACTCCGATGAGGGTGTTCTACTTGGCTAGGATAGAAATAGGACACATCCCATGTAGGCACATGGTTAAGGACTATGAAGGGCTTTTATGTACTCTAGTCTCATTTTCAAGTAGAGGTACATTGTAATCTAGTATCCTCTCAAGTAGATATACTTCCCATAACATAATTACTCGGTGCTAGCCTTTGTTCTACAAGAGTAATTCACATTAAGGTTCATATAATTGGGTCCCATATCTAGTTCATCACCCAATTACATTCAACCAAACAAAGCAAGGTCCACTAGGGCATATCTCAATATGGCGACAGAAAGCTCATCGAGACTTTCCTAAAGTATGATATGATGTCGTTCCAGCAAATCAACCTTAAGTCCATCACTTATTACATAAAGGACAGCATTACGACTAACTACTTCACAATTTATAACCTTACCACTTGGTACAAGGTTCCACATAAATGACCTTCGTATCATCATGCAAGGTCTAACCTATATTCATTTATTCAAGACTAAGACCCTTTAGGTTCCTAAGTCAAGCCATCACATATTCACATAAACATCAAGTAAGGGACACATGTCAACCAAAACAAGACACCACATACTTCACCTTAACACATATTACTAGTCATTCTATAAGCACAAAGGAATAACCATTATTGTCTTTAAGTCATCCAATACACTACATTATCATCATCAACATAACTATTATAAACTCATATATCCAAATAGGAACAACAATGCATCAACCCTAAGACTACACATAGAATCTTATACTCATAGTTTACATGATTTCCTAACACACATAAAAAGAACACATACTTTCATATTCCTTCATATATATATAGATATACTCATATTTCACATAAAATAACTATACAAAACATCTTAGTATTTCAAGTAGTGCCGACAAGGACATGATCATGATATTGCATAAAGTAACGCCGACAAGGCAACGTCAATTGCAAGTAAAACACATAACACCGCCACCATAAGTGGAACATACCAATAACAACATAATTGAAGTCTAATTAACATCAAAATAAAGTAATTAGGGAAGCATACCCCACTCCATCTTACCACTTCGATTTCAAGGCAAAATCATCCAATTAGATATTACAAGGCCCTTACCCAAGACCATAACCAACATCTCAATACAATTATATTGATAATCAATGAAACTAGGTCAATTAATTACATTCTTATCAATCTAATACAACCTATATATCAATTGAATATAATTGTTGCATCATTAGAAAGCCTATAGAAAATTACATTAGAAATCATAAGCCTTAAGACAATATCAATTCAATAAGCTTCGCATGCACTAGACTTAAGGGTATCCATCACTCAATTAATCAATTTGGAACAGCATATACACCATACATACATAATCTATACATGAATCAAAAGCTATAACATTCTACACATGAGTTCATGAATATCAGAGCATAATCAATTCACCCATATTTTAGTGAAATTCAGAGACTTGAGAAGATCATAGGTTCATGGAGAATTTAATTGTAAAACATCGATTAAGCATAAATAATATCATATCTTAACGTTTGGAAACTATTTATGCAAATACACTTAGAGTCGAAATTGGACTTTGACATCTTTTTGAAATCTTTGAAAATAGTCTTTGAAATTGGCTCTAAAGTGATAACAAGCCTTAGATGAAAAAATCCCATACCTTATTTGAATAATACAAATCTAATTGAAGAATAAACTATATTGAAGACCCATATTCAAGCTCCATCTTCACTTTGATCTCACATGGAGGTTTTTGGAGAAACTTTAGGAGGGAAGGGGTTTTGATTTAGATGTGAGGGTTATAATGAGAGTTTAATGACTTATATAATCTTAAAATACCCATAAAAACATAAAAAAATCCGTCCTCCTATTTTTAAAAGATTTGGGGTAAATCCCAACTTCACCCCTAACATTACAGAAAGCTTGCAGAAAACTGTCTCACAGATGACTTGCCAATCGACGGGGCGTCACCACCACGGCGGGACGTAACAAGCCACCGTAGGTGGTTACAGTAGACTGCGAAGGCTTGCCTATTTACCCATGGACAATACCCTCGACTACACCCTTCGACGGGGCGTCAACAGGACCACGAGCCGTGGACTGCTCCGTCGTCTAGGGCTTGCCTGGAACTATTATGGCAACAGTTTTGGGTCTTTCCTCAAGGACACTTAGATGGTCCTTGGGGATAACTTCCCGGACATTTCAAACCCAATTACAATATTATAGAAGTTTAACACATCTCACATGAATTTCATACAAATATAACACAAAAAATTCGACGAAATATACATAGACACACAAGGTTGTTTCAGGACAATCCATTCGAACATCATGGACGTTCTTGGACATTTGACCTCCAAACTTCACGAACTTTAAACACTGCCTATAAATTCTGTATTAACTCAATTAAGAACCATATAAGCTCATGCATCACCCATAAACACATAAAACCACATATGAGGCACTTAAGTGACTTAGTCCTCGAACGTCATGGTCGTCCCTTGACGTTTAACTTATAATGCACCTACAATCATAGCTACTGCCTCTTACCCACATTATAACCAAAATTACGACCTTATATAACCATTTTAACCACGTTAGGCTCTAGATTTACCTAAATCATTTTCGGGTCTTACATGGGTGGTCGCTTCATAACTCACTCAAGTGAATCTTAGAATCACCTTTGGTAAGAGGATATCATGTTTATGCGTTTTGAAGGGGTTATTTATGCTATCTTGTCATGTGTGAATTATGGGTGAAGTTACAATGAAGTCACTGTAAGCTCACTGTGAGTTCACTGTGACCTTACTGTAATTTACATATAAATTGAGTATAATTTGTAATGTGTCATAAATGTTATGGTTGGTGATTAAAATATGATTCTTATGATTTCAATATGATATTTTAATAAAAAATATCATATTTATCATAAATGTCCGTTCTCATGATTTTATACATTAAGCCATACTTAGTACATGTGTTTGTACCGATTCAATACATTTTGTTATATCAAAAGGTGTAGGTAGAAGGGGAGAAGCGTCTTGAAGCAACGGTTGAAACTAGGATTCTTTAAAGCCAGTTGAAGTATGTTCTCACTTGACTCGACGACATAACTATCTTTTGTTTTTCTTTAGTTCAAAGTATAGTAACAGACTAAGTATTTCTATATTCATATCGTATGGGTCGTATACCAAGTAATCTTGAGACTAAGATTGGCATTAGTTGAGACTTAGTATTTTCCTATGATGTTAATATGAAAGATGTTTTGTGTGAAAAGTTTTAATCCCGCACCACTTCTCATGCTTGTATGCAAGGAATGATGTCAAAGGGATTTTACAAGACCTCTTAGAGGTCAAGTACGCCATGTCACACTTCTAGAGTTCCATATCTTCTAGGGTGTACTCTCAGGATGTGACATTTGGAGAGAATTGGGTTTGTGAAATATGGAGTGTTTGGTTAGTTTAATGAGGGTTAGTCCTCATATAGTCCCGCAACTAACTTAATTAACCATAGCTTAACCCTTAACTACTCACCTAATTAATTGACCAATTAACTCCCTATCTTTAAAAATTTACAGTGACACTCGCCCCCAAACCACGAGACCCCGACCTATGGACCGTAGACCCATTGACGGCCCGTCCTGCAAGAGCGTCTTTTGGGACGGAGACTGGTTATTTTGGCCATTTAGGAAAAATGGCTAAATGTCAACAAACGGAGCCATCGATGGCGCGTCGATTAACTGATGGCTTGTCATTTGGCTCGTTGACGCACACTCTCCCAAATGATAGTTTTGGGTTAAATGAAAAGGTCCTCTCCAGGGACCCTTAGGGTGGTCCTTGGGGGGTCGTACCCCGACGTTTAAACCCTAAACACACTACTCTATCTATATAACACCATTTTACAAATTTTAACTAAATTCTGACCTTAAAAACCCCATGAAACATGCCAAGGCACGCTAGCACATATTTCACAATTCTCCGGACTTCATGGTCGTTTCTTGATGTTTTGACTCTAACACTTAATAATTAGTTTCAATACATTATTTTAGGCTTATAAACAGTGTTTTATGTCTTTGTTCATATAGTGTGGAACTCGACCAAGTCATGAACTTTCAGAGTGTTACATTATCCCCTCTTAGGAACATTCTTCCGCGAATGACATAAATATTTTTGTTGGGGAATTTGGAGACTCAATACTAGCAGCCCAACCAACAAGATATTATCATAATGAGTAACAACTCATAGTAGTAATTCACAACTCTATTCAACACATAAATATGGAATTTATACATACCAACTGAAATCATAATTTATCGCGTATAAGAGCTCAACCTTAAAATTGAGGAACTACCTTCTCAACATCAGCATGAGCTCAACATAAATATCAAGAGTCACTATGCCAAACTTATTTCAAAACACATTAACATGCTAAATACCATTTCATGAAGGCAATGATACACATAAAAAAAAAATAAGTGTCCGTTAAGCAAAAGAGCATTTTCCAAGAAAACTCATTTTAGCATGAACTTTTACCTTAATTATTCACATTCTAGCAAAGCAAGCCAAATTCAATGTTATTCATTATTTTAAAGAGGATTTATTACTAACCTCAACTTTGGATAGAATTTTGAGGTCATGTCGGCCTCGGCCTCCCATGTTGCTCCCTCAGTCAGGTGGTTTCTCCATAGGAATCTTACCGAGGCAACCTCTTTGTCCTCAACTTCTTGACTTGGAGATCTAGAATTTCCACCAGAACCTCTTCATAGGAAAGGTTCTCATCCACACCGAACCGTTCAATAGGGAGAATGGACACGGGGTCGCCAATACACTTCTTAAGCATAGAGACATGAAATACTGGATGAACCAAAGCTAGTTCACTAGGTGATTTCAACTCAGATGCAACCTTTTGGATCCGTTGCAATACCTCATAGGGACCAATATACCGAGGACTTAGCTTCCCCCTTTTTCTAAATCTCATCACCCCTTTCGTTGGTGAAATCTTAAATTACACCACATAACCTACTTCAAATTCGAGGTCTCTTTATCTATTGTCGGCATATGATTTTTCTGAGTATAGGATGTCTTCAACCTATCTCTCATCATCCGAACATTCTCCAACGCTTCAAAGATTATTTCGGAACCAAAGAGTGAGGACTCACCAACCTCAAGCCATCTAATCGGAGACCTACATTGCCTAACATAGAGTGCTTCAAAAGGTAACAAACGAATATTTGAATGGTAGATATTATTATATGAGAACTCAATAAACAGTAGGTGATTGTCCCAATTACCTTTTAAATCTATTACACAAGCTCTTAACATATCTTCTACGGTTTGAATGGGACGCTTCTATAAGACCCCAAAAATAACCTAGGTTAACTAGAGCCTAACATGTTGGTATTGATGTTATAAGGTTTTAATATGTATAATATGTGGTATAGAGTCAGTATCTAAAGTATTAGGTTTGTTGGAAGTCAAACATTAAGGGACGACTAAGACGTTCGACGACTAAGTCACCTAAATGTCTCATTTCTGATTCTATGTGTTTATTTGTGTTTCATGAGGTTGTAAGGTTCATAAATGAGTTATTATATCTTGTGTAGGCAGTGTGTTGTGCTTTGTATTGTTTGAAGGTCAAACGACCAAAAACGTCTATGACGTTTGAAAGATATGCCTTGAAGTGACCTTGTACATCTAGGCATTTTTTGTCGAGTTTTATGTGTTCATTTAGTATGAAATTCATGTGAGATGTGCTAAACATATAGAAAATCGTAATTGGGTTGTAAACGTCCGGGAAATTATCCCCATGTATCATCAAAGGGTCCTTTTGGAAGGACCCAAAACTGATGCCAAAACAGTCCTTAGCAGGCCCCATGCGACGGAACAATCGACGGCTCATAGGCCTGTTGATGCCCCATCGGAGGGTGTCGTCGTGGGAGACATGTCCATGGGTGAATAGGGAAACCTTTTCACGATATTGTAACCACCGACGGTGGGCAGTGACGGCCCGTCGGGGTGGTGATGTCCAGTCAAGGGCAGGCGTCGAGTGAAATGTCTTCCTGCGCAGGCTGCTTCCAAGTTGGGGGTAAGTTGGTAAATTCACCCCACTTCTAAATTAATTCATTGGAGGTTTATTAAGGGTATTTTGGGTATTTTAATTAAGTGTATACAGGGTAAACACCTTAAAGACTTCATTCTTCCAAATTGAAAATCCAAAACTCTTAGAAAAATCCCTAAGACTCCATTAAAGTTCAAATTGAAGAAGCAGCATGGTGTGGGGGTTTTGAGTGGAAATTCTTCATCAAAGTGAAAAATTATCATCCTTTAGGTATGGCTTTTAATTTTTGAAATTTGTTTCATCAAGGAGCCCAACTTTAAGATGTTTTTCAAAGTATTCTAAAGTGATTTGCCCAATTTTGGGATTCTACCATGGGTTCTTGCATAAATGATTTCTAACGATTGAATTATGATCTAATTGATATTTTATATATGATTTAAACCTAAAATACCTAGAAACCCATGTAAATTGATGAACTCTAGTTTTGACTACTTATTGGGTTACTTGATATTAAGCTAATATTGTTGAATTGTTATGTAGTTTTTATGGGCTTTCTAATGATATAAGAATTGTATTCAATTGATATCTAATTGATCTTAGATTTTTTAAACCTAGATTGAATTTATGTAGATTCATTAAGTTTTATGGTTATTGATTTAAATTGTTCTTGGCCATGGGTAAGGTCCTTGTGAGTATATGGGGAGTACATTAATGATGTTAT
This sequence comes from Solanum pennellii, assembly GCF_001406875.1. NCBI lineage: Eukaryota > Viridiplantae > Streptophyta > Magnoliopsida > Solanales > Solanaceae > Solanum > Solanum pennellii. Next base: position 21,966,640 of record NC_028638.1, on the reverse strand, counting down.
GAATACATATAGTATGACTTGAATATATTAGATTGTTTCTAGGTGTTTCTATAATGACTTGCTTTATGAGTTAAAAGTGAAGTATGTGGTATCTTGTCTTGGTTAACTTGTGTCACTTGCTTGATGTATATATGATTATGAATATGTGATGTCTTGATTTATGGTGCTAGAACTCTTAGTATTGAATATATCAATGACATGTAACTTGAAATGATGATATGAGAGTCTATTATGCGAACCTTTCTTAAGGTTAAGGTTAAAATTGCTTAAGCGTAAGCCATAATGGTATCCTTCAAAGTAAAGGAATGACGGACTTAAGGTTAGTTGGCTGGAAAGGCATCATATTAATACTTAGGAAAGTCATCATGAGATTTTTGTCGCCATTGTGAGGTAGCCTTAGTGGACCTTCCTTGGTAGGGTGAATGTAATTGTGTTATGAACTTGTTAAGGAAATCTTTTAACTGAATCTAATGTGTGAATTACTCTATGAGAACGAAAGCTAGCACCGAGTGAGTATGGTAAGGGAAGTATTTCTAGTTAAGTATGAGACTAGAATACAAAGAATCCTTTCATATTCCTTAACCATGTGCCAACATGGGATGTGTCCAAGTTCTACCATTGGCAAGTAGAACAACCTCATCATAGTAGGTTAGAACTCCGGATTCCTTGTCTTGCTATCATGGTTTATGTCGGTTATTTCCTATTCTAATCATATGGAATAACTATTAGCATTAGAGGAGTTTAGGTGGTGGTATGGGATGCTATCTAGATATTGCCCAATAGACTTTGAATGTGTTATGTGGAGTTCCTAGGTGTTGTCCAAGGCCATTATTTGAATGTCCTTTATGTGATTTATGAGTATTAATGAAATAATGAACAAATGAATCATGTTAAGGAGTATGTAAATTAGTGAGTTCCTAATCTAATGTGACTTAAAGATTCCTTAGATAAAGTGTGAAGGGGCATAAGGGATGATCTCTTCATGTCGTATCTTTGGAAGTCTTGAGGATGACTCTAGTTAGGGAAGTTGGTTGATTTAATTGACATGATCTAAGCCTTAGGTAGTCTTAAGGTTTATTTAGGTAATCTTGAAGAGGTCACTATGTATGTTATCTTCTTTATTTACTTAATTAGGTCTTAAGATAGCCTGTGGGAAGAGAATGCAGATCATCTACGTGTTGGTGATTTAGTGTGAATGATTCTATCATAGGGAGTCGATAGGATCTCTTGAGTGTGTGTGTAAGGGATTGTATGGACGGTCGCTTCACAACTCATTAAAGTGAAACTTATAAGTCACCTTTGGTAGAGGAATCTTACCTTGATGTTTATGATACTTTCTAAGTATTCATGTGACTCATTATAAGTAATCTTAAAGGTCGTTCAGGCACATCTAGAGAGGGTGTATATGCGGTCACTCTTTTTGTGATTTAAGTGAACCTTAGGATAGACTTGAGTGAGAATATTACATGCTAAAGGGTGTCTAAAATGATGAACAAAGTGCTTCACTGTACAGTGAATTAATTCACTGTAACAGTGAATGAGGTTTCTGTAAAGTGACTTCTAAAAATGCTATTTTTGGTTAACTATTTTCTTATGTGTTCCTTAATTTCTAAATAATGTCTTTATGATTAAAATATGATTTTTACATGAAAAGATGCATATTTCGAATAAATATCCATTTTCATTATTTTTATGCATAAAGCCATATTTAGTACATGCGGTTGTACTAACTCCATGTTTTGATCTATCTATATAGTTCGTGGTAGGTGAGGAGATTTGAGAAGTGAAGACTTGGACTTAGAATATCGTTCAAGAGAAATTGAAGTATGTCCTCACTTGACTCGAGGGAATAAATGTTTTTTAATATTTTGATTCAAATTATTGTAATAGACTAAGTATTTCTATATTCGTATTTTTAAGTATGGGTCGCGTCCCAAGTATTCTTGTGTCTTAAGATGATGAGATTGAGACTTAGTATTTCATATTACTTTTATATTAAAGGGATTTTGAAGACTACATTATGTTTTGTGAAAAGATTTAATTAGGTACTACTTTTCACTATATCTATTCAATAAATTATATGAAAGGGCTTGTATAAGACCTCCGAGAGGTCGAGTACGCCGATTACAATATGAGATTGTACCCTAACTTCTAGGGTATGGTCTTGGGATGTGACAAGCTTGGTATCACAGCATAGGATGGTGAAAATAGTATTAGCAATCAAGAAGTCTCATCAAGTCACATCTAGTAGAGTCTTGACCATAGGTGTGAGTTGAGACACATGTATGGGCGAGAGGCTGTAGGATGATAGTGTTTCCCTTCATTTCTACTCAAATGTCGTGCGGTAGAGTAAATGTTATAATTATCCTTCTTATGAGTTTCCTTGTGTTTTCTAGGAGATGAATACTAGAAGGATGGATGCTAGAAGGATGGAAGAGGAGATGGTGAATGAGGAGGTTCCCCCTCAAGTTGAAAAAGTTGAGAAAGTTCCTCAAGGTGGGAAAGGAGTTCAAGGTGCTAAAGATGCCCAAGTGCATCCCCAAGGTGATCATATTCCTAATGTGGAAGGAGGTATTGAGGTTTTGGAGATGTCTGATAGGGAGATTAGAGAGGCTTTGATTGCTATAGCCCGAGCCGTGACTATGTAAGCTAATTTGAATATGATTCCTAGGGTTGTGGGGAGCACTATGACATCTAGGTTGAGAGATTTTTTGAGGATGAATCCTCCTATATTTCTTGGCTCTAAGGTAAATGAGGATCCCCAAGAGTTTCTTGATGGAGTGTACAAAGTTTTGAATGCTATTGGGGTTACATATAGGGTGAAGGCGGATTTGGATTCGTACCAATTGAGGGATGTTTGTCAAATTGTGTAAATTCAATGGAAGTATAATAGGATGGAAGGATCGGGTCCTATTGAGTGGAAAGTATATAAGGAAGCTTTTCTTGGTATGTACTTTCGCCGAGAGAGGACAGAAATAAACGTGGAGGAGTTTATCAATCTCAAGCAAGGTAGTATGAGTGTTGAAGAGTACTCTTTGAAATTCGCAACTTTGTCTAGGTTTGCACCTTCTCTTGATCCAATCCAAGAGATGAAATGAGTTGTTCTGTGACGAGGGTAGCCGAATTAGTGGGGGAAGAATGTCGTACCGCTATGTTACATGATGAAATGACCCTAGCTAGACTCATGGTATATGAAAAATAAATTGAAGATTCTAAACTAAGGAGGATGTCAAGAAGTTTGAAAAGGAGTGGTGCTAGTGATCAAGAGAAAACTAGGTTTAAGAAGAAGGTTCAATCTCAAGGAGAATCTAGGAGTGCTAAGTTCAAGGTTGAGAAAGGAGGTGTTCCAAGGATGGCAAGCCTACTTGTGCAAATTGTGGCAAGAAACATTATGGTGAGTTTCTATTGGGTATCGGGAGTCGCTTTGGTTGTGGTAAGGTTGGGCACAAAGTAAGAGATTGTCCTATGATTGCTTTTAAAGGAAGAGAGGGTGAGAAAGGTGCTCCTAGTGTTCCAAAAGATGATGCTTCAACAAAGAGGAATTTATGTGCACTCCGTTCTAGAGTGGAGAAGCCAGATGAGAAGGAGGGTGATTATGATGTTGGTAAGTTCCCTTTCTTTTGTTAAGATATGAGTTCCTTATAAGTGGGGGAGTATGATTTGTAGATAGGATAGCAGTCGTTGAAATTGTTGCTTGTGTATGATGTTTAGGAGTTTGGTTAAAATTTAATTTCATTAAATTCTTGCATTGTGTGTTTTATGAAGGCTTGATATGTTTTAAGATGTGTTATATGGTGTTACTTTGCATAATAACATGTTTATATCATGAATAGCCTAAAAATTTGGATTTTGAAAATTGCATAAAATCACTGTAACTTTAGAAACAATTACTGTAATATATTTGTAAAAATGAATATTTGATTTTTTGGTTTAATAATGTTGTAATGTGGTTAGAACTGATATATATAAGCATGATATTGAATATAAAGTGAGTTCATACTATTTCGATTGAAGAATGTAAGTATAGTAGTATAAAGAGTTATAGAATTGTTTTTAAGTTCCTTGTTGTGTTGTGAATCTCTTGACTATGTGAAGTTGATGTTTTCTTATTGGATATGTGTCGTATGGAATGGTTTACTTAAGTCTCTAATTTTGGAAGTGTTAAGAGAGGGCAAAGTGTCATTCGAGGAAGAATGTTGTACAAGTGGCGAGGACGAATGTTGTCCAAGAGGGGGAGATTGTAAGACCCCGAAGATGACCTAGGTTAACTAGATTCTTATATGTTGGTATTGATTTTATAATGTCCTAAATATGTCCAATATATGGTATAGAGTTAGTAGCTAAAGTATTAGGTGTGTTGGAAGTGCAACGTCAAGGGACGACTAATACGTTCCACGACTAAGTCACCTAAATGTCTCATATGTGATTCTATGTATTTATGTGTGTTTAATGAGGTTTTAAGGTTATTAAATGAGTTATTATAGCATGCATAGGCAGTGTGTTTAGTTTCGTATAGTTTGAAAGTCAAACGACCAAGAACGTCCATGACGTTTGAAAGATATGCCTTGAAGTGACCTTGTACGTCTAGGCGTGTTTTGTCGAGTTTTATGTGTTCGTTTCGTATGAAATTCATGTGAGAGGTGTTAAAATTATATAAAATTGTATTTGGTTGGAAAAGTCCAGGAAATTATCCCCTAGGACTATCCAAGGGTCCTTGAGGAAGGACCCAAAACTGATGCCAAAACAGTCCCAGGCAGGTCCCAAACGACAGAGCAGTCAACGGCTTGTAGGCCTGTTGCCTCCCCGTCGAAGGGTGTCATCGTGGGTGACATGGCCATGGTTTAATAGGGAAACCTTGTAAGGCTACTGTAACCACCGACGGTGGCCAGTGCCGGCCCGTCGTGGTGGTGTTGCCATGTCAATGGCAGGCGTCGAGCGAACTGTCTTCCTGCGCAGGCTGCTGCCATATTAGGGGTGAATTGGTAAATTCACCCCACTTATAAATTAATACATTGGTTGTTTATTAAGGGTATTATGGGTATTTTAATTAACTATATAAAAGGTAAACACCTTAAAGACCTCATTCTTCAAAATTGGAAACCCAAAACTCTTAGAAAAATCCCAAAGACTCCATTGAAGTCCAAATTGAAGAAGCACCTTGGTGTGGGGTTTTTGAGTGGGAATTCTTCATCAAAGTGAAAAGTTATCATCCTTGAGGTATGGTTTTTGATCCTTCAAACTTGTTTCATCAAGGAGCCCAACTCTCAAGATGTTTTTCAAAGTTTTCTAAAGTGAATTCTCAAAATTTGAGATTCTACCATGGGTTCTTGCATAAATGATTTCTAATCATTGAATTATGATATAATTGATATTGTATTGATAATTTAAACCTAAATTACCTATGAACCCATGTAAATTGATAAACCCTAGTTTTGACTACTTATTAGGTTATTTGATAGTAAGCTAATATTGTTGAATTGTTATGTAGTTTCTTATGGGCTTCCTAATGATATAATAATTGCATTTAATAGATATACAATTTACCTTAGATTTGTTAAACCTATACTAAATTGATGTAAATTCTTTGAGTTTTATGGTTATTGCTTTGAATTATTGTTCGTGGCCATAGGTAAGGGCCTTGTGTTGTTGATTTGGTTGATTTGGCATTGAATTGAACTTTGGATGAGGGGATGAAGGTATGCTGCCCCATTTTATTTTATTTTATATTAATTATACTTCTATTATATTGTTATTGGTATGGTCCACTTATGGTGGTGGTGTTATGTGTTTTATTTGCATTTGACGTGGCCTTGTCGGTGTTACTTTATGCAATATGATGAGCATGGCCTTATTGACAATTACTTGAAGTAATGTGGCTATTTGTGTAGTTGATTATGTGAAGCATGACATAATATATATACATGTGAATTCATATGTGTTCTTCTACTTATGTTGCCCTAAGTGATCATGTTTGACAATGACTTTGACATTATGAGTATAGTGTTAGCGTTAAGTCTTAGTTATTCCTACTTTGCTTTATGAGTCTATGGGGAGTAAATTAATGATGTTATGAAGACATATAGGATGCCATGAATATATTTGATTGTTTTTAGGTGATTCTAGAATGACTTGTATTATGAGTTAAAACTGAAGTATGTGGTATCTTGTCTTGGTTGACTTGTGTCATTTGGTTGATGTATATATGATTATGAATATGTGATGTATTAATTTAGGGTGCTATAACTCTTAGTCTTGAATATATGACTGACATGTAACTTTAAATGATGATATGAGAGTCTATTATGTGAATACCTTGATTTAAGGGTAAGGTTAAGATTGTGGAAGCGTAAGCCGTAATGGTATCCTTCAAAGTAAAGGAATGATGGACTTAAGGTTAGTTGGCTGAAACGGAATCATAGTAAACCTTAGGAAAGTCATCATGATCTTCTTGTCTCCATTGTGAGGTAGCCCTAGCGGACCTTCCTTGGTAGGGTAAATGTGACTGGGTTATGAAATTGTTATGGAACCCTTTTATGTGAACCTAATGTATGAATTACTCTATGAGAACGAAGGCTAGCACCGAGTGAGTATGGTAAGGAAGTAGTTCTAGTTAAGTATGACACTAAAATACAAAGAGGCCCTTCATATTCCTTAACCATGTGCCTACATGGGTTGTGTCCAAGTTCTATCATTGGCAAGTGGAACAACCTCATCAGAGTAGGTTAGAACTCCGGATTCCATGTCTTGCTATCATGGTCTATGTGATTTATCGTCTATTCTCATAATATGAAATACCTATTAGCATAAATGAAGTTTATAGAGTATAGGTGGTGGTATTGGAAGCTATCTAGATAATGCACAATAGACTTTGAATGTGTTATGTGGAGTTCCTAGGTCTTGTCCAAGACCATTATTTTAATGTCCTTTATGTGATTTATGAGTTTTAATGAAATAATGAACTAATGACTCATGTAAAGGAGTATGTAAATTAGTGAGTTCCTAATCTAATGTGACTTAAAGATTCCTTAGATAAAGTATGAAGAGGGCATAAAGGATTATCTTTTCATGTATTATCTTTGGAAGTCTTGAGGATGACTATAGTTAGGGAAGTTGGTCGATTTTGTGGACATGATCTAAGCCTTAGGTAGTCTTAAGGTTTATTTAGGTAATCATGAAGAGGTCACTATGTACATTATCTTCTTGATTTACTTAATTAGGTCTTTAGATAGCCTTGGGAAGAGAATGTCATATCATCTATGTTTTGGTGATTTAGTGAGAATAATTCTATCCTAAGGAGTCGATAGGATCTCTTGAGTGTGTGTGTAAGGAATTGTATGGGCAGTCGCTTCACAACTCACTCAAGTGAAACATAGAAGTCACCTTTGGTAGTGGAATCTTACCTTGATGTTTATGATACATTCTAAGTATGTATGTGACTCATTATAAGAAATCTTAAGGGTCGTTTAGGCACATCTAGAGAGGGTGTATGGGCGGTCTCTCTTTGTGTAACTTAAGTGAATCTTAGGATATCCTTGAGTGAGAATATTACATGCTAAAGGGTGTCTAAAATGATGAACAAAGTACTCACTGTAAAGTGAATTAATTTACTGTAACAGTGAATGAGGTTACAATAAAGTGACTTCTAAAAATACTATTTTTGGTTAAGTGTTTTCTTATGTGTTCCTTAATTTCTAAATGATTTCATATGATTAAAATATTGTTTTTAAATGAAAAGAAGTATATTTACAATAAATGTTCCTTTTTCATGATTTTTATGCATAAAGCCATAATTAGTACATGTGGTTGCACTAACTCCATGCTTTTATCTATCTATGTAGTTCTTGGTAGGTGAGGAGCTTTGAGAAGTGAAGACTTGGACATAGAAGATCGTTCAAGAGAAGTTGAAGTATGTCTTCATGATATACCGTGGTTTCACGGTATAATTAATACTTTTTTCTTAAGTTTAGTGTGTCCGAAAGCCTTTTTGTGCTAATTTTGATATAAGTTTCTCTTTGTTTTGCAGGAAATCTGTCCAAGGCTGAATGCGGAGATTTTGAGCGAAAAAATGCAGAAGAGACCACCTACGGAGCTTATGACGGTCCGTCGTGCTTGTGACGGTCCGTAGGTGGCAACGTAGTGCAGCTGCTGAAGGAAGATGGGGAAGTCTGACCAAGTGTGGGATTACGAAGCTTGTGACGGTCCGTCATGGCTATGACGGTCTGTCCTGCATGATCGTCGTGAAGTTCAGAGAAGTGATCCCAGTACCCAAATTCCAATAGTTGAAGTATTTTGGAACGAAGACCCTCGACGGACCATTGTGCTTATGACGGTCCATCATACCTGCCGTCGAGGGGAATGAAGAAAGAAGCAGAAGAATTGCACCAAGTATGGGACGACGGAGTCCACGACGGTCCGT
>NC_028638.1:21955628-21957829 GCF_001406875.1 Solanum pennellii | reverse complement strand
CATTGTCGAATAGTGTCTTGCATGTATTAATAATTCTTTCGCTTAGAAGTCTTTTTAACGGATGATCAACGTTAGAACTCGCCTTAATGCTACTTGCCGGACCAAGGAGGTAGATAATAGGAAAAGAATTATTAACATAGATTTAGTGTATACTATCTAATAGGCTAGTATTGATTGGTACGAGGTAATAACTTAGTCAAATATCGAATACGATGCTTAATATGAGGTAAAGATAAGGGTTAGGAAAGCAACACACGTAGCCGGACCAAGGTGCGGAGTGAGATTTTCTAGATGCCGGACCAAGGATTTAGAAATACATAACTTATCACTTTGCATGCAAGATACTAGGAAAGAATTGTTATAGTTAGAATTATCAAGTTATGAACCTGTGGGGAACACGTAAACCCTAGTTACTTTGATTAATTGATTAAAATCCAACTTTCAAAACTGTTAAGTGTCTCTTTCAATTTCGTTAGTTATTTTTACTCATTAGGAAATACAAACCCCCCTTTTTATGTTTTTACTTTCTAAGGAAGTCATCAACCGAACAATAGTAATAACAAGTTGAAGTTAAGTCTAGACTATTTTCCTCGTGGGAACGATCCCAACCTCACTAGTTGGGTTATTTACTTGACACGACCGCTTTACTTCTTATTTGAGAAGTAAGTTTGAGCGTATCAAATTTTGGCGCCGTTGCCGGGGAATATAGCTTTTAGATTAACTTGAACTTATTACTATAGTTTAGTTGATATTTTCTTGATTTTACTTTGTTTTATTGTTTTTGATTTCTTTTCAGAACTATCCTCCTTGTATGCCAAATACACGGAGAGGAAGAGAACCGCTGTTTCCCTACGATCACGAGTTAGAGCGTACACTGCGCAATATGAATCGTAATTTGGGAATAAATGATGAGGATCCAAACCAGAACATCCCAGCTCCGGTTGATGTTCATGGTCAGATGTTACCCGATGCTCCGGGTGAACATCAACAGAGGGGATAGAATCCCGCTCCACGGCCCCAAGCATACTACAGAGGCTATGATGACATAGCAGATTCGGATGGGCCACTGGTTTTGCCTCCTCTACCCGCTGGCCACACTTTTGTGGTAACTAGTAGTCTGATGCAAATGCTCACTGCCAGAGGTTTGTTTTCAGGGCTACCTTCTGAGGATCCACATGCCCATATAGCTAAGGTAAGGGCAGTGTGTAAAAGTTGTGTGGGAAGGCCTGATTTGGATCTAGATGTAATAGGGCTCAGAGTGTTTCCTCTCTCACTGACGGGAGAGGCTGCTATTTGGTTCACTGAGCTCCCATACAACTCCATCTTTACTTGGAACCAACTAAGGGATGTCTTCTTATCACGCTACTATCCGGTCTCCAAGAAACTAAACCACAAAGACAGAGTGAATAACTTTGTGGCACTACCAGGAGAGTCAGTTAGTAGTTCTTGGGATAGATTCACCTCATTCTTGAGAAGTGTTCCAAATCACCGTATAGATGATGAGTCACTGAAAGAATACTTCTATCGGGGACAGGATGACAACAACAAAGCGGTATTGGACACTATAGCAGGTGGATCTTATGGAGACTGTCCTTATGCCGAGATTGCTGAAAAATTAGAAAAAATCTCCCGGAATAACAAAGCTTGGAGTACTAGGAAGTCTGATACAGGGAGAAACACCTTCGCAGTGCAGTCCACTCACAACCCAGCCACAGATGAAATTCGGGAAGAAATGGCTCAGATGAGAACTGAGCTTGGGTTGGTACTAAAACATGTCACTGGGGGTGCAGAAAAGATTAATGCAGTCAACTACTTGGCTAAACCACCACCCCCTAACGGTGAATGTTACTATGAGGAGGATTCCTAAGCAGTCAATGAAAAAATGGGCGGTTTCCGACCAAGCGCCCAAGGCTCAAATCAGGATAATTGGCGCCAAGGTCAAGGGAACCAAGGTCGGAACTACGGTAACTACAACCGTGAGGGTCATTATGTCCGAGATGGTAACTACAACCGCGACAACAGCTTCAACAGGGGTAACTATGGTAATAGAAACGAAAGGAGTGGACCCTATGTTCCTCCTCAAAATCGTGAAGTTACTCCTTGGGATGGTGGAGATAGTATTGCGCGAGTTGAGGACATTTGCACAAAATGATGAGGAGGTTCGATGCTAGTGATGAGCACATTAAAGAATTAAGGGGTGA
>NC_028638.1:21730957-21952626 GCF_001406875.1 Solanum pennellii | reverse complement strand
TTTAGAAATACATAACTTATCACTTTGCATGCAAGATACTAGGAAAGAATTGTTATAGTTAGATTTATCAAGTTATGAACCTGTGAGGAACACGTAAACCCTAGTTACTTTGATTAACTGATTAATACCCAACTTTCAAACCCGTTAAGGGTCTCTTTCAATTTTGCTAGTTATTTTTACTTATTAGGAAATACAAACCCCCCTTTTTATGTTTTTTACTTTCCAAGGAAGTCATCAACCGAACAATAGTAATAAACAAGTTGAAGTTAAGTCTAGACTATTTTCCTCGTGGGAACGATCCCAACCTCACTAGTTGGGTTATTTACTTGACGCGACCGCTTTACTTCTCATTTGAGAAGTAAGTTTGAGCGTATCACTTCACTTGACTCGAGGGAATATATGTCTTTTATGTTTTTAATCAAAGTATTGTAATAGACTAAGTATTCCTATATTCGTATTTTGAAGTATGGGCCGTGTCCCAAGTATTCTTGTCTCTTAATATGATGAGATTGAGACTTAGTATTTCCTATTACTTTTATATGAAAGAGATTTTTAAGATTATATTATGTTTTGTGAAAATTTTTAATTCCTTTCTACTTTTCACTATATTTATGCAATGAATTATATGAAAGGGCTTATATAAGACCTCCGAGAGGTCGAGTACGCCGGTTAAAATCCGAGATTGTACCCTAACTTCTAGGGTATGGTCTTGAGATGGTACAATTCCACTTGACCATTTATTTGAGGATGACAAGCGGTGTTAAGATTCACTTGTGTACCCAACCCTTTTTGAAAATACCTCTAAGAATGAGAAGTGAATCGACTACCTCTATCCAAAATGATAGACAAATGGATCCCATGTAAGCTCACTATCTCAATAATATATATTCTCGCGTAATCCTCCACTTAATAAGTAGACTTGACATGGATAAATTTAGTGTATTTTATCAATCTATCCACAATAACCCAAATTGAGTCATTTTGCCTTCGGGATCGAGGTAACCCAACAAGAAAGTCCATAGTAATTTCTTGTAACTTCAGATTAGGAAAATCCATTACTTGAGTCAAACAATTCGGCTTTAGATGCTCGGCTTTAACATGTTGGATATTTGGACACTTAGCTACAATCTCTGCTAGGTCCCCTTTCAAGACATCCGACCAATATACCTCTCTAAAATCACGATACATTTTGGTGGCACCACATGAATAGAGTATTGGGAACCATGAGCTTCTTCTACAATTTTCCCCTTCAAATTATCAATATCCGGAAAAAAGAATGTACCTTGGTACCTAATCACACCATCCCCTCTTGGGAGAATGACTCATTGAACTTGCAAAGTACCAATTTCTTCAACTACATCAATAAGTCATGATTTTTCATATACATCATTTCAACCACTAAAGATGACTTAGACTTATGGTGGACCATAAAACCACCATTAGGAGAATCTTCCAAACGAACACCCAACCGAGCCAATCTGTGAACATCATTGACTAGGTCTTTCTTACCTTATTTTGGATGCGACACACTATCCATGGTCGTACGAGTTAAAGCTTTCGCAACCACGTTGGCATTGTCGGGGTGGTAGAGACACTCATGTCATAATCCTTGAAGAGTTCCAACCATCTTCTTTTTCATAAATTCAACTCCTTTTGAGTGAACACATATTAAAGACTTTTACGGTCGGTATATACATCCACATGAAGACCATAAAAGTAACGTCTCCATATTTTCAAAGCAAATACTACGAACGCTAATTCAAGATCATGAGTTGGATAGATCTTCTCGTGCACCTTGAGTTGTGTATAGGCATACGCTACCACCTTCCCATGTTTCATAAGGACACAACCCAAACCCACTCAGGAAGCGTCATAATATACCACAAAACCCTTGGTACCCTCTGGTAAGGTCAACACCGGAGCGGAGGTAAGCTTATCTTTCAACACTGGAAACTTCTTTCCTAAGCCTCCGACGACTTCAACTTAACAATCTTGTAGGTACAGGTAGTTAAAGGAATGCATGCAAACTCATCCACGAACTTTCTATAGTACCCGGCTAAACCCAAGAAACTTCTAATATATGTTGGAACCAAAGGTCTTGGCCAATTCTTAACCACTTTTTTTTTCTTCGGCTCAATCTCTATACCCTTACTTGAGATAATATGACCAAGAAACGCCACCGATCTCAACAAAAATTCAAATTTACTATACTTGGCAAAAAGTTGATGTTCCTTGAGGACTTGCAATACGACTCTCAAATGGTCTATATGCTCACCCTCATTATTTGAATATACGAAGATATCATCAATGAAGACAATCACAAAAGCATTAAGGTAATTTTGTAACACTCTATTCATAAGGTCCATAATAGCCGCCGAGGCATTAGTGAGACCAAAAGACATCACTAGGAACTCATAATGACCATACCTTGTTCGGATTGCCGTTTTTGGTACATCCTTACCTCTCACCCTAAGTTGGTGATAAGTCGACCTCAAATCAAATTTAAAAAATAGCTTGCCCCTTCGAGTTGATCAAACAAGTTGTCAGTCTGAGGGACATGATACCTGATCTTAATGTTGACCTTATTGAGTTGACGATAATCAATGCACATCCTAAGGGACCCATCCACATTCTTAACAAACAACATTGAAGCTCCCTGTTGTGAAAATACTAGGCTTTATGAAACCCTTATCTAATGAGTCTTTGAGTTGAAGCTTTAGCTCTTTCAACTGGTTCAGAGAGATTCGGTAAGGAGGGATTGAAATAGGATTTGTATCCAGTAATAAGTAAATACAAAAGTCTATTTCCCTTTCGGAAGGAATTTAAGATAAGTCATCGGGAAGACTTCCGGAAAATCCTTTACTGTGGGTATCGACTCTAAAGGAGGAATGTTGGACAAAGGATCCTTGACCCTCAAAATATGGTAAACAACCCTTACAGATCATTTTACATGATACAACCTCTAGGGATTGAATTACCCATGTTCCACTCTAAGATGGGTTCATTAGGAAAATTGAACTTAACCGTTATTGTTCTACAATCAATGGAAGAAAAACAAGCATACAACCAATCCATTCCCAAAATGACACCGAAATCAATTATATCAGGTTCTACCAAATCCACCCATGTAACCCACCGGGGTAGTAACCCAAAAAGGTTCAATCAACACATGGGGTAGAACATTAGACTTTCTAGATACTAGAGGAGTTAAAAATGATAAGGTAGCACCAGGATATAGTAAAGCATAAAGATCAATAGAGAAGACTTGTAACATACCGATGACCACATCGGGAGATTCTTCTTGCTCACCCCTATAGCGGAGATCATAGAAGTGGTTCCTCTTTCGAGCATCAAAACTAGGACATCTTGCTTGAGATTTGTTACTCCCTTTCTCTTGACTCCTCATATTAGTAAAATGCCTAACCTCATGGCCATTCTTTACAAAGCCACAACAATTTCCCGTTCCCACCACACATTCACCCCTATGCTTCTCACCACACTTGGCACAAGTAGGTTTCTCACTTGGTGAATTTCCAATTCTTCACTTCTGGGACCTAGTTTTTGACACAGTATCCTTGTTAACCTTAGGGAAATCGAAAGGATATTGGTTGGAAACACTCTTCTTAAACGTAGGATTGTCTTTAATTTCAAGCCTACCCTTTGAAGTACCTCCCTCATAAGTCTTGGCCCTTTCTATTCTTTCTCTTGAGTCTAGTCTCCTCAGTTTGTTAAGGATGCACCATCATACGAGACATGTGCATATTCTCATGAAGCATCGCTGAACGACAATCTTCGAATATATCATCGGACACTCCTGTCACAAAGTAGCTCATCCCATCCCTAGGAGTAGATGCCAAGGAAAGAGCTCTTGCACTCTCATACCCCATTGACCAAGGTTGATGAATTATTCCACTTTCTCCTCCCTTTTCTCCCTTGGGAAAAACCTATCAAGAAAAGCCCTTGTAAATGCCTCCCAATTAATAAGACCCACTCTCAAATCCCTAAATATCTTTCCATTGGGTATAGAAAGTTTGAACCACATCCTTGAGTTGGTAAGAGGCTAGCTCGGCCTTATCATTAGCACTTACTCCCATAGCACATAAGATCTTGTAGACTCTATCAAGAAAGTATGGGGGATATTTATTTACCTTAGACCCAAAGAACATTGTAGAGTTCATCCTTTTGAAGTCCCTTAAGGAGAAGCCATTGTACTAGCATTTTGTTGAACACGGGGTCCAACTTCCAGGTTTGCTTGAGTTGTCATGGCTTGAGCTTGAGTAGCTACCGCTTGGGCTTGGGTACTCATAGATTTGTCCAAGCATAGAAAAGCCGACCTTATTTCTCCATCCGTCATACGTGGAGGGATGACCGGATCTTGGTCTTACGGAGGAACTTGATTGCCTTGTGAAGGAGCTTAGTTCTCTAGGGGAGGAACTCCCACATTAGAAAAATCTTCCTCCACTCTCGTTGCGGCTGTCCTTCTCGTAATCATCTCCTATATCCAAAAGAAAATATTAGAAGTAAAAGGGACACATAGAGTTACCATTCTTGAGGAACGACTTTCAGATTCCCAATAAGAGAGAATTTCTAAGCATCACATAGCCTCTCATTCATAAGTGTGACGCGCTTCACACCCATGAACAAGACTCTACGTAGACGGTTTTTAGTGAGACATCAATCATAATATTACTTCAACCTGATGCTCTAATACAATATTTGTCACATCCGAGGAGTACCCCCTAGACGTAACCGACATCTTCTTCCTCGGAGAGGACTTGGACAAGCCCTTAGCATTTGTCATAACATATAATACGTAAAAAATGCAAAAAATTACAAAACTTTTTCTTAGTGAGGTATACATAGATCTCTCACATATCATATATGGAGTTTACATAGACTTCTCACTTAGTGAAGCTTCATAGGCTTCTCGTTTAGACAACATAACTAATACATAGGAAATAGTCTAATAACATTGTCTCACATTAAACATCTAAGGAGTATTACAATATTTAGGCCTAACCCATACTTCTATACAAAAGAGACACATATAGGCTTACAACAATAGTCTCAAAGATAATGGAATGAAATAGTGTCTTTAGACATAAGAACTTCATAGATAAAATGATGAAAAGGTAACATCACCAAACATTGAGGACATACTAATAAACTGGGGAATAATGTCCAAGTCTTCTTGGAAAGTTGCCTCTTCTACTTCGATGGCCCGAACCTACATTGTTTGGGAAAAGGGAAATAATATGGGTTAGTACAACCACATGTACTAAGTATGGAAACATATGCAAGTAAAACCATAGAAATCATTCTTATAAAGGACATTTAGTTCTAAACCATTTGAAGTCACTTTGAAAAGCCTTTATGCACCGTTAAGAATATATACAAGCCAATGATCACATATTCACTTAACACAAGTCCATATTCAACAGAATACCATCATCATAAGTCAACTCAACATGAGTATATTCAACATAATGTCATATCAACATGAATGTAATCATATTAAGATTATAAAACCATAACAACTCCAACATAATGTCACAACAATAATTCATATACAAGAGTGTTTAACATGATAACATATAAGATCATTACTCACAACCACTTCCCAAGACTATAAGTTCAATGCTTATGTGAAGCCTCATAACCCCACATAATCAAGTAAACCAAAAAAAGGATCATAAGCAATGTCTATGATTATTCATATCATGCATATTCATAATAATATATATCAATGTAGACCAATATCATGTTCATCAATGAAACTAACATAATATAGGATCATCAACATGTAAGGTCATCATATGAATTTCATTCATATCATAAGTACATAAAAACAACCTTCTACGACTTCCTTCAAGGTCAACTTGTTCCATGTACAAGTAGAGTCCCATACCCTTACCTACACTAAGTAGAACGGCTCAAGTTACCCTAGTTAGTGTTCATCTTCATTACTTCATAAATTCATTTTACTTTTGGGAAAAATTGACTTAACCGACGTTAGACAATGTGAGATAAACATGGAATCTAGTGTCATGAAACACTACACCGAAAGATGGTGCTCTACCTGCCTAGGTAGAACTAAAACATGAACATAGCATTTTAGGTTGATCCACTAGATAGTATTACTATGGAGGCAACATAATTAAGGAACTAGGATATATGTATTAAACCATCTACATGTGTATTAGAAATTGCAGTCCTCATCTCACGAGAACATTTGGTTAATCTCCCTTCCATTGGGGAGTCAACACCTCTCATTGTCAAGTGTCCTCGGTGCTAAGCTGAAGCCCCTTTTTGAAATGTCATTTAGTCATTCTTAATCATAATTGTTTTATATAGACCATATGATTGTACAACATGTAATTTTCTCATTAGGTATTGCATGAGAATTTCCATTCGTAACAACCCTTTATTTGTGATATCAACATATCACATTCATATCATAGTAAGGCACACAAATGATCATTTTAAACCTTGTACCATCATAAACTTAACATGATTGCACAATTCATATAGTCAATATATTTAATCATAATCATCATATCATAATATTCTAAATCTTATCACAGAAAATACTTGAATTGAATACCATTAACAAGTACAAGCCATCATTATTGAAGTAAAGAACTCAAGATCACAAAGCTTACCACATAGCCTTCATAAGACTTCTTCAAAATCTTACCATAAATACAACCATTCATCCATAAATCCACTTATTAAAATCATATAAAAGTAACCTATACAATAACTAAGTCAATTGCATCATATCTAATCAATTTAACCTCAATTCATAACCTAGGGTTAGGGAAAAGGGTTCAATCATGATTTCTTCCATAGAACTAGGTCAAAGACTTATACATACAAAAATTAAACAATGTATAATGATAATTTATCAATGATAATCAAACTAAACCAACATAAAATTAATTTGAATGATCAATTACAAAATTGCAAGAAAACCCATGTTGTTAATTTCATTCGAAACAGATTTAGAAGATCCTCTTGGGGAAAGAGATGCCAAGAGTGAATAGCTCCCATAACTTATGATTCCTTAGTGTTTCATGGAGAAAAGATAAAGTCTTGAAGCCCTAGTGATCCTTGAAGCTTGGTCTTCAATGGAGTCTTCAAATAGAAAGATAAAGTAGAGAGAAGTTGTAGAGAATTGGGTTTGGGAAATATGCGGTGTTAGGTTAGTTTAATGAGGTTTAGTCCTTATATAGTCCCCAAGCTAAATTAATTATCCATACCTTAAAACTTAACTAATTAAATAATTGACTCGCTAACTTTAAACTAAACAGTGAAATTCAACCCCAAACCACGAGACCCCGACCTAGAGATTGTAGTCCCATCAACGGCCCATCCTACAAGGGCATTGTTTCGGACAGAGACTGGTAATTTTGTCAATTTAGGAAAAATGTCTAAGTTTAAAGCACCGAATACATCAACGGAGCGTCGTTCAAACGATGGCTCCTCGTTTGGTTCATGAATACATAATGTCCCAAATGACAATTTTGGGTCGAATTGAAAAGTCCTCTCCAAGGACCCTTAGGGTGGTCCTTGGAGGGTCGTACCCAGACGTTTCAAACCTAAACACACCCATATATCTATTCAACACCTTTTTACCAATTTTCACTAAATTCAGAATCTTAAAATCCCATAACACATGCCAAGGCACACTAGCACACATTTCACAATTCTGCGGACGTAAATGTTGTTTTTTTGACATTTTGACTCTTACACTTACTACTTAGCTTCAATACATTATTTCAGGCTTAGAAATAGTATTTTGAGTTTTAGTTCATATAGGGAGGCTCTAGACCAAGTCATGAACTTCCAGAGTGTTATAAAATTAAACCATAACACATTCAATTATATCTCCCTCAATCACAAACCAACCTAGATTACAAGTTAGTGTTAGGAGAAGAAGAGGATTCATGGGTCTTTGTGGAGATTTACGTCAATGATTTTGGGGATAAATCAATCCACACATCAATATGCATAATTCATCAACAATAATCGCTAGACTACATAATTTCATTTAGAAACAATAACCACAAAATTCGATGAAAATAAGGTTTTTGAAGTACATTGAAATCCAAATATTGAAGAACCTCTTGAAGAAATCGATCCCAAGAGTGAATAGCTTCCATTCCTTGAGAATACTTCAATTATGGTGAAGGAAAGTTTTTATCTTGAAGCCCTAAAGAAAGCTTGGTCTTCTTCTTCAATGGGGATGTATGGAGTAGTGGGAGAAACTAGAGAGAAGTGAGAGTGATTTTGGTTTCAATTGGGGAATTCATTTGGGTGGGTAATAACGTCTTAAAACTGACCTAAAATTAATATATAGTCATACCCTAAATTACCCAAAAGGCCCCTCAATTAAATGGATCTTTTTGTGAAGTCAATTTAACTTAAAAACGAAGTGATTAAATTTGGGACATGGCTGCACGTCGCGGGGGAACTTTCGAATCTTTTTTTTCTAGAATCTGGCTTGAAGAAGTGAGCCTCATGAAGGCCCGCGTGGTGAGGTACTTTTTTCCTTTTAAGTGTGGGCTGCGTGACGGGAAGACACCCTCACATACGGCCTACATTGCAGGCTGCTTTAGCAGCCCCCTTGCCAACGCTTGGGCCTCTTCAAGGACCCTATGGGTGGTCCTTGGGGAGTCGTAACTGGAATTTTTGACCCTAAAAACATTATTTAACCTATTTAAAGTTTTTTTTACAACTTTTAGACTTCATAAGACACTCCCAAACCTTAACAAAACCTAAGGACGTCAACTAGTTCAATTTCGCTAGTTTCCGGACGTCAAGGTTATCCTGTGATGTCCAGGATCTAATACTTCTAAAAAAAGTTTATTATATTAGTATAGGTCTGGAAATATCATTTTAATAATTATTTAATACGCGAGACTCAAGTCTAGTTCATAGGACTTCTGGGGTGTTAGTGTCATGCTAAATTTCCATTGTTGAATCTCTTTCTCATTCATTACTTCCGTGGTGGGGAAGGTAGGAATGTAGCGAGTTCTAATTTTGTGCACCATCAAAAAACATTCAAAACGGAGAGATTAGCAATACATGCATAAACAATACTCTAGAGTTACTTTGTTATTAGTTGTGCTTTATCAATTACTCATGGTTCCTCAATCCTAGTTTTTTATTTAGTTACTCATACATGTGTTATCACATTACAATAGGGTTAATAGAATAAATCATGAACTTACAATTCAAATAGATGAACGCCATAATCTTGATTTGAAGAACAAAAATAAAATTTCATAAATCAACACTCCAAATATTAAATGCCAAAAGTTTTTGCAAAATAATTATAAAAGCTTAAAGGAAATATCTCAAAAATTCTAACAACCTATAAATAAAACAAAATTAATATTTATAAAAACCAAATCCTAAATAAAGTAGGAAAAAGAGAGCTAATGCAATTTTGTTGGGCACCCTTGGCTCATGTATACTGTTAGGTTGTGGAGCCTGATTAATATATATAACTGTTTACGCGGTACTACTTATTCTCTATTTATTCTTTGTAGCCAAAAATACTCTGATTTATTAATATAAATATACCTCACCGCCGTGGAAGTTTACTCACGGGGTGTTACCACGAAATATTGGGTTTTCTCTTTCTTTCTCTAGATCTCTCATCTCTTTCTCTTGAAAGTTCTTGTGTTATTCATTCATCAAGTGTGTGTGCGTGAATTCGATCCTAACAAATACATCTACAGTTCTTCGGTTGCGTCCACAATCAGCAATTAGTCCATCATCTAGGGAGTACTGATATGCCCAAATTTAACCTCCCTAAAGAAGTGTAAGTGGTCATTGTCAAATAAAGAACTCAACTTGTAGGTTCGATCTCTCACATCCGGGGAGCACCCCTTGGACGTTATTGGCAGGCGGCGTCCTCTTTAAAGACTAAGACTAGTCTCTTAGCTTACATCATTACACTCATCGGTCAAAAATGCGGAAAACATAAAACTTTTCTATATCTATCTTGAGCTTTACATAGACCTCTCGCATACACATAATATAGTAATATCGAGTATACATAGACCCTTCGGATAGGCAGATTACTTAGTCATCTACTTTTATTGCACCTAGATATATAAGATATAACATAGTCTTACACAGATGTCTCATCTCGTCACCATCTAAAATAAGAGTATATCAATTGGGCATATCCCATACATCATCCTAATAGCCAAATATAGACTATACAATCTATAATACTCAAATGAAAAGGAAAGAACTAGAAGTCTTATAACTAGAACAATATCAAAAGCTTGATAGTAGCATTTCCCTCAGAAAGTGAGGACCTACCCAACTTATATGAGTGAGAATTCCATGTCCTCCTTCAAAGTCGTCTCAAAAAGACCTTCAACAACCGGAACCTAAGATGTTGGGGAAAAAGGAGAAAATGGGGTTAGTACACCACTTGTACTAAGTATGAGACCATATGCACACACATCATAAAATCATGCTAAAAGGGGAGATTTCATTAAAGTATGCAATTTATTTTGAAAAGCCTTATGCACATTCAAGAAGACCATGCCAATCAGTAAGACATATTCATTAAGTCAAGATCACACACATCACATGACCAACAATACTAAGTCTAGTCAAGACAACATGCATATCACATAATAGAATACTTAGTCAACAAAACTCTATAATCAATTTATAATAGCAATAAGCATGGGTAAGAGTTCATTACAGCATAACCAAAACAAGACAATTACCTATGAACCCTCGTTAAGTCAACTAGTGCAATCACAATAGTTACTGAAACCAATCATCCTACAATATCATCGATGTGCAAGATCATCATATACATACCATGTACCATTATAAGAATATACATATATAATAACATCCTTCCTAAGACTTCCCTCAAGGCTAACTAGTGTATTGTTTAGGTAGAGTCCGATACCCCTACCTAGACTAAGATAAACCCTTAGGTCATCCTAGTTAGAGTTCATTCCTTTAGTTTATTTTATATTTTTGGAAAATCTTGCCTTAACCGACATAGACCACATGAGCTAATGTGGAATCCGGTGTCATAGTACCCTACACCGAAGGACGGCGGACTACTTGCTAAGGTAGTACCAAAACAAGAACATAACAACTATATGGATCCACTATCTAGTATTCCTATGGTGGATACATAGTTCAAGAACTGGGAGATATAGTAAGGACTCTCTTTTTGTTAGATGCATTATAGTGTCCAATTTCAGGAGTACATTAGTGATCCTACCTTCCCTGTGTGGGAAGATACACTCCTCACACTAGTTCACTCGGTGCTAAGATAGAGTCCCTTTTGAAATGTGTTTAATGTCCTTATAATCATCATAGCTTAATGTAAGTCATAGGGTCTATCCCTTGTATAATCATAATCATCATAGTTCAATAAAAATTGCATGATTATTGTCCATTCATTACAATTTATATAAGTGAGATTAGCACATTTACATAGTCAAATCATAATAAGGCACATTGGTAAGTTATCACCATCCTCATAACATGTACATCTTAGCCAACAACTCACAATACATAGTTAAAATACATTTATATTAAGCATTTTACCAACCCTATCAATCTTAATATAAAGTCTACTTCAATACAACATCATTAATTAACCAAAATAGAAGTAAACATAATAGAAGTAAAGAATAGGAGTCACAAGATTTACTCAATCCTATTCACAATGCCATCTTCAAGCTCTTACCATCAACCTCCAACTTAACCCAACAATGGTATAGTAGAATCATATAATATTAAACAACACAATAACAAGACAAATCGAATAATTATACGACAATCCCTCACTAGTTCATAGCCTAGAATTAGAGAGTTAGATCAAGTTCCTAGTCTACTTCACCATCTGGATCAATTACTCAAGAACTAGAATGGTAGGAATACAATTCATCTCAATATAAACATAAATTTTCAGAATAACATCATCGGATAGTAATTCACACATTAACCAAGCCAATTACATCAATACTAGAGAGTTTAATTCAAGATCACAAACTAGGGTTAAGGGGAATGTGTCATCTTCTACAAACTAGACCAACCCATCAAGAAATAACATAATTGAGTTATAATACATGTTAATTTATTCGTAATATCCAAATGTAATCATAAACAAAGAAATTCACAAAATCAATTTCGTATTGGATGAAAACCCAATTGAATTTCATACTTTTGTAACTCAATTTTATGGAACCTTTGGGGAAAGAAGTCCCAAAGGTGAAAGAAAACCCATACCTTTGATGATTGATGAAGCTTTATGGAGACAGTTTTGTGTTTAGCAGCCCTATAACCCCTTGACCTTTACTTCTATGGTGTCCTTCAACACGGGAGAGAGAAAGAAGAGAGAAGGAGAAGAATTTGAGTTTGGGAATTATGAGGTCTTAGGTCAGTCTAATTGGGTTAGGCTCTTTATATAGGTCATTAACAGACTTAATTATACCTCCTTTAACCCATAAATAATTAACTAACCCTCTAATTAATTAATTTAATGTACAATAAAAATGAGTAGCAAAACAAGGGGACTCACATACAAGACCAAGTCTACGCCACGTTTGTCAATCAACGGACCAAGGGACCAACCGTTCTATTGGTACGTCGTTAAGATCAGAGAGTTGTCAAATTCCATTCTTGGCCAAAAATCTAAGTTTCCATTGACGCTCCCTCAATTAGACCACGAGTCATCGACTGGTCTCGTTTGTGGACACTGCCTCGTGGCTGCTTTTGCCACTAATTGGTAGGGTCCTCCTCAAGGGCCTTTGGTTGGTCCTTGGAGAGTCGTACCCGGAAGTTTCGACTATAAATTAACTCTAATACGTGATAGACATTCCTCCACCTAAATTCATCATTTTCCGACTCCTAAAACTTAGTCAAATAAGGTTCGGCACACTAGCACCTTATTGAACTAGTTTTCGGACGTCATGGACGTTCCTTGACGTTTTTATTTCTAAACTTACTAAATGACTTATATACCTTAAAATTTACCTTAAAAAAGTGTCTAAACCTAGTGACACATATGTTAGTCTCTAGAACATGTCTTAGACTTTCGGAGTATTACATCATCCCCCTGTTAGGAATATTCATCCCCGAATCATACTAAATTTCTTTAAAAGGAAGGAATAGACTCAAGACTAGCAGCCCAACCAACAACAACACATTATAACAAGATTTATGACATCAATCATTTTATTTTTACAGATAGCAATTCAAAAACTTCAATTACCACATATAAGGCTCAAAATCATATTATGTGGAATTTCCTTCTCACAACAACATGACATCAACATACCATATATGAGTCAATTATGCCAAAATTCAACTTAACAACATGTCAATATCATTTCATAAAGGCTCCCGATATCAACATGCACAACATAACTCGAAATAAGGAGAATTGCAAATTTTCAAGTCTACAGGCATAACTTCACTGTAAGTCATTGTAATATGATCATTTATTGCAAAACTTCTCCAAAAAAAGCAAATTCAAATTTAGTCATTATTTTCATTATTAGTAGGAATAACTAACCTTAGTTATCCAAATAGATGAGGGTAACCGGACTTCATGTCAGTCTCGGGCTCCCATGTTGAACCCTCAACTAGATGATTCTTCCATAACACATTTACGGAAGCCACCTCTTTGTTCCTTAACTCCTTTACTTTCCTATGAAGGATTTGAACTGGAACCTCCTCATAAGTGAGATTCTCATGTACACCAAGACCCTCAAATGGAATAATAGACTCGGGATCGCTGATACAACTTTTAAGCATAAAAACATGGAACTCCGGAGGAACCAAAGCCAATTCGCTAGGCAACCTCAACTCATAGGCCACCTTACCAATACTTTGCAAGATTTCATAGGGATCCTTATAACGAAGACTCAACTTCCCTTTCTTGCCAAATCTCACCATCCCTTTCATAGGCAAAATTTTAAGATACACTTATGACCTTATTAAAACTCTAATTCCCTTATCCTATGCTTGGCATAAGACTTTTTCCAGCTATTTATGCCATTCTTTATGATATGAACGTCATCCAAAGTCTTATAAATCAAATTGGGACCCAAAAGTGAAGATTCTCCCATTTCAAACCATCAAATTGGAGATCTACATCTCCTACCATACAAGGCTTCATAAGGAGCCATAGATATAGATAAATGGTAATTATTGTTGTAAGCAAACTCAACCAAAGGCAAGTGCTTATCCCAATTTCCCTTGAAATCAATCATACAATCTCTAAGGATATCCTCAAGGGTTTGAATAGTACGCTCCGCTTGGCAATTCGTTTGAGGATGAAAATTGGTGCTTAGCTTCACCTTGGTACCCAACCCTTTTTGGAATGACCTCCAAATCCTAGATGTGAATTGTTCACCCCTACCTGCTATGATGGATAACCGAATACAATGCCGACACACAATCTCATCTATGAAGTTCCTTGCATAATCCTCTGCCGTGTAAGTATACTTCACTAGAATAAAATAAGCGGATGTGGTCAATCTATCCACCCATATGGAGTCATATTGATTTTTGTGTTCAAGGCAAACCTACCACAAAATCCATATTGATATCTTTCCAGTTCCAAGTAGAAACTTTGATTTCTTAAAGTAAACCACCCGAATTTTGGTTTTCGACTTTCACTTGTTGACAATTTGGATACATTGCAACAAATTCCGCTATGTCCTTCTTCAAGCCTTCCCACCAAAACACTTCCCTATGGTTATGGTACATCTTTGTAGAACCCGGATGAATGGAGTAACGAGACCCATGAGCTTCCTCAAGAATCTGGTTCCTCAAGCCATCAACATCGGGAACAAACAATCTTCCTTGATACCTCAAGATACCATTCCCCCAAGGAGAATGACTCATTACGCTTACCAAGAACCGATTCCTTCAACCTCATCAATATTTTATCAAGGTGTTGTTTGGACATCACCTCAACCAACAAAGACGACTCGAAGTTACGATGGACCATCAAACAACCTTTCGGAGAATCTTCCAATATAACACCCAATCTATCCAACTTATGAACATCGTTCACTAGGTCGTTCTTGGCTTCATTTACACGAGACACACTACCGTTGGTCATACGACTTAGATCATATGCAACCATATTGTCCTTTCCAGGGTGGTAGAGAACACTCATGTTGTAGTCCTTCAACAATTCCAACCACCTTCTTTGTTGGATATTTAACTCCGTTTGAGTAAACACATATCGAAGACTCTAAAGGTTAGTATATACATCAACATGAACACCATACAGTTAATGCCTCCATATATTCAAGGCGAATACGACGACCACAAAGTAAAGATCACGAGTTTTATAATTTCTCTCATCCACCTTATGTTCTCTAGAGGCATAGGTTACGACTTTTCGTGTTGCATAAGCACACACCCCAAACCAACTCGGGATGTATCACAATACACAATGAAAACCTTGGTACCCTTCGATAAAGTCAAGATCAGAGCGGAAGTAAGCCTATCTTTCAAGATTTGGAAGCATATTTTACATGCCTTCGACAACTCAAATTTCTTACTTTTTTGGGTCAAAGTAGTCAAGGGAGATCCAGTGGATGTAAAACCATCCACAAACCTCTGATAATAACCCGCTTACCAAAGAAACTCCTAATGTCGGTTGGAGTCAATGTTCTAGGCCAATATTTGACCCCCTCGGTTTTCTTTGGATCAACCTCAACTCCCTCACTAGAGATGATATGACCAAGAAACTCCACCGATCTCAACCAAAATTAACATTAATATACTTGACAAATAACTGGTTCTCCTTAAGCACTTGTAATAGCACCCTCAAATTGTCCATCTTTCACCCTCATTTTTTAATATACCTAGATGTCGACAATAAAGACACAAATGAACATGAGTAACTTTGAAACACACTATTCATGAAATCCATAAATATCATCGGGGGATAAGTCAGACCAAATGACATTACTAAGAACTCATAGTGACCATATCTAGTTCAAAAATCCATTTTTGGTACATCCTCACCTCTCACCCTATGGTTGTGATACCCCGCTCTCATGTCAATCTTAGATAAGAAGCTTTCCCCTTGGAGTTGATCAAACAATTCATCAATACGAGGGAGAGGATAATTTTTATTGATAGTGACTTTATTGACTTGGCGAAAATCAATGCACATTCTAAGTGACCAATCCTTCTTCTTTACAAAATAAACCTGAGCGCCCCATGGAGAAATACTAGGTCTAGTGAAGCCTTTGTCTAGTAAAGCTTTGAGTTGATCCTTCAACCCTTTAAATTTGGTTGGAACCATATGATAATGAGGAATTTAAATTGGGTTGGTATCCGATATCAAGTCAATACCAAAATCAATTTCTCGTTCGGGAGGGATCTTTGGAAGATCATTAGGAAAAACCTCCAAAAATTCCCTTACCACGAGGATTAACTCAATGGGAGTAGTTTTGGAGTCTAGATCATTGAATCTTACAAGATAAAATAGACACTCCTTTTGGATAATTTTACAAGCCTTAATACAAGAAATGATGCGACCTCTAGGAGTAGAATCCCCCCTTTCACTCTAAAACGGGTTCATTTGGAAAATTGAACTTGACAATTCTAGTTCTTCAATCAATGGAAGCAAAACAATCATGCAACCAATTCGTCCCCAAAATGACATCGAAATCGACCGTATCAAGTTCTGCCAATTCAACATGAGTAACTCTATTAGTCAAGACAATTTATATATACCCTCTTTTAAACCACCGACTCACCTATCAAGGTAGTTACCATGAAAGATTCATTTAGAATGTCGGGCAAAACATCAAACATTTTAGCTATCAAGAGAGTAACAAAAGATAGTGTAGCACCTGGATCAAGTACAACATATGCATAAATAGAGAATACTTGTAACATACTGGTCACCACGTCGGGAGAACTCTCTTGTTCACCCCTTGAGTGAAGTGCATAAAAGTGATTCTTCTTTTGAGGATCCACTTTAAAATGACTAGCTTGAGCTTGCCCAATAACTTTGTCTTTCCCCTTCACATTAGGACAATCCCTAACCTTGGGGCCACTCTTGCCACACCCAAAAGCAATTGTCCCTCCCAACAAGGCAATTACCGTAATGCTTCTTGCCACACATTCCACAAGTCGGCTTCTTGTGTGGTGACCTAGTACTTTTTCCGTTTCGAGACTTAGGGTTAGACACCCTATCATCACTAGCCTTCTGAAATTTTGTAGGAACTTGACTAGAAGACCCCTTCTTAAACCTAGGCTTGTCTTAGATATCAACCCGACTCTTTGAAGAACCACCATCATAGGACCTTTCCCTCTTGGCATCTCTACTTCTTCTCTTAGCCCTTTTCTCTTCCACTTGTTGAGCATGAACCATGAGACAAGAAATGTTCATATTTTCATGTAGCATAGACTATTGACATTCCTCTTGCAAGTCATTCGCACTCTCATGACAAGAGGCTTATTTCATATCTAGGATCGAAAACCAAAGAAGCAACATACTTTGAAAATTTAGTGAATTTCAAAGAATATTAAAGTATAGTCATACCTCCTTGACAAATGTTGATGAATTCCACCACTTTGTCTTCCCTTTTCTCCCTAGGAAAGAATCTATCAAGAAAATCCTTCTTGAAAATCTCCCATGTCACCGGTCCACCTCTTAAGGGCCTATTGTCTCTTCATTGAACGTACCAAGTTTGGGATACATCTTTAAATATATAAGTTTCAAACTCGGCCTTCTCACTTTTAGTCAACCCCATAACATAGAGGTTCTTGTATATTTCATTAATGAACTCTTGGGGTCTTCCTATACATTGGAACCATAAAATGTAGGGGGATTCATCCTAGTGAAATCCCTCAAATGGGAGGTCATGGTACCAACATGTTTGTTTGCTCGGAGTGCAACCTCCTGATTAGCTTCGACCGTCATGGCTTGATCTTGAGTAGTGACAGCTTGTACTTGAGTAGTAATGGATTGGTACATTTGTAGAAAGGCAGCCCTTATGTCAACATCCACCAAAGGAGGAGGATTGATCGGAGATTGGTCATTATTAGAAACTTCTTCAAGAGAAGGGACTTGATTGCCTCAGGGAGGATCTCCCACATTGGCAATCTCTTCATCAAGTCTTCAAGCATATGTTCTTCGAGTATTCGTTCCATATAATCACAATAAAATGATTAGATTCTAAGGGCACATAAGGTCAAGTTTGTAGAGGCACAATATTGGACTTCCAAGAAACTGAGAGTTTCCTATGCATCTTATAGTTTCCTATTCATAAGTGTGGCGCGCTTAACAACTATGAAAAAGAATCTACATAGACGTGGTTAAGTGAGACATCGATTCTAAGGATATTCAACCTCATGCTCTGATACCAAGTTTGTCACATCCAGGGAGCACCTTCTAGAAGTAACCGGAGTCGTTGTCCTCTTGGAGGACTAAGACTACCCTCTTAGCTTACATCATTACATTCATATGTCAAAATGCGGAAAATTAAAAACATTTATATATCTATCTTGAGGTTTACATAAACCTATTGCATACACAAAATATAGTCATATCAAGTATGTCACACATGGGTCCTAGACCCTAGATGAGACCGGCGTAGTTGACCTCTTAGAGGTCGCAAAAAATCCTCTTCTTAACTTTCATCACAATCATACATTTAAATATAGTGGAAATTTTAAAACTTTTTAAATTTACTGAAGTGTACTTAGACTTCATATAATTCTTGCCTAAGAGTGATATGCTAACAGCTCAAAATAAACAACCATCTATTAACAGATTGAACAATTGAAATGAAGAACTCCTAATATCATTAATAGTTTCCAAATCGGCTTTAATATAAAAGCTTGAATTTTTTTTTGAAAGGAAACATTAGGGACAAAATTCACTAGCTATGTCTAATCTACTAAAGCTAGAGAATAAAGCGTAGACATCCTCGAACTCTAAAGGACCTACCAAAGTCTAGAGGTACTTGTCCAAACAGCTTCAACTGATCTTCAATCTTCTTCAAGGACCGGCACCCATAAAGTAGTAATTATATATATGTTATTACACACTTGTACTAAGTATGGGTATATGTACATAAGGACTATGCATGATCAAGGAAAGCTCTTCCTATAGAAACATGCCATTTTTGGAAAGTGAAGTCACTTCACTTTCCTGATCGTTATTTATGAATCATGCTATAAATATGACATATTTTCATGAATTCAAAGCACTCAAATAATTTTCTATATGAATATAACACCTTTGAATCATGAACATAATTTTAGAACAACTCCAGCAAAATGTAATATTTTTTCACCCCTTAGGCCGAGAGCTCCCTCTTCCAGACCTAGTTTATTTTTCAGTCTTTTTTCATTTTGTTGTGTAGTTTAATGATCTCCTTCGATCCTATGTTTTAATTACAAGTTCAATGATTCATTGTAGTCCCATTGCTAAAATTAATCAAGTATGTTATCCAAAAGACTAAGGAAATGATTATGACTACCCTACTCACAAGTTATTCTTTCCATTTTTGTTAAAATGGTCATGAAGTCTTTATATGCTAAATTTTATTGGTTATGCCAATGATTTGATCATTTGCATAATATGAAGATGCTGGGGCATATATTCGTACTCCAATTAATGAGCCATTATGTTTTGTTCCCTTTATTGGCATAAGTCAATAACTGTTAAAACTTCATTCTTATCAAGCACTGATGATTTGATATTGTAATGCTTTTTCATACGTAGTTCAGTTTGAACTTACATTTCTTCTTCTTTGATCTCATGTTCACTTTGAACAAGCTAGGTTGACTTAGGATATTCTTTTAAGATTACCATTGGGATCTTTCTGTGCAATGACTAAGAATGACTAACATCAATACTTAGTCTAACCTCACCCTTTGGTCATCCTACCCGAACACCCCTCATCTTCATAGTTCTTTCTTTCTTCGTTTAATACTTTCATATAGAACTCCTTAGCATTTAAACTACATAGATCATGTCATCTAACATGAAATCCAGTGTCTTCCCCACACTGAAAAGAGGTGGTTCACCGTCCAATGTGAAACCGAATACTTCCTAGCTTCTTAGGTTGATCCACTAGCTTTTATCCTATGCTGGTGACATAGTACAAAGTCTAGGAGAATTAGGAGACCCTTATCCACCTTTGTAATAGTCTCATCTCATGAGGCCTACATGTGCTTGAACAACTCATTATTAGTCTATCGGTGTTAAGATCAATTTCTTATACTTTACAACTTTTAGAGTTGAGTAATACACTATGGAAGCTTTCTTCTAGTGTGAGGTATAAATGAATTATCTAATTACCCAAACTCCCCTCCTTAATTGACTAAAATTAGGAGAGCATTTGACTTAGCCAAATTCTAAAAGTTTGGTAAAGGTCAAGGATTTGACCATGAATTTTAATTAATTAATTAAGTAAGTTTCTAATTTAATTAATTAAGTGACATAGGGTAATTATTAAAGTACCCCTAAGTCACTAGGACCATAACCAACCCCTTGAGACCATCCTAGGTTAGGAACAAGGATGTTTCATCAGTTAGTACTCGGCTAGTACCACCCGGTTAGGCTTTAGGATTTCGGGCACACTATTTTGTTTATATTAGTTAGTCCTAGGTTACTTAACTAGTTAGGTAAGTTAGTTAGAGCCTACTATTTTTTAGGAAGCTCGGCACCACGTGGCTTGACCCGACGCACCCCTGCTCCCTAACCGCCCTAACCGAATGGGTTGGGCTTGGTCACTTGGTCTCTCGGCCGGTAGAACATGTGCTATTGCGCACTTGTTGACCCAAGTATCCTGACGATGTCCTTGGGTACTGCTTAGTCTACATGATCATTTTAAATGATCATTTGCTAATGTACCTAGGCTTGTCACTTGGATGCCTCGTACCGAATGTGTGCAAGCTATGAAATCAAACATTTTAGCTTAGGGTATTCATTGCAGGTACAATTCCTAAATAAGCTTTGATTGGAGCATTTTAACGTCAAAATGTATCTTATGTTACTTGTTAATACATAGAAATTGGCTAACACCCTTAAGCCAATAATATCTAACATTCCCAATATTACTTAATATAGGGCATTGGGATGCCTATGTACCCCAATACATATTCTTAAAACCTAATAGACACTTCACTAGAAAAGTACATTTTCTGGAATATTACATTACCCCCCCCCCTAGGAACATTCGTCCCCGAATAACACTACACATCATTTTGAATCAAAGAGGGTATTTTTTTAAAAAAAACACATTAATATACTTGAAACTTTACTCTTTCTGAATTTTTCATTCACAACTTACTCTTGATGATGCACATCACTCAAAGCTTAATGCTTCATATATGAGATTGAGGAACTTCCTTCTCAATATCACTTTAACTCAATGCACATCACGAATCATGCAACCCAAAATCATGGTCAACGCTATACAAAAACATGAACATGAATGTAAGCATTAAATCACATTAACTCATATAGTACAAGTATAAATACATAGTTATGGACTTAGAACACCAAAACCGACTAATGCACTAAAATTTAGAGTTTCATAAACAGAATAAGACTAAGGAAGAGCATATCTAACCTCAAGAACTGAATAAGTGACAGTAGCGGGATCTCATGTCGGCCTCTGCCTCTCATGTTGCTCCCTCAACAAGGTGGTTTCTCCATAACACCTTTACGGTGGAAACCTCCTTGTTCCTCAGTTGCTTCACTTGGCTATCTAAAATTTCAACTAGAAATTGACTCCTAACCCCTAAACAGTCAGGATGAATGCTGGATCACCTAGACATTTTTTAAGTATCGAAACATGAAACACTGGATGAACAGAAGCTAAGTCATTTGGTTGCTTCAGTTCATAGGCAACATTCCCTACTTGCTATAAGACCTCATAAGGACCTATATACCTCGAACTCAACTTCCCATTCTTACCAAACCTCATCACCCCTTTCGTGGGTGATATCTTTAGGTAGACTTGATCACCTACCTCGAATTCAAGAGCCTTCTTCTTGTTATCAGCATAGGATTTTTTACAAATTTAGGCAGTAGCTAATCTATTCCTGATCATTCTCACCAATTCCATAGCCTCATGTATGATCTCAAGGACAAGGATGAAAGACTATCCTAGCTCAAACAACCCAACTGGGGACCTACATCTCCTGCCATACAGTGCTTTAAAAGGTGCCATCCCAATACTCGAATGGTATCTATTATTTAAAGAGAACCCAATCAGTGGCAAGTGATCATACCAACTCCCCTTGATGTGAACAACCCATGCTCTCAGCATGTCTTCAAGGGTCTTAATGATGCACTATTCTTGTTCATCCGTCTGAGGATGAAAAGCAATACTGAGCTTCACCTGTGTACCCAAGCTCTTTTGGAAAGATCTCCAACAATGAGAAGTGAAATGGGCTCCCTATCTGAAATGATAGATAAAGGGATCCCATGCCACCTCACTATCTCATCATTATACATCTTGGCATCATCTTCGGCCCTGTAAGTAGACTTCATCGGAATGAAGTGAGCACACTTAGTCATCCTGTCAACAATGACCCAAATGGAATTATGCAGTATCCTGGTACTGCGCAAACCAACCACAAAGTCCATATTATTAGCCTTTCTTCCATGTTGAGATCTCAATCGACTGGGTAAGACCTACATTCTTACGGTGTTCGACTTTAACCTATTTGCAATTGGGCCACTCCTCCACAAACTAAGAAATATCTCACTTCATACCTTCGCACTAATAGATCTCCTTGAGATCATGATACATCTTGGTGGAACTTGTATGAATGGAATACTTGGAGCTATGAGCCTCTGCAATAATATTAGGTCTTAGATTATCAATATTGGGCACACACAATCTAACATTGTATCTAAGCACAACATCCCACCCAGGGAGAATAATTCATTCAGCTAGCATAACACAGATTCTATTAACTCCAAGAGTACTGGGTCGAGATGCTGCTTACCTTTATCAACTACAAGAAATGAGGATTCAAAACTGGAATGAACTAAAACACCCCATCTTGGTGTATCTACCAGCCATTAACCTAACCCAACCAATATGTGTACCTCTTTAACCAGCTCATTCTTCTCATCATAAATATGAGACACATTGCCCACGCTCAATAAGCTCAAAGAATCAGCCACTACATTGGCCTTACCTGGGTGTGTACACTCATCTCATAATCCTTGAGAAGCTCTAGTCATCTTCTTTGATGAAAATTCGATTCTCACTGTGTATAAACATAACGAAGACTTTTACTGTCAGTAAATACATTATCATGTACACCATATAAGTAATGTCTCCAAAGTTTTTATGCAAATACCACATCAGCTAACTCAAGATCATGGGTAGGGTAATTCCTCTCGTGCATTTTCAAGTGTCTTGATGCATATGCAATCACCTTGCCACCCTGTAGAAGAACACATCCCAAACCTATTCGATAAACATTACCGTACACCACATACCCTTCACCACTCATTGGAAATGTGAGAACTGGGGATGAAGTGAGTCGGTCTTTGAGCTATTGGAAGCACTTTTCACAATATTCGGTCCACTCAAACTTCGCCTTCTTCTTTGTTAAAGCTTTCAATGGAGAAGCAATAGCGAAAAACCTTCAACAAACATGCAATAGTAATTAGCCAAACCCAAGAAACTCCGGATTTTTGTAGGAGTGAGGTGTCTCGGCCAATTCTTTATTAACTCAATCTCTTCTGGATCAACCTCTACACCCTGGTCGGACCCAACATGACCAAGATGGTCACTGATCTCAGCCAACACTCACATTTGCTGAATTTTGCATACTGTTGATGTTCCATGAGTACTTGCAATGTCATTCTCAAATGTTGTTCATGCTCATCTCTGGTCTTTGAGTATATGAGGATGTCATCTATGAATACTATGACAAAACAATCAAGGTATTCATGCAAGACCCTATTCATAAGGTCTATAGACCCGGCTGGTGCATTAGTGAGACCAAATGACATGACAAAAAGCTCATAATGACCATACATAGTACGGAAGTCAGTCTTATGAATGTTCTCTTTTCTCACTCTAAGCTGGTGATACCCTCATCGGAGATCTATTTTAGAAAAGAAACTTGAACCTTGGAGATGATCAAATAGATCATCAATTCTGGGAAGAGGGTATTTGTTCTTTATAGTGAATTTATTGAGTTGCCGATAATCGATATACATTCTAAGGGTTCCATCCTTTTTTCTTAACGAAGAACACTGGATCACCCCACGAGGATATGCTCGGCTGGATAAATCCCTTATCACGTAGATCTTTTAACTGTAACTTCAACTCTTTGAGTTCATCTGGAGACATTCTATAGGGAGGAATGGAAATTGGTTTGGTGTTGGGATCTAAGTAAACACAAAAGTCAATTTTGCATTCATATAGGATTCCGAGTACATCCTCTTGAAAGACATCTTGAAACTCATTCACTATGGACACATAGTCTATGGAAGGAACTTCATGTTCTTAGTCATTGACTCTGACTAAGTGGTATAAATACCCTTTAGATAACATCTTATTGGCTTATGATGGGAAACTATTTGCCCTGTTGGATTTGAACTACGCCCTTCCCATTGCAGCTCTAACTCATCAGAAAAACTGAAACCTTACTACCCTGTTCTGACTGTATATGGTAGCATAGCGTTTGTGGAGAAAATCCATACCCAAAATTAAATCAAGATCAAGCATGGTTAATTTAATTAGGTCGGCATAGGTAACAATATGAAGAACAGTTATTGGTGAATCTCTATATACTCTATTAGGTCTTATGTTGTCTCCAATAGGAGTACGAACTAGAAAAGGTTCAAGCAAGATCTCAGGAAGCAAGTCAAATTTACTAGCTACTAAAAGAGTAACAAAAGACAATGTGGATCCTTGATCTAACAATGCATGCATAGGAAAAGAAAAGACATGAAAGTTACTAGTGACCACATCAGCTGACTTCTTATTCTCCTCTATACCTTTCAAAGCATAGAACATGTTTCTCTTAGAAGGCTCGGCTGTAGAGGATTAGGCCGAGGCTGAGTATCTGCCTTTGCCTGATTCTTCACATGTGGGCAATCCCTGATAATATTCTCATTCATGCCGCACCCATAGCATGCATTAGAACCTACCATTAACTCACCTCCATGCAAACGTCCAAACTTAACACACGATTTTCTGTCACGCTAGGCATTTATATCGTTGCTTTCTTGGGGACAGACTTGACCCTTTTTACATTAGGTTTCCTGGAAGGAGTAGTATTACCTGAGTGTTGGTGCCCTTTTTTAACTTAGGCTTGTCCTGAACTCCAAATGAACTCCTAGCAGTGCTAGAACCATCCTGATCCGAGGGCCTAGGCTTCTTTCCTTCTCGGCCTCTCTCCCTCCGATGACTCTCCTCCACCTTCTGTGCATGTACCATAAACCTATCAAGGTCCATGTTATCATGCAACATTGCTGCCCGATATTCCTCCTCCAGATCCTCCGATACACAAGTAAAAACTTGCTCATCTCATCCCTGCAACTGGACACCAGGGAAGAAGCATATTTGGAGAGTTTAACAAACTTCAAGGAGTATTCCTTGACTGACATACATCCCTGACGTAGGTTGATGAACTCCTCAAACATAGCCTCTCTCTGCTCTGTAGGATAGAACCTCTCTAGGAATAGAGTCTTGAGAGTATCCAAAGTGATGGGTCCTTGTGCTCGGCCATCTACCCACATCTTGTACCATACCTGAGCCACATCCTTGAGATGGTATGAAGCCAACTCAGCCTTCTCCTCTTCATTAACACCCATAGCAAAGAGGATCTTTTGGACCTCGTCCACAAATTCCTGGGGATCCTCATTGGTTCTGGATCGGAGTAGACTGGCGGATTCATCCTGGTGAATTCTATCAGTCTGCTAGCCACGGTGCTAGCATGTGGGTTCTACCTCGGAGAACCCTCTCTAGTGTCCTGGGCTGTGATAGCCTGTACCTGAGACCGTGATGGCTTGGACAATCTCACCAGTGTTGCTCTTACTTTTCCATCCGTCAACGCAGCTGAGTTGATAGGAACTTGCACTCCAGCAGTTGGGGCTTGAGGAGGAGCTTGGTTTCCCCAGAAGCTGCTTCTCCAACTCTCATGCCTGCGTTTCGTCTTGTGTTCATTTTTCTAAACGCACACGCAAGAAGGAATTTAGATGCTAAAATGACACAAAATGTCAAAACTCTACACAACACGACAAAGAGTAGAAGAAGAGAAGATTCTTAACATCACTACGTCTCTAAGTCATGGTTGTGGTGCTCTTCACAAACATAAGCTAGAAATTACGCAACGTTGTTGTTTTGAGCCTTAGTTCCTTGGTTATTTAACCACATGCTCTGATACAAAGTTTATCATACCCGAGTCCTAGATCTTAGATGAAACCGTCGTCGATAAGCTCTTAGAGATCGCAGACAACTTCTTCTTAGCTTTCATCACAATTATACAGTTAAATTTACCGTAAAATAAGAACTTTTTAAATATACTGAAGTGTACTTATACTTTATATAATTCTTTCATAAGAGTGATACACTAACAGCTCAAAATAAACAACCATCTATTAAAAGATTGAACAATTGAAATGAACAATTAATAATATCATTAATAGTTCCCAAACTGGCCTTAATATAAAAACTTGAACAAATGTTTGAAAGGAAAATCTAGGGACAACATTCCCTAGCTATGTCTAATCTACTAAAGCTGGAGAATAAAGCATAGGCATCCTTGAACTCTAGAGGACCTACCAATGTCTGCAGGTACTAGTCCACATAGCTTCAACTGATCTTCAATCTCATTCAGGAACCCACAACTATAAAATAGTAAATGTATATGGATTAGAACACACTTGTACTAAGTATGGGTGTATGCACATAAACACATAAGGACTATGCATGATCAATGAAAGCTCTTCATATAGCAACATGCCATTTTTGGGAAGTGCGTCACTTCACTTTTCTAATTCGTTATTTATGAATAATGCTATGAATATGACATATTTTCATACATTTAAAGCAAACAAATCATTTTCTATATGAACATAAGACCTTGGAATCATAAATATAATTTTAGAACAACTCAAGCAAAATGTCATATACTTGCTCCCCTTAGGCCGAGAGCTCCCTCTCTCATACCTAGCTTATTTTTCAGTCTTTTCTTCTTTTTGTTTTGTAGTTCAATGATCTCCTTCGATCCTATGTTTTACTTATGAGTGCAATGATTCATTTTAGTGCAATTTCTACGATGAATCAAGTAAGTAATCCAAAATACTAAGGAAATGATTTGACTACCCTACTCACAAGTTATTCTTTCCATTCTTGTTAAATTGGGCATGAAGTCTTTATAAGCCAATCTTTGTGGCTATGCCCATCATTTGATCATTTGCGTAGTATAATGATGCTGGGGCATATATTCTTACTCCAATTGATGAGCCATTATGTTTTGTTCCCTTTATTGGTATAAGCCAGTAATTGTTATATCTTTATTCTTATCAAACACTGATGAATTGATATTCTTATGCTTTTGCTTATTAGTTCACTCTTAAATTACATTTCTTCTTCTTCTATATCATGTTCATTTTGAACATACTAGGTTAACTTAAGTTATTCTTTTAATACTTCCATTCGGATCTTTCTGTGCAATGACTTAGAATGACTTACATAATTACTTAACCTAATTTCACCCTTTGGTCATCCTATCCGAACACCCCTCATCTTCCTAGTTCTTTCTTTCCTTCTTTCTTACTTTCTTAAAGAAATCTTTAGCATTTAACCGACATAGACCATGTGAGCTAACATGAAATCCAGTGTCTCCCAACAATGAAAAGAGGTGGTTCACCGGCCAAAGTGAAATATAATACTTCCTAGGTTTCTAAGGTGGATCCATTAGCTAGTAACCTATGCTGGATATATAGTTCAAAGACTAGGAGAATTTTGAGACCCTTATCCATCTTTGTCGTAGTCTTATCTCATGAGGCTTACATGTTCTTGCACAATATCATTACTAGTCTATCGGTTCTTAGCTCAATTTCTTATACTTTACAACTTTAAAAGTTGACCCATACGCTATGGAAGCTTTCTTCTAGTATTAGGTACGCTTAGCTCAATGGATGGCTTGTCATTCTTTTCTATACTTGATGTATCTGAACTTAAATGTTACATTATCATTATGGTGTGAATGAGACATGTCTCACGATTTCTGACACCCTCTTATGTGAGTATCTTTAACATAATTGTTTAGGTGCAAGTGGGACTTGTCTCACTTCTTTTAACACCCCATTCTAGGTAAATTTCATAACTCATAAGGTTTTAGTTCTTTCATTACTCACCTTATCTTGTTCAATGTTAT
This sequence comes from Solanum pennellii, assembly GCF_001406875.1. Lineage (NCBI taxonomy): Eukaryota > Viridiplantae > Streptophyta > Magnoliopsida > Solanales > Solanaceae > Solanum > Solanum pennellii. Next base: position 21,924,210 of record NC_028638.1, on the reverse strand, counting down.
TTGGTAGTCTTGTACCATTCTTTATGAGAGTTATAAGGACTTATTCAATGTGTTACTATGTTCACAAGTTCATTTAGATAGGGTAATAATGTGACTTGTCCCAATCATTGGCATTCCCTAGGTTATGAGTCCATTGAGTTATATCTTGTCAAGTCAATCTTTAACATGTATTTGGCCTTATAATAAACATCATTATTTACATTGGCAATATAAAATTGGTATGACTTAGTCATTGGGTAATTCTATTACATATTTTTGAAACAATATTGATGGCCAATTTATTGGCATAAACCAAACTTTCTCTAAACACTTGTCATGATGTTATCACTAGCCAAGTCAATTAACTTCATGTGTATATATAGTAATCTCATCATTTTAAGCAAGCCAACTTTTAAGATTTGATTACATCATAAGAACAATTCAGTGCTTAGTTTTGCCAAGTTATAAAGTTGTTTTGACATTGAAGATTTATTTACTAGATTTGATTCTCATTCTTATTTCTTCTTCAAAACATTGCATTCCTAACACTTACAAACATCTACTGTAAACACACACCGTAATCGAAACCTTCATCCCTTTCAACAGTAAACTAAATTTTATAAACGACTTATAACAATTTCATCTTCTCGAACAATTAGGCATTAAAACATTTTTATCTCATATAAATGATAGTATTATTATATGGATCTAACCTATAGGTATCATTCGACATTAACAAATCATAGAAACCTACACATAATGATCAGTTAGCACCACATACCAACAGCATGCTCTAGATTTGCATTATACATCAAACGAGAATCTGAAATAGGTAGAACTAGGGAGATGAACATTCAACAATCTCATTGTGAACAACCCTAGTTATGGTTTTCTTGAATTCAAAACGTTTGAAAAGGCTCTTGGGGAAAGGAATCAAAGAGAGGAAAATCCATACCTTATTGTAGAATTGAATCTACGAAGATCACCATGCATTTTGCATGAAAATCTTGATGAATTGCCTTGAAATCGCCTAAGGAGAATCGAGAGTATTCTTCTATTTTTCTTATGTTTGTTCAATATTTTTCAGTTGTGAGTTTCTAACCTTGTTAAACGTGAGTCTAAGTCTTAGGAACTGAATATTTACTAATTCAACTTAGGCTAATTAACTTAATTAAATAAATCAATTAGATAATTACCAAAATGCCCCTCCTAAATTGACTAAAATTAGGAGAGCATTTGAATTAGCCAAATTTTTAAAATTTACTAAGGGTCTCGGGTTTGACCATGAATTTAAATTAATTAATTAAGTTGCTAATTTTATTAGTTAAGTGACCCAAGGTAATTACTAAAGTACCCCTAAGTCGCTAGGACCATAACTAACCCATTTGAACCATCCTAGGTTAGGTACTAACTAGGATGTTTCTTTAGTTATCCACTCTACTAGTGTCACCTGGTTAGGTCTTAGGATTTGGAGCGCACTAGTTAGTTTATTTTAGTTAGTCCTAGGTTAGTTAGATAGTTAGGTAAGTTAGTTAGAGCCTAGGATTGGTTAGGAAGCTCGGCCCCACGTGGCTAGACCTGACGCGCGCCTGCCCCCTAATCACCCTAACCGAATTGGTAGGGCTTGTTCGCTTGGTCTAATGACCGGTAGCATATGTTATTACACACGTTCTTGCACATGTATTGCGGAGAAATTATAGTCCCAAGTATCCTAACTATGTCCTTGGGCACTTCTCAGTCTACATGACCATTTTAGATGATCATGTGCTATGGCACCGAGGCTTGGCACTTGGATGCCTCGTACGTAATGTGTGTAAGCTACGAAATAAATAATTTTAGCTTAGGTTCTTCACTGCAGGTATAATTCTCAAACAATCTTGGGTTGGAGCATTTTAACATCAAAGTCTATCTTAAGTTACTTGTTAATACATAGAAATTGGCTAACACCATTAAGCCAATATTCTCTAACATGCCCAATAGACTCTTCACTAGACAAGTACATTTTCTGGAATTTTACAGAGTATACATAAAACCTTCGTATAATAACATTACATAGTCTTCTACTTTTATTGCACATAGATATATGAGATATAACATTGTTTTAAACGGATGTGTCATTCATAACCATCTAAAATAAGAGTATATTAATTTGCCATATCCCATACATCAAAGTAATAAAGCCACATATAGGCGATACAATCTATAATATTTAAATGAAAAGGAAAGAGCTAGAAGTCTTTTAACTAGAACAACATCAAAAGCTTCTTAGTGGCATTGCCCTCGGAAAGTGAGGACCTACCAAACTTGAATAAGTGAAATTTCCAAGTCTTCCTTCAAAGTCGTCTTAAAAAGCCCTTCAACAGCCGGAACCTAAAATGTTGGGGAAAAGAAAATGGGGTTAGTACACCACTAGTACTAAGTATGAGACCATATGCATACACATCATGAAATCATGCTAAAAGGGGACATTTCATTAAAGTATGCAATTTACTTTGAAGAGTCTTATGGAAATTCAAAAAGATCATGCTAATCAACAAGACATATTCATTAAGTCAAGAGCATGTACATCACAACACCAACAATACCAAGTATCATCAAGCCAACATGCATATCACATAATAAAAACATAGTCAAGACAACTCTATCATCAAGATAAAATAGCAACAATCATGGGTAAGTGTTCATTACAACATAACCAAAGCAAGAAAATTATATATGCACCAAAATTAAGTCAACTAGTACATTAACCAAGCAAAACCCCATAACCTTACTCAATCAAGTAAACCCAATAATAATCATGACCAATATCCAACTTCACGTAGTATATCGTTAGGAGTACATATAATCACACTTTAGCAATGAAGACCAAACACATATTCATAAGTGAAACCTATCAACATACAATATCATCAATGTGCAAGATAGTCATATACATATCATGTACCATAATAAACATATACATATATATTAAAATCCTCCTAGGACTTCCCACAAGGCTAACTACTGCAATGTTAAGGTAGAGTCTCATACCCCTACCTAGACTAAGTTAAACCCTTTAGGTCATCCTAGTTAGAGTTCATTCCTTTAGTTCATTTTCTCTTTTGGAACATCTTGCCTAAATCGACATTGACCACATGAGCTAATGTTGAATCCGGTGGCATAGAACCATACACAAAAGAAGGCGGAGTACTTGCCGATGTAGTACCAAAACATAAACGTAGCAACTACGTGGATCCACTAACTAGTATTCCTATGGGGGCAACATTGTTCAAGAACTAGGATATAGTTGGGACCCTCTTAATTCTATATGCATTATAGTATCCAATCTCATGAGTACATTAGTGATGCTACTATAACATCCGGCAATACGCCCTAGATTTAAGCGGCGTCATCATCCTCTTTGAGAACTAAGACAAGCCTCTTAGCTTACATCATTACATTCATAGTTCAAAATTACAAAAAATTTAAAAATTTTCATTACTTCTACATGGAGATTTACATAGACCTCTACATACAGATAGTAGATATAAATGAAGTATATATAAACCCTTTGTATAGGAAGATTACTTAGCCTTCTACTGTTATTTCATATAGATATACAAAATATAACATAGTCTAAAAACCATGACTCATCTTGTAACCATCTAGTAAGAGTATATCAAATTGGGCCTAGCCTATACATCAATATAATAAGATCACATATAGGTCATACAAGGCTTCTTCAAAGTCATCTCCATAGCCCTTCAACGACCAGAACCTAAAATGTTGGGGAAAAAGAAAATTAGGGGTTAGTACACTTCTACTAAGGATGAAACCATATGCACACATATCATCAAAACATGATAAAAAATACCTTTCATGAAAACATGCTATTTTACCCTTTCAAAACCTTATGCATATTCAATAAGACAATACCAATCAAAAAGACATATTCCTTAAGTCATAAGCATGTACATCACAAGACCAACAATACAAAGCGTAGTCAAGTTAATGATCATATCAACATACTTGCATATAATATCAAGACCACCCTGGTCGTCAAGTAATAACTTCAACAATCATAAATAACAATATATTTCAATATAACCAAAGCAAGACAATTGAACCCCTAGCAAGTCAAATAGTACAATGACCAAGCAATGCCCATAACCTTAATCAATCAAGGAACCTAATAAGAACTATGAATAATATCCAACTTCACATAACATATCATTTACAAGTACATATCATCATACTTTAGCACTAGAGACCAACACATATTCATAAGTGAAACCAATCAACATATAGTATCAACAATGTGCAAGTTCATCAAATGCATATCATGTACCACTCTAATCATATACAAACATAAAAACATCCTTCTAAGACTTCCCTCAAGGCTAACTAGTGCAATTTTGAGGTAGAGTCCCATACCCCTACATAAACTAAGCTAAACCCTTTAGGTTATCTTAGTTAGAGTACATTCCTTTGATTCATTTTATCTTTTTGGGAAAATTTTGCCTTATACGACATAGACCACATGAGCTAATGTGGAATCCGATGTCATGGAACCCAACCCATAAAGAAGGCGGACTACTTGCCAAAGTAGAATCAAAACAACAACATAGTAACTATGTGGATCCACTAGCTAGTATTCCTATTGGGCCAACATAGTTCAAGAACTAGGAGATATAGTTGGGACCCTCTTTATGCTACATGCATTATAGTCTCCAATCTAAAGAGTACATAAGTGAACCTACCTTCCCTACGCGGGAAGGGACACTCCTCACTCTAGTTCACTCGGTGCTAAGCTAAAGTCCCTTTTGAAATGTAGTTAATGTCTTTATTAATCATCATAGATTAATGTAGGTCATAGGATCTAATCCCTTGCATAGTCATTGTCATTAGCTCTTTAAAAATTGCATGAGAATATCCTTTCATGGCAATCCTCATACGTGAGATTATCATAACATCATCGTCATGTCATAATAAGTCACATGGGTATTTGATAACTAACCTTATATAATTTCTTATTAATCATAATCTCACAATCACATAGTCAAGACATTTCTATTCATCACCATACCAACACCTATTTAGGCTAATCACAAGTCATGCTTCAATTGAACTACATCATCAATCACAAGCCATCAAAATTGAAGTAAAGGTTAGGATCTCAAATAGTTCCTCAATCTCCTTCAATAGTCATCATCATGGTCTTACCTTCAACAAACCAATTACATCCAACAATAGGTGTAGTAACATCAATCAATAGTAATTAACACAAGAACTAGGTCAATTGCATCATCACTATCCCAATTAACATAAATTTATTACCTAGGGTTATGGGACTTATGGTTCATCATGAACTCATCAAGAATTAGATCCAACCCCAAACATACATTACCCTAGTAAATTCATTCATGAATTAGAATAGATAAAACAAGTCTACTAATCAACTCATTCTTCAATTCCCATTAAATCATAACCAAGATCCAAGATTTGGGGAAATTAGGGAAGGGAACATGATCAACATGAAATTGAATAAATTAATAAACAACCAATACTCAATTATTCATAGGAAATCACAATGCATCATCAATTTTAAATTTAGAAGAAACCCCATTAGAATTAGAAAACCCCATGGAATTAGGTATTTTGAAATCATATTTAAGAGGACCTCTTGGGGAAAAAATCCCAAGAGTGAAGAACCCATACCTCAATGAAGATTAATCCACAAATTGAAGTGAAATCCTAGTGAAATGACCTTCTTCGTCATTGTTCCTTCCTCTATGGAGGAATTTTAGGAGAGAGAAACTAGATAGAGGTGAGAGCTTTTGCGTTTTGTTTCGGGAATTTGTTTTAGGTGAGTGAAAATGACTTAAAACTGACCCTTAGACTATATATAATCACCCCCTAAATTACCCAAAACACCCCTCACTTAATTGGTTTTTGTGAAGTCTAAATATCAAAAATACGATTTTACTGAATCTAGGAAATGGCTCCGCGTCGTGGGGACAACACACATTTTATTTCCCAAAAATAAATTTTGGGATAGTGAGGTCCGTGTGTGCTGCGCGTCAGACAACAACCTACTGATTCTTGACTTACGCTGGCTGCTTTGGCAGCCTTCCCATCTATGTTTGGGTCCTCCTCCATGACCCTTCGGGCGGTCGTTGAGGCATCGTTATTGGATGTTCAGACCCTCTATACTACACTCAACAGAACCAAACTCTTTCTACAAGTTTTAGACTTCATTTGACCCTCCGTAACCATCCCAAACATAGCGAGGTCAACTAGTTCAGTTAAGTTAGTTTCCGAAAGTCATGGATGTTCTTTGACGCCTTGGGTCTAATACTTCTCGAACGACTTATAAACATTATTTTAGGTCTTAGAACAGTATCTAATACTTTATACACTCATGTTAGTCACTACATTAGGTCTCAAACTTTCAAAGTGTTACATTACCCCCCCCCCCCAGGATTATTCCTCCCCAAATGACATTAAACATTTATAAGGGAAAGGATAGACGCAAGACTAGCAGCCCAACCAACAATACACAACTTTATCATGACTTACAACTCAAATAAACATAACAATATGACATTCATAGAATGACTCAAAACATCAATTTTAACACATAAGGCTCAAAGTCACAACATGAGGAATTTCCTTCTCACAACAACAACATGAGCTCAACATACCTTACATGAGTCAATTATGTCGAAGTTGAACTTACCAACATGCTACATATCATTTCATAAAGACTCGCCATATAAAAATGCATAGCATAACTCAAAAGAAACAAATTTGCAAATTTCCAAGTTGAAAGCACATTTCACTGTAAGTCACTGTAACAACACCAAAACGCACATTTTTGCAAAATGCCACTAAAAATCAAGGCAAATTCAATTTTATAAATTATTTAATTTATGAGTAAGAACAACTTACCTAAATTATCAAATATATTAGGTTAACAGGACTTCGTGTCGGTCTCGGCCTCCCATGTTGCACCCTCAACTAGGTGATTTTTCCATTAAACCTTTACGGAAGCCACCTCTTTATTCCTCAATTTCTTTACATACCTATCAAATTTTTGCATGAACATCCTGAAAAGAGAGGTTATCCTTTACAGAAAGACCCTCAATAGGGAGAATACACTCAGGATCACCGATACACTTCTTAAGCATGGAAACATATAAAGCCGGATGAACCGAAGCTAATTCACTAGGGAGTTTTAATTAATAGGCAACATTACCAATACTTTACAAGATTTCATAGGGACCCATATAACGAGGACTCAACTTCCCTTTCTTGCCAAATCGAACAACCACTTTAATAGGCGAAATTTTCAAATACAACTTATCACCTACTTCAAACTCTAAATCCCTTCTCATATGATCGGCATAAGACTTTTGCCGACTAGAGGCCATTTTCAAGAAATTCCTTATAAAATGAACTTTCTCCAAAGTCCTATAAATTAAATCAGGACCAAGAAGCAAAGGCTCACCCACTTCAAACGATCCAATTGGAGATCTACATCTCCTACCTTACAAGGCTTCATAAGAAGCCATAAATATATATGAATGGTAGCTATTGTTGTAACGAAACTCCACCAAAGGTAAATTCTTATGACCATTTCAATTGAAATCAATGACACAAGTTCTAAGCATATCCTCAAGGGTTTGAATAGTACGCTCCGCTTGATCATCCGTTCGGGGATGAAAAACACTGCTTAACTTCACCTTGGTACCTAATCCTTCTTTGAATGACCTCCAAAACCTAGATTTAAATTGATTACCCATATCTGATATGATAGATAACGGAATAACATGGCAACACACAATCTCCTCTATAATGATCCTTGTAAAATCTTCCGTCGAATAAGTACACTTGACGGTAATGAAATGAGCGGTTTTTGTCAACCTATCCACAACCACCTATATAGATTCCAATTGCTTTCGTATCAAAGGACAATTTACCACAAAATCCATCTCTATTTCTTCCCACTTCCAAGTAGCAACATGGATTTCTTGAAGTAAACCACCCGACTATTGGTATTCAACTTTCACTTGTTGGAAATTTGGACACGTTGCAATGAACTCCTCTATGTCCTTTTTTAAAACTTCCCACAAAACAGTTTCCTATGGTCATGATACATTTTTGTCCAGCATGGATGAGCGGAGAAATTGGAGCCATGAGTTTCCTCAAGGATCCGGTTCCTCAAACCATCTACATTGGGAACACACAACTTTCCTTGATACCTCATGACATCATCACCCCTAAGGAGAATAACTCATTAAGCTTACCAAGAACCGATTCATTCAACTCCAACAATGGTTGATCAAGGTGTTGTTTGGACTTCACCTCAACTACGAAAGTTGACTCGGAGTTATGATGCACCATAAAACCAACATCCGGAGAATTTTTCAACCTCATACCTAATGTACCCAACCTATGAATATCTTTCACAAGGTCTTTCTGGGATTTTTCTACATTAGACACACTACCCATGGTCATACGACTTAGGGCATCCGCAACAACATTATCCTTGTTGGGATGATAGAGAACACTCATGTCGTGATCTTTCAATAATTCCAACAACCTTCTTTGTCAGAGATTCAACTCTTTTTGAGTGAACATGGACACCATACATGTAATACCTCCATATTTTAAAGGTAAACACCACGACCGCTAATTCAAGATCATGAGTTTGATAGTTTCTCTCATGATCCTTAAGTTTTCTTAAAGCAGAGGTTACTACTTTCTGATGTGCATAAGAACACACCCTAAACCCACTCTGGATGCAGCACAATATACAACGAAGCCCTTTGTACACTCGGTAAAGTCAACACCGGAGTGGTAGTAAGCCTATCTTTCATGATTTGGAAGCTTCTTTCACATACCTCCAACCACTACAATTTCTTACTCTTTTGGGTCAAATTAGTCAAGAGAGATGCAATGGACGCCAAAACAATCAACAAACATCCGATACTAATCTGCTAGACCCATGAAACTCCTATTGTCGGTTGGAGTCGATTGTCTAGGTTAATTCTTGACCGCCTTGATTTTCCATGGATTAACCCCAACTCACTCACTAGAGATGATATGACTATGAAATGCCACCGACCTCAACCAAAACTCACATTTTCTATGCTTGGCAAATAATTGGTTCTCCTTAAGTACTTGTAACACTAACTACAAATGGTTCATGTGATCACCCTCATATTTCTAATATACCAAGATGTTGTCAATGAAGATAATGATAAATTAATATTGGTAATTTCAAAACTCCCTCTTCATGAGCTCCATAAACTTCGTTGGAGAAATAATGAGACCAATGGACGTTACTAAGAACTCATAGTGCCCATAACTAATCCAAATGATGTTTTTGGTATATAATCACTTCTCACCCAAAGTTGGTGATATCCCGATCTTAAGTCAATCTTATGAAAGTAGCTTGCCCCATGGAGTTGATCAAACAAGTCGTCAGTCCGAGGGAGAGGATACTTCTTCTTAATAGTAACTTTATTAAGTTTGCGGTAATCAATGCACATCCTAAGGGACCTATCATTCTTCTTTAGAAACAATATCGGAGGACCCCAATGAGAAATACTAGGTCTAATGAAGCCTTTGTCTAGTGAATCTTTGAGTTGAGCCTTCAACTCTTTCAATTCAGTCGGAGCCATCCGATAAGGAGGAATTGAAATGGGATTTATATCCACTAACAAGTTGATACAAAAATCAATTTCCCGTTCGGGAGGAATACCAGGAATATCATTAGGAAAGACCTCTGGAAATTCCCTCACTACGGGGACCGACTTTATAGGAGGAATTTCAGAGTCTAAATCTTGGAGTCTTACTATATGGTATTAACACCCTTTAGCGATCATCTTAGAAGCCTTAATACAAAAGATGATACGACCTCTTGGAATTGAATTTCCCCCCTTCCACTCTAAAATGGGTCCACTTGGAAAGATAAACTTCACCACCCTTGTTCTACAATCTATAAAGGCAAAGCAATGATGCAACCAATCCATACACAAAATGACAAAAAAATAAAACATATCAAGTTCTAATAGTTCAACATAAGTAACTCTATTTGGAATCATTATAGTAAAATTTCTATACACCCTCTTTGCAACAAACGACTCACCCTCCGGGGTAGACACCATAAAAGGTTCATTTAGAATATCGGGTAAGATGTCAACATTCTAGCTATCAAGAGTGTATCAAAATATAATGTAGTGCCTGGATCAAGTTAAACATATACATAAATGGAAAAGTCTTTGAACATGCCAGTCACCACATCGGGAGAAGTTTCTTGCTCACCCCTTAAACGGAGAGCATAAAAAGATTCTTCTTCAGAGCATCATTAGAACAACTTGCTTGTCCACTCTACTTGTCTTGCCCCTTAAAATTTGGGCAATCTCGAACCTTGTCCCCACTTTACCACAATGAAAACAATTATCCCTTCCCTTTAGACAATCACCATAGTGCTTCTTGCCACACATTCCACAATTTGGCTTTTTGGTTGGTGAATTAGTACCCCTTCCTTTTTGAGGCTTAGGGTTTGACACCCTTTTATCCCTAGCCTTAGGGAACTTTGAAGGAACTTGATTATAAACCCTCTTTTTGAAACTAGGCTTGTCATGAATCTCAAGAAGCCTACCCTTGTAAGAACACCCATCAAATGATCTTGGCATCTCTACTCTTCCTCTTATCCCTTGCCTCTTCCACTTGTCGAGCATTAGCCATTACAGGAGAAATGTTCATATTGTCATGTAGCATAACCGAATGACATTCCTCTTGCAAGTCATATGACACTCCCGTCACTAAGCGGTTCATTTCATCTCTAGGGTCGGAAACCAAACAAGGAGCATATTTTGACAATCGAGTGAACTTCTAGGAGTATTCAAGCACAGGCATACCTTCTTGACGAAGGTTGATGAACTCCACCACTTTAGCGTCCCGCTTCTCCCTAGGAAAATACCTATCAAGAAAAGCCATCTTGAAAACTTTCCAAGTCACCGGTTCACCCTTTAATGACCTATTGTACCTTCATTGGATATAACAAGTTTGGGCCTGACCATTGAGTTGGTAAGTGGCTAACTCGACCTTCTCACTAGTAGTCAACCCCATAGAATAGAAGATCTTGTATAACTTATCGATGAACTAATGGGGTTCTTGTTCAACCTTAGACCCATAGAATGTTGGGGGATTCATCCTAGTGAAATCCCTTAGACGAGAGGCAATGGTAGCAACTTGTTGGTTTTCTTAGGGTCAACCTCCCGATTAGCTTAGGCCGTCATGGCTTAAACTTGAGTAGTGGCGGCTTATGCTTGGGTAGTAATGGCTTGGTCCATTTGTAGAAAATTAGCCCTTATGTCACCATCCGTCAAAGAAGGAAGATTAACCGGGGCTTGGTCATCATTAACTTCTTATTAAAGAGGAGGAACTTGACCACCATGAGGAGGAACTCCCGCATTGGCCATCTCTTCCTCAAGTTTTCGTGCCGCATTCCTCCGAGTATTCATTGGCTATAATCACAATAAGATTATAGATACTAAAACCACATAGATCTAATACTCTAGAGGCATGATAGTGGATTCCCAAGAAAATGAGAGTTTCCTAAGCATCATAGAGATTCTTATCCATAAGTGTTGTGCACTTCACAATTATGAATACGAATCTGCATAGACGTGGTTAAGCGAGACATCAAATCAAAGATATTTAACCTCACACTATGATACCAAGTTTGTCACATCCGCGAATACCCCCTAGATGTAACTGACGTCGTCATCCTCTTTGAGGACTTAGACTAGACTCTAATCTTACGTCATTACATTCATAGGTCAAAATTACAAAAAATTTAAAACTTTTCTTTACTTCTATATAGAGTTTTACATAGATATCTACATACACATAATACATATAAATTGAGTATACATAGACCCTTTTTATATTAATATTACTTAGTCGTCTACTTTTATTTCACATATATATATCGCATATAACATAGTCTCAAAAGAATGTCTCATCTCATAGCCATCAAATAAGAGTATATCGAATTGGGCCCATCCCATATATCAATACAATAAGAGCACATATAGGTCGTACAATGTTTAGTATCCAATTGAAAAAGAAAGAAATATAAGAGTCTTAAACTAAGAACTTCATAGATTGATAGTGACATTGCCCTCAAAAAGTGAGGACCTACACAACTTGGATGATTAAGAATTCCAAGTCTTCTTCAAAATCGTCTCCAAATCCCATCAACCATCGGAACCTAAAATGTTGGGGAAAAGGAAGAAATGGGGTTAGTACACCACATCTACTAAGTATGAGACCATATGCACAAATATTATCAAAACATGCTAAATAGGGAAGTTTCATGAAAACATGCTATTTTACCCTTTGAAAACCTTATGCTAATCCAATAAGACCATACCAATCAAAAAGACATATTCCTTAAGTAATAGTCATATACATCAGAAGACCAACAATATAAAGCACAGTCAAGTTAATGATCATATCAACATACTTGCATATAATATCTAGAACACCCTAGTAATCAAGTTATAACTTCAACAAGCATGAATAAGAGTACATTTCAACATAAACAAAGCAAGACAATTACACATGAACCCCTATCAACCCAACAAGTGCAATGACCAAGCAAATCCCCATACCATTAATCAATCAAGGAAACCAATAAGAACTATGACTAACATCCAACTTCTCTAAGCATATCATTTATGAGTACATATCCAAATAAATATCATGTACCACTATCATACACATACGTATGAACATCCTCCTAAGGCTTCCGTTAAGGCTAACTAGTGAAATGTTTAGATTGAGTCAGATACCCTACCAAGACTAAGATAAACCCCTTAAGTTATCTTTGTTAGAGTCCATTCCTTTAATTCATTTTACCTTTTAGGAGCATCTTGCCTTAACCGACATAGACTACATGGGCTAATGTGGAATCCGGTGCCATTGAACCCTACACCATAAAAAGGAGGACTACATGTCAAAGTAGTACCCAAAAATGAACATAGAAACTATGTGGATCCACTAGCTAGTATTCCTATAGGGGAATCATAGTCAAGAACTAGGAGATATAGTTGGGACCCTCTTTATCACTAGACCATTTTATGTCTGCGGCGACTCCAGTAAAGTGTAGTCTAAACTAGCAAAAAGTGTGATCTTTGATAAAAGGCCACACTTTTGGACTTTAAGCAACAATTTTCCAGGGGTGCCCAATTGCATCTTACCTTAGAGTTTAGACAACACTTTTCATGTGTTGCCTTATCAACTACACTTAAAAGTGTATCCTAAAAGGTGAAACGGCCACGTTTTTGTATATCTCAAATAGCAACATTTCTATATCATACAACTACACTTTTAAGTGTGGCCTTAGCTTCCTTTTTGCCCACAATTTGTAAGTGCTGCCTTTTCTATCTAATGTATGTTAACAGTTATAAAGTGTTACCTTTTCTATGTAATGTATGAAAACTCTTTGAAGTGAAGTACTTGCCCATGTTCATACAATAATTTAAAGTCCTACGTTAACACTTTTAATTGTAGTCAAATCATTTTGGCTATACAATATTTGTATTCCACAATTTCTAATTAAAAAACACCAATATTATTTTGCAAGAAATAATATCAAACATCAAATTCATATTTCTAATAGCAAAAAAATAAGTAAAATATTTTTATATTTCCTGTTAACCGAACAAAGTATTAAATCATTATTATAGTTTTATCTTGTACAAAATAAGCAAACAAAAATAATATTCCATCATTGGATATGACATACTACTTTCGGCTTAAATAAACTAAAAACATAGTCTTCAAACGTGTGATAACTATTGGGGGTATAGAACACCTAGGCCAGCTCAGTAAGTACTACTTCAGGATGTGCCTCTGTTCTTTTCCTCTGTTTTCAATCACTTTCGGCATACATAATGTTGCTTGGTGAATCTGCAAACAAATGAAGTGCGGGAAAAGTGAGTAAAAAATAAAAATATGAAGTGTGATAGGTACTTTGTGTATCGAGGATCAAACCAAGGATAAGAATGACGACATATCATTAAGTCATATAACTTCACAGGCCAGTTTTCATATCCACATGACACACAACATAATTCATTTTCCACTTTCGAATGTGAAAAAGTGATTCAAGGATTGGGACGAAGTGTGAGTGAGTGCATAGGGTAAAAATAATTATTAATTCTTGCAGTCATGTTAGAGCATGCCTCATGGAGAAAGCAATGATAACATTTGCAACCATAAGCTAAAGGAACATGAAGAGGCAATAAGAATGAACAATCATCTGACACTGGAATCAAGAATGAAAATTGATGGTTATAACGAATTGATGTCCTGGGCATTACAAATAGTTAAGCAACAAGTTATGCAACCTCTACAAAGAACTACAAGCTATCTATCTATTACTATATCAACATAAGAATTTTTCAAGGAAACATCCAGTATCGCATTTTCAAAAACTTTTGGGACATAGAGTTATCTAAAAAAGACACAAAGGATCATAAAATATGTTGACAATTCATTAAAGTGGAGTTGGCTAACAATGCAGTTGAATTCCATGACATACAAATGCAATATAACAGATCCTGTCATAAAGAAATCAAGACATAATCTCGGATTTACATTAAAAATGAACATTAGGTCAACTTATCAAGAAAAATACATATTATGTCGATGTAAGAAGAAACACAAATTAGTACAAGTCTGCGTAATTCTAATTCAAATAAGATGTTATAACACTCACTGGAACATGATAGTTATATCTAAGTAATCGTCTATCCGAAGTGGAAAGAAACAATTCAATACAAAATGCCAATAAAAAGGAAGAGGTCAGTGATCTCATATGAACAGAGTATTACCTGAAATTTAAAATAGCTCAATGTTTTGCTGCCATTAACTTGTCGCCTCACCTTAATAGAGCAACATCCACTATCATTTGATTTCTTACATCATGAACGTAAAAGATGGATATGAGATACTGGATACATGTTGCATAAAGGACAAATGTCCATTGTTCAATATATTCCCGAAGGCCAGTTGAATTGGTAAAATGCTCTTTCTCCACAGAATTGTACCATTGATATGAAGTGTGATAACCTGGACTACAAAATACATTATTCAACAAAAAGCAATATGGTTTAAAGAAACACGAAATCGGGGCTGAGTTCAGAATTTTTTTTAACTAGTCGCCCACATGAGTCATCTATCAAAGAATAATCAAAGATTTAAAAGGTATACTATAATTCTGAAGTAAAAAAAATTATTTACTTGCACCTTCTACTATAAATGCATTAGACCTAACAGTTGGACATTCCAGTGAGAGGATATTTCTAGCAGGTTCTAATTCGTTCCATGCATTACCTATTAGCTGAGAATTTTTAAGCACTCTGCTGTTACATATGTGCAAATCCACGTGATAATGAACTTATATTAACAATCTAACCAACGAGAATGGACTTTACTAAAGAGGAGATGAATCAATGGAATCACAGATTGAAGAAAATAAACAAAATCTCTCTTGAATTTGCAAGTAATTTAAGCGGAATGCATATCTCAACACCTAATTCCATCAAAATCATAAGAATGAGGCAGCCGCAAGTGTGTGGACACATGACGAATCCCTATTAGTAGTCGATTTTTCCAAGATGAATAGAAGGCACAAAGACTATTGCAATTGTTAAAAATAATATAGCACCAGCTGCTAATACACATGAGCATCCGAACATACAGATAAACAAATACCACATTATACCAAAGAAGGTTCCCAAGTGACTCAGAAAGGTTTCAACACTAGAAATAGATCGAAAAGGATTTGTCATTCTTGATCAACAGAAATACAACAAAGACATAAAATTAACATATATTACCCAACGCAATCTGCAAATTTATAAGCATTTAAGTTGCTGAATGATATATTCGACAAAAATTAGTTTGTTTCAGTAGGTATGTTATTGAAAACCTTCAAAACAGAAATTTTAAGCTCCTCACCCTATTACTTGAATATTCAAAGGTTGGGTAAGCAGATATGGTCTTGTATGATGTTCCATATCTTTCTTTGAAATTCTTGAAAACGTGTGTAGCGTGCAAAAAAGCATCTCCACAACCATCCATTTATACAACACTTGAGCCAACATAAACAATCATCAATTTATACCTTCCAGTATGTTACCTTCTTTAGTAGTATGTTATAATAGGATTCCCCTTGTCACCTCGACCACCAACAGGCTAAGAAATTGAAATTGAAAGTAGAAATAGCAATAAAATTAAGAGAAATGGGAAAACAGATATGTCAGACGCAGCGAAGTAGCAATACCATTAAGATTCTTAATTCTCCATGAAGCTCTTACAAAAAAATTATGTGTCCTAAACTCATGCAAATCAATAAACTCAATCAACAACTCATTTTGTCATTATTAAAGTGCATTGAACACTATCTCTTTAAAATTTATCATTAGAGAGAAGCATTAACTAATATTGCAATACATTTTACGCTTGGAACAGTGAATAATTATTTTAACCAACTTGTTTTACCATTTCATGTTTAGTTGAATGGAACATCATTTAAAACATAAGACACAATAAAACATATTGGGTACACCAGAAACATAAATTGAGACCTCCAAAGTTCAATACGTTAAGAAATTATAGTTCTATGTAATGTCACTAAACATGAAATAAAGTAATTGCAAATAATAAAAAATAAAGAAAAGTTACTGCAAAAAAGTCGTCAAAGGTGAATTCTCCATAGCCCAAACTTTGAAGCGTCTTCTTGCATTCCTTAATATTAGCTTTAACGTGTTGAACATCATTGCAATCTAATAATTCCAGAATGTCATCCATTAGTTGAAATACATGATCCATTAGTAACTTAGCATTCCAAAATTAAAGTCCATGCTAGAGAGTCACACATGTGTAACAAAATAACATACTGAATAAGAAAATAATCATACAAGGTAACCAAACATGAAACTGCGGAAAAAGCAATTCCATCTCTACCTGTTCTTCTAATGGAAGCATGCCGTCCACTCAGCACCTTACATAAATTATTTAGAAATACAGAATCACCAACAAAACATAAATATAATTTGCAAACCTTTATTTTCTTAAGCACAATTGAATTTCCCAGATGGTATTCAGCCTCTAAGAAAGAAAAATGTTCCTACCGATCATCTCGGCCAAAATACTCTAATTAATTAATGTATTTACTAAAGTTCATGTAACTAAGAAAACATTGAGAGAATTCTTGTATCTTTAATTCTTCACAATATTTTCTATAAGGATCATGAGCAATCCCCATTAGTATAAAATATACACACAAGCACTACATTAAAATGCAGAAGAAATGGTAAACAATGGAGAAACCACAAAATTATATACCAGCAAGGAAGAAAGATGAAAAAATATTCTAAATCCAGATAGCGAGTTACAATATGAAAATCCTTGCTGGTAACATACACATTCTGGTAAAGTGAGAATGGTGAAATCAGTTGTAAATTTAAACTATACAAGTTGATACTATTGAATAAACGCAGAGCCAACCAATACATAGAAATTTCAATTGCATCATCATACCAACACCTACTTAATCCAATTACAAGATATACATAAATTGAACTTCATCACCAAGTACAAGCCATCATAATTAAAGTAAAGGTTTGAGACCACAAAGACTTACCCAATCCTTCAAAAGCCATCATCCATGGTCTTACCATCCACCAAAAAAATTTATCCAAAAATAGGTGTAATAAATCATTCAATAGTAACTAACACAATACCTAGGTCAATTTCATAAATACAATTCAATTCTACACTAGTTCATAACCTAGGGTTAGGGAATTGGGGTCAATTCATTACATCTACCACAATACCAGTGTTAGCATCAAGAACCATCATAATTTAACAATAATACATCATAATATAACCATAATAACCAATAAAAATCAAGAACAACACAACTGAAAAGAGCAATCTCGGATTAGAAAGAAACACATATGAAAATCATCTTTTTGAAGTCAATTTCGGAAGAACCCTTTGAGGAAAGGAATCCCAAAGGTGAAGAGTTACCATACCTTTATATTACTTGAATATTGATGTAGAAAAGTGATCTTCTTGCTGACCTAAAACGCTTATTCCTTGGCCTTCTATGGAGTCTTCCTTGGGAGAGAGAGAATGTAGAGACAAGGAAGAGTAATTTGTGTTTTGGGAATTGGGGGTGTTAAGTTGGGTTTAGGCTTAGAGTAGTTTATATAGTTACTTCAATAACCTAATTAACCACCCCTAATCCTTAATTAAACCCCTAAATAAATAACTTAATTAAATGAACCCTTTAAAACAAAAGAGGAAAATTTTAGGTCTGACCTACGGGCCGTAGGTCAGTCGACGACCTTTCCCCCCTCCCCCCGTCCTACAAAACCATCGTTTGTGTCAGAGACTATGCATTTTGGCCATTTTTGGAAAATGGATAATAGTCCTTTGACGGAGGCATTGACGCCCCGTCGTTTAACTGTCACGACCGGGGAGCACCCCCTAGAAGTAACATGGAGTACTTGACCTCTTGGAGGTCTTATACAAAACCATAGTTATCATTCATCGCATTTTTATCGGTAAATATAGTGGAGAATTTAAAACTTTCATAGAACATCATATGCTAGAACATCCCTTCCATTATATATATATATATAAAATATCATAATACATAGTTAAAGACTCTAAGTCTCTTTGGCCATCTTATAATCAACATAATTAGAATGTACTAGGGACATGACCCATTCAACATAAATTGATAAACTAACTATTACAAGACTTAATAGAAAATTGACATAGGAAATCCTTGAACGTAAGAATTCCTTTCATTGAGCTTGGGAATCACATATCAAGCCCTTCACTTATAAACATCCTTTAAGCATCTCTAATCTACAATTTGTGTAAAAAGGTAAAGAAGAATGGTGTTAGTACAAGAACGCACTAAGTATGACAACCATGCAAAAACATGCAATTAAAAGGGGACATTTTCCTTTGAAAACCATGCATCATGTCTTTTTGTGAAAACTCCATAAAACTTTGATGCAATAAGCATCATATAATTCACATACTTCATATACGCATATTCAATGGTCACAACATCACATAAAATTATACATTGCATATAAGGCATGTTAGCGACCACTTTACAGTAAGAATATTTAAATTACATTGAGAATATTCATTTTACAGTAGCATTCTTTCTCTTTAACTTCTTAATTTCCCAAGTAACCCTCTAGTGATACTTGGCACGATGCATTACCTTAAGTCCACAAGATACTCAACATATAACCTTCCTAGCTCAACACATACATTTCTAGAAGTATAACATACCATAAGACACATTTAAGTCAAGATTTACAACGTCATTACAGTAAACCATAGTCTATTTGCACTTACGATAACTTTACTTCACATAGACCATAATAAGACCTTACAATCTCAATATAAGTCTTTTAGTGCAATGTACACCCCATAACCTCACACATACTTAGTAAATCTATCATGAGACCACAAGCATATCATTCACTTCATACATCAACAAGGAAAGTAAAGACAACTTCATACATGCCAAGTACGACCTTCTTCATAGAGTCACTAAGACTCACATTATGCATATAATGTAAGACCATAACATATAGACTCATTAGGAATCGTACCATGCATTTCATCACAACAAGTAGAGGATACTACAATGCTATGCATAAGGAACATAAACATATGCATATTCATTAGAACACCTTTCTAGAACTCCTCTCAAGACCTACTTCTGCAATGCATAAGAAAAGTCCCATACCCTCACCTACACTAAGATACTTCCCTTAGGTTATCCTAGTTTGAGTTCATTTCATTACTTACATTGTCCATTTTACATTTGGGAAACTATACCCTTAACCGACACTAAGACCATGGGTGCTACATGGAATTTGGTGTTGTAGAGACTTACACAAGGAAAGGTGATCTACCTTGCCAAAGTAGAACATTAACATCATGCTAGCATATTAGGTCATATCACTTGCTAGACCTATGGGACAAGCATATTTATGAAACTTGGAGGCATACATGGAAACCCTCTTTATGCCTATTGAGGCATTGTAGTTATCCATCTATGGAAACCCTCTTTATGCCTACTGAGGCATTGTAGCTATCCACCTCATGAGAATTATGGTGACCCTACCTTCCCACATTGGAAAGGGGCACCCCTCAACTTCAAGTTCACTCGGTGCTAAGCTAAGTTCCCTTTATTAAAATCCTTTATTATATTACTTTATAAAACATAGGTTTTAGGAGATTGACTCCCCGTATGCTTAGAATAGATGAGAAGTCCTTCCATCAACCTATATAATGTCAGAAAACCTTTCACATGGACATAGCATATTCAAGCACCATCTAGTTTAGGATAACCTTGAGAACAACTTTCAAGAGCCCCTCTATTAAATAGATCATCATACATGCATAATAGACATGTTTTCATGTGTGTGTGTATACATATATGTGAGCAAAACTTTCACATAAACACCCTTAAGTCACACATGTTCATACTTCACTTCATTCATACATAAGTGTATAGGTGTAACTATATGCGCAATACTTTCATATAAACACATTTAAACACTATGCATATTCATACTTCATCATATCATATACTTGACATCATAGCATACAAGACATATTCATAACATCATCTTGCATTAATATTCATGAACATAAATCACAAACCTAGGAAATAACCTATCAAGACACACATGTGCAATGCATAGAAATGGTCCCACACCCTTGTCCATACTAGTATGCCTATCAATTCATCCTAGTCAAGGAATACATCACATACTTCATGGACGTATATATTACATGCATAGTTGTATACTTATAAGCATAACATACTTCATGGAGGTATATATTGCACGTATATACTACTTATAAGCATGCATGAAGTGTAAGTGTGTGTAAATTGGTCAACATGATCACATAATGGCTATCAACAACATATTGAGGCAGTCACCCTCTTAAGACCACAATGCACATTCAAGCAAAGACCACACAACACACAATAGCATAGGAGACAAGACAATTGGTCAACATGATGACATAATGGCTATCAACAACATAATGAGGCAACGACCCTCTTAAGATGACAATGCACATTCAAGCATAGACCACACAACACACAATTGCATAGGAGACAAGACAACTTCAACCTTTACATTCAAAACTCCTAACATTAGCTAATAACAACTTCATGTAGGGGTATATGGGTAAGGGGTCATTAACCATTATAACTCATCAATGGCATCACCTAACCCTAACCCTAACATAATCATTCACATTCTTATAACATTAGCAACACAAGCTAGATCATAACTAGAATGGAATACTAGACATAAGCTTCACATAGTGTGATCATCATAACCACACATTCATATATCATCAATTTGCCTTCAAGGCCATAATCAACACATATATTGACTGAAAATAAGTAAACACCACCACCATAAGTGACCATACCACACAATGCCATACAAGGCCAATTCAACTAGCAATTAAATAGAAAAGTAGATAAAGTAGGCGATCTTACCAATTTATAAACCTTAGATCACCATTTGTCAATACTCATCTTCCATAAATAATTCAGGTATAGGTCAGTATCTAAATGTATATTAACATAAACGAAATCATGCTTCATCTATCCGAAAATTAAGATCACATTATGTACGTTGCACTATCAATCTATCGAGGATAGAAGAACATAAATCAATCTTACCAAATATCGCTTTATTTGTTCATCAATGATAAATAGTCATAACTCATCAATAATATAATATAGGGCAGTATCTAAAGATATCATAACGTAAATGAAATCATACTTCAATTGCCCTATAATCGCGATCAAACCACGTGCTCTACATTAACAATCAATAGAATATAGAAGAACATAATTCAATACTACCAAATCTTCAAGCCTTGATACATATTGAATCCATTACACATAATTCATAATCAATTTACATGATAGGCAGTAGATATAAGCATTCAACATGCTAGAATCATAAATCAATCAAGACATAATCAAGATCACAATGCCCATAACACAGGCTAATTTGAGAATTGGAGGGAACATGGGTTCAACATGAAATTGGATTGAAATTCACTTTACAATCAGTACATTAACATAAATGTATCATAAGCAATCTTGTAAAAACGTTTTGAAAAAGAACCATGGCTATATTGGAAGATTGGAGGTTTGATCATGAACTTTCTTTGAAAACATTGGAAAGGACTCCTTAGAAGAAAGGTTGACTAATGATGAAGGATCACCATACCTCATTGTTGGAGAAAGCCACAAACTCTTCTTGAAGAATCCACGGGAATCCAATCTCCAAGAAGTTCTTGAGCTTAAATTCCAAATGAAGTTTCCAGAGAGGTTTTTTTGGGAAAGAAAAGTCTAATTTTGAAATATGAATTGGGTTTGAGGTTTTGATCCTTTTAACTAACTTAGTATACCCATAAACACTTAAATAAACATCCTAGTAAGTTCGGTACGTGGGATGAATTTCCCATTCACCCCTTTATTGAAATAGTACGTGAAGCAGATTGCAGGCACCATCAAAAGACAACACTCGACGGGGCGTTGACTGGACGACAGGGCGTCCTGCTGCTTTGTCTCTAGTGACTGCAGGTCCTCTTTTGAGATATGAGTCTCACGAAGCTAAGCGTTGAGATACGCCTCCCATCAATGGGGCAAAGGTGAGACTACTGGCCGTTGTTTTCAGGCGTAGGCAGACACTGCCTAGGCAGCCTTTAGGTCCTCCTTGAGGGACTTTTGTGGGTCCCTTGGGGAGTCGTACGTGGACATTTCCTTCGTAAATCTATTCATTAGCATGTTAAGGAGCTTAAATATAATTTTCAACCAAAACAAAGACATAAAACATGTCAAGACACACCGAGACATACATTTTCGTCTCAAGTCCAACTTTCAAACGTCATCGGACGTTCTCGCATGTTTGACTTTCAAATGACTTCAAGTTAAGCATGCATACTGTAAAACACTTAATTAACATATTTTAATCTTTTCGAGACACATGTTATTCTCTAAGAAACTTAATTCATTTTAAGAGTCCTTACATTAACTTACGTCCCATCAAAAGCAAGCGTAGGTAGCCATTTCCTACACTGCCTCATGTGGCAGCTTTGGGTCAAAATGGAAGAGTCCTCCTAAAGGACCCTTAGGGTGGTCCTTGGGGAGTCGTACCCAGACGTTTCGATCCTAAACCTATTCTAATACTAGTTTCACATCCTGCCACTAATTTTCATCAATTTCTGACTCTTAAAACCTTGTGAAATAGGCTAAGGCACACTAGCACCTCTTTCACTAGTCTCAGGACGTCATGGACGTTCCTTGACGTTTTGATTCTAAAATTCCCTAAATGAATTATATAAATTATTTTGACCTTAAAATAATGTTACAAACCTTAGACACTCATGTGAGGCTCTAGATTAGGTTTTGGACTTTCGGAGTGTTACAACGTTTTCAATAAAGCTTCAAGAATCCTTATATGGATTGAAATAATTAAGGAAAAAATGGTACAAAAAGTATGACCCTAATTTTCCTTATGTTTTTATAAAAAGGTAAGGATTTGAATTTGTTATAATAGTTGTGAATTTTGATGACTTGAATATTAATAACACTCTTAAAGAGCTTTCAAAAGCTATTGAACATTTGAGAAGAGAATCTAAAACGAAAAGATCCTGAAAAGACAAAAAATTTCTTGACCTACAAATTGAGAATTTGACGAATGAAATATTTGTCCATCAATCAACATACACAAAAAGCTTTAATGTGATTTATATGGATAAATTACATTCATTGAGTACCCCAATGATTATGAGATTGTTTGACATAATTAAAGATTCACTTTGATCGCAAAAAATAGATGAAGAATTTCTTGGTGATGAAACTTTATATCCTAGTGCAATCAGGGCGCTAATGCATCTTGCTAACAATAGTCAATCCGATATAAATTTACTGGCAAGATTGAGTTCCTTCAAAAGAAAGGACATTGAAATGGTGTTAGACACATATTCGAGTATCTTCGAAGGACTATAGACATGTATTTATTATATTCCGAAGAATTCAAGTCAGAACTGATTAGTTATACAGATACAAAATATTCATCTGATCTGCATAAAGCTCGGTCTCAAACACGTTATTTGTTTACATATTGAGACACAATAATATCGTCGTGGTCAATGAAGCAAACAATTGTAGCCCCCATCCAGAAATAATAACCCTCCATGAAGCAAGTTGAGAGTGCACCTGATTGACATCAACGACACAACATCAGGAAATGTGTGGTTTTTCTTAGAAAATAAAGATTGTCACGGCCCAAAACAAGTCATGATTGGGCGAACCAAGGAATCTAAACTCCAACATATATCAATAATTCAAATATGAATACCAATAAAATGCAGAAGCTCAAAACTTATTCCATGTTCGAAATTTAAGGATATCATGACATGAATGAAAGAATCGAGCATGAGCTTGAATTAATAGCTCACCCTAAAATCGGATGTAGTAGAGATAGGCTAGAGTTGAGGGAAAGTCAAAGTCGTAGGTACACTTGCTGCATTCCACAAAAAAAAAAAGAAGAAAATACAAGTAGGGGTCAATATAAGGAAGATGTACTGAGCAGGTATCATAGGCCAACCCAAAGTTATACATTGAATAATAGTATAAAATTAACTATGATACTTGACTGGTGACAAAAAACAAACAACATGAACCAGTGACAACAACAACACAATCAATCACAATATTAAGCACACATTGGAGGACTCATGCGTCGACATTATACTCATTTCGAAAGTGGGTTCTTCGAGATTTAGTGCATTAAGTTAATTCAAGTTTCGTTCCCTTTAGTGTTATCAAATCAGAATGTTACACTCCGATACAATTGTACCGTGTCGAAACATGACATCCCGGTCGAATAATACCATGTCGGAACGTGACACTCCAATGCAATATTACTGTGTTGAAACGTGACACTCCGATCCAATTACTCCTTAACTTATTCCATCAAGTCTTCTTTATTCAGGACATCACTTTGATAGAGAAGGTTCAAGATTATAAATTCCACGTTCTCAGGATTTTAAACCAATCACAAACAACACAACCAAGATATAAAGCCACACGATCAAGTCGATAGGAAAATTCACAATATCACTCAATATATATCAATCACCATTAAGAGTCTATCTATCAAATAGAAATAACCATAACCTACTTCTACCGAAGAGCACAAGTCAACTAACTACTACCCAAATGATTTTTCATTTCTCAATGCTTCCGTAACATTCTAATCTATCAAATATATATGCATAATTTGTAAGTTAACAATCCTATAAATACTCATGTTATTATATGTCTAGACCAGAACCAAAAACTCTCCTAATTCTATAATCAATTTCCTAAAGTTCAAACCTAAGGGTAAATCTAAATTCCTCCTTTAGCATAACTTTCATGTACTACACCTTATAATTTACTACAACTATAATTAATTACCTATATCAATATATCAAATTTAAGTTTATAATGTGGTAAAGCTACCACTGTCATGATACCGGTGGAAGCCAACACATGAACCTACCAAATAAACTAACCAAGGAAAACCAATATCACACCAAAACCCATGATATCCACTCCAAAACATGATCATAACATGAATTACAATTCCATTTTGTAAAACATTCACCTGCAATCCACTTTTTGCTCAATAAACAACAATTTACCACTTATTGTTTTAATACTTTACATTACTTTAATCAATAAACATTTCCCCTTTAACCAATCAACTTTAATGTTTGTCCCGACGTTTCAACTGTAATAATACTTGTACCCACCTGTAATTCCTATCTAATAAATTACAATAAAATGCATTCTAGCCTAAACAAACAATCAGCATACAACCTGTTGTGAAATTGTTGAAGTTTACCTGATGCACAATCGTTATCGCTTTGGTTTTTGTTTCACGCCTCTTATCTTCCTTCTCCCCTACCATTCTTTTCTTTTCTGCTACAGATTATTTACTACCCTAATTATTCAATAGTAATTAGAAAAATAGTAAAACTGGTCCACCTTAATTCTAATGTTATTTTTCTTAACCACCAACTAAATAACTATTGAAAACTACCCACTAATTCCATAATTATAATTAAGAATAGTCTAAAATATCCATTGAGAATCTATGCGAAAGTTCTTTATGATACAAAGAGCACTAGTACTCAAAAGGATCAAAAGGGTCGTTAAATTAGATACCAATTTACCCATCGTTCATCCTCGAACGGTAAAAAGAAGGCAAGGGTAAGAAAGAGTACCTGAATTTGTAAAAAGATGTGGATATCTTTCTTGCATATGAACCTCACTCGCCCAAGTGGACTTTTCAACTGACCGATTCTTCTACTGAACCTTGATAGATGCAATCTCCTTTGAGCTCAACTTGCGGACCTCACTACCTATAATAGCTACAGGCTCCTCTTCCTAAAAAAGATTCTCATCAAGCAGTACTGAATCCCAACGAATAATGTATCTTCCATCACCAAAGTATTTTTTCAGCATAGACACAAGAAATACCGGGTGCACTCCTGAAAACCCTTGAGTAAAGACCAATTCATAGGCCACTTCCCCCACATGCTTAAGAACATCAAATATTCAAATATACCTCTAACTAAGCTTACCTTTCTTGTTAAACTGCATCACAACTTTCATGGGTGAAACCTTCAACAAGACTTTCTCACCCTCCATAAACTCCAAGTACCTAACCTTCCGATCTACATACTCCTTCTGCCTGCTTGGAGTTGCTAAAAGCTTCTCTTGAATGAATTTAACCTTCTTTAACGATTCCCTCAAAAGGTCTGTACCCCAAGGTCTCACCTCAAATTCATCAAACCAACCAATTGGAGACCTACATCTCCTCCCATACAATGCCTCAAGTGGGTCCATGTCAATACTCGAGTGATAGCTATTGTTGTACGAAAACTCTGTGAAGGATAAGAATTGATCCCAATGATCACCAAAATCTATCACGCATGCACGAAGCATATCCTACAACACATGAATCGTTCACTCAGACTTACCATCGGTCTGATGGTGAAATGTGGTAGTAATATCCAATCTACTACCTAATTCAGCATGCAAGGTCCTCAAAAGTTAGAAGTAAATTGTGTACCTCTATCTGATATGATGGAAATTGGAATTCCATGCAATCGAACAATTTCACGGATATAGAGTTTGGCTAACTTATCTGTATTGTAAGTCATCTTGACCGGGACGAAATGAGCAAACTTAGTTAACCTGACAATAATTACCCAAATAGAATCAAACATACCTGATGTCTTTGGAAGACGAACCACGAAATCTATTGCAATTCTTTCCCACTTCAATTCAGGAATGGCCATTCTCTGAAGTGTCCCTCCAGGCCTCTAGTTTTCATGCTTCACGTGCTAACAATTTTTACATTGGGCAACAAAATCAACAATGTCACACTTCATTCTTCTACATCAATAATGGTGTCTCAGATCATGATACATCTACTAGGATGTATAGAATACCTCAAACTATGAGTCTCTGTAAGAATAATGTGAGTCAAATCATCAACACGAGGCACATATACCCTTCCCTTAATTCTCAAGACGCCTTCCTCATCAATCACAACCTATTTAACCTCTCCTCCCAATACTATATCTCGAATTCAGTTCAGTTTCTCATCAACAAACTGATTTTCCTTAATCTTGTCAAGAAAAGAATATATTGCCTCCACACAGGACAAAAATCCTCCTTTCTCAAGTACTTCCAGGCTCATAAAGTCATTAGCGAGAGTCTGCACCTCTCAGGCCAATAGGCGTCTAGAAACCTGTAAGTGGGCTAAACTACCCATGCTCCCTTCTTTTATACTTAGGGCATCTGCAACAACATTAGCTTTTCCTGGGTGATATAAAATAGTTATATCATAGTCTTTCAATAACTCCATCCACCTCCTCTGCCTCAACGTCAAATATTTCTGAGTAAATACATATTGGAAACTGTGATGATATGTATACACTTCAAACTTGAACCCATATAGATAATGCCTCCACTGCTTTAATGCAAATATAAGTGCATCCAACTCCAAATCATGGGTTGGATAGTTGTGTTCATGCTTTTTCAATTGCCTTGAATCTTAAGCAATTACATTCCTCTCCTGCATTAGCACTACAACCAAACAAGAATAAGATGCGTCAGAATAAACAATAAAATTCTTACCTTCCACTTGCAAGGAAAGAATCAGTGCAGTAGTCAACAAGGTCTTGAGTTTCAGGAAGCTTTTTTCACACTCATCCAACCATACAAATGGAACATTCTGCTTAGTCGAATTGGTCAGCTGGGAAGCAATAGAAGAGAATCCGTTGACGAATCGGTGGTAGTAGCTAGCTAAACCAACAAACTTCCTTACCTATGAAACATTAGTAGGCCTTACCCAACTCTTTATTGCTTCAATCTTAGAGGGATCCACCAGTAGTCCATCCTTAGAATCCATGTCCCCAAGAATGACATTGAATCGATCCAAAACTCACACTTGGAGATTTTGGAATAAAGCCTTTTCTCCCTTAACAACCCCAATACAATTCTCAAATTCTCCTCATGTTCTTTCCTGCTCTTTGATTAATATATGTATATAATCAATAAAAACGATAACGAAGAGGTCGAGATATGGATTCAAAATCCCAATAATCAGGTTCATGAAAGTAGCAGGGAATTCGTAAGCCCAAAAGACATTACTAAGAATTCATAATGTCCATACCTGGTTCAAAAATCAGTCTTTGGCAGTTTGTTGCCTGCATTTTCAATTGATGATACTTGGACCTCAAATAAATTTTAGAGAAGGCACAATCACATTGTAACTGATCTAACAAATCATTAATAGGAGGAATAGGATACTTGTTCTTAATAGTTACCTTATTAATAGCATGTAGTGTATGCACATCCGAAAATTGCTATCAATCTTCTTAACAAATAAAACTGGAGAACCCCAAGGAGATGCATTAGGTCTAATAAAACCCTTACCTAAAAACTCCTTAAGTTAGGCCTTTAACTCCCTTAACTCATCTGGGGCAATCCTATAAAGTGAAACGGAAATAGGGTGAGTCTCCTTCTCCAGGTCAATACAAAAACCAATATCTCTATTTGCTATCATACTAGGAAAGACTGGATGAAAAACATCAACAAACTCATGGACTACCGAAATTGACTCGATTGAAGGCACTTTGGAAGTATCATCCCTGAGATGTGCCAAGAAATCTAAACAACCCTTACTCCCCAATCTCTTAGTTCAAATAAAAGAGATGATACGACAAATATAGTCACCCTCCCACAATAATGGATCTGTCCAAAGCTTGGCCAAGGTCACAATCTTAGCATTACAATCTAAGATAGCAAAATTTGGAGAAAGCCAAGTCATACCGAGAATTACATAAAATTCAACTATTTCCAAAATAATCAAATCAACATAAGTGTTTTTGCCCACAAAAGTCACAAGGTAAGACCTATACACCTACTCAACTATTACAAACTCGCCAACAGGAGTAGATACACTAATAGGCATGTCAAGAAATTCACAATGCAAATCAAGACCACTAGAGAATGAGGAAGCTATATACGAAAATGTGGATCTAGGATAAAACAATACAAAAGCCATGAAATCACATATCAGAAGAGTACATGTGATAACAACATCAGATGTCTTTGCCTCTGACTCCCAAGAGATTCTTATTAATAGGCCCTATCACCTGTTCGTCCATTGCCCCTACCGGGCTTCCTCCAGTAGTTCGAACCTTCCTGCCACCCTGGCTGAACTGGTTACACCGTTACCTTGACTACCACGTCCTCCAGAATGACGACCTCTACCTCTAACTGTTGGGGATATGTAACTCGTATCATACCAAGCATGACTCTGCTTTGGACACTATTTCATGATATGTCAAGTCTCCCCACATCCACAACAAGTCCTGGAGTCGAGTTTAAGTCTTTGTGAAGGGGAAGAATATTGGATATAACCTCTAAACACAGAAAAGGTTGATTGGTCTATGAGGAACCCTCAACTGAAGCTTGCAATAAAGACTAAATAGGATGAGGCAGATAACCCCCTAAAATTTTCCCTCTGGAGTAAAAATCACTAAACATACCTCCCTTACAAAAAAAATTTAAATGTTGACACCTTGGTGAAATCATCCGGCTTCACCCACTCTACCTCAATCACAAAATCAACCACTTCCTGAAACGATTTTGTAGAAGTCACCACCTGTAAAGTTGGAATCTGCAAATCTGACCTCAACCCCTTCATAAAGAGGCGAATATGATCTTGCGGGCTGAAGCAAAGCTGAGTGGTATACCTTGATAATGCATGAAATTTAGCCTCATAAGATGCAACTTATATCCTTCTTTGCTCTAGGTTCATGAACTCATCTCTCCTCTTGTACCATAAAGTCCGGGGTATATACTTCTTTATGAATAAGCTAGAAGATGACGCCCAAGTCAGAGGTGGTGCCTTTGCAGATCGACACTCAACATAAGACCGCCACTACATTTTGGCATCCCCTTGAAACTGGTAGGTCACAAACTCAACACCGAATCGCTCCACTATGTCCATCTTATATTGCAACTCATGACAATCACCTAGGAAATCATAAGCATCATTAGATTTGACACCCTTGAAGATCGGAAGTTTCAACTTTAAGAAGATAATGAAGAGGTTATATTGGTCACCTGTCATTATAGACCTTGTAGTCAATCGAGGAAACATACATATTTCTAAGGATACGTTTATGTAGGGAGCCACAACAACTGCATGTTGTACTCCCTAAACCTGAGCTGATGGTGGAGAAAACACTTAGGGTGTCTGGCCCTGATAAGACAACCCGTTGAGATAAGTGAGAACCTGATTAATCATCTCTGGAGTAGGCTGGGCTGGTACTTCATTCTCCTGAATTTTCTCATCTTCCTCTTCATCACCCTCTCCAACTACCTCGTCAGTCGGTGGAGCAATCACCACTCTATACCTAGTTGGACTAGGTGCTTGTCCTCTATCTCTAGTGGATCTTCTCCCACAACCTCTACCACGGCCTCTTGCCACTGCTCCCCTGGAGTTGTAGCCCCAATGGTTGGCTCAAAAGCATCGTGTCTTGCCAGTGTTGGTGTTGGCACATTTGTTTCTCTAGTTCTTACCATCTGCCAAATAAGTTAAGAAGGTTAAATACCAATTTGTATCACCTAGATACCAATTGTATTCAAGTAAGATCACGAGAGAGAAACATATGAGTTTTCCTAAAGTCATATAGCCTCTATAAGAAAATTCAAGGCGTCCGTGTACCGTTCCGCAAGACTTTACTAGACAGGTCCTTATGTGATGAGATCACCTAACCTAAAGCTCTAATACCAAGTTTGTCGCCATTTATGAAGTTCTGTAAGGGAGGTGAATTTAGTGTTTCTTACTTCAGAGGGCAGAGTTCACGGGGTTATCTGCCTTGTCATATTTTATCATCATTGCAGGCTTCAGCTGAGGGTCCATTGTAGACCAGTTAACATTTTCCTATGTTTGGAGGTTATCCCAATAGTTTATGCCTTCATAGAGACCTATATTGGACCCCAATACTTGTTATGGGGATGCCGAACATATTATGAAATATTTTCCAAAGCAGAGTCAAGACTATATAATCAAAGTTACAGGCCCCCAAAAGTTAGAGGTAGAGGTGGTCATGGTTGAGGTCTTCATTCTGGAGGACGTGGTGGTCAAGGTAATTGTGCTCACCAGTTCAGCCGAGGTGGCGGGAAGGTTGGAACTACTGGAATGCATCCTAATAGGGGGACATACGGTGATAGGGCCCATTGTTATGCTTTCACTAGGAGGTCAAGAGGCAGATACATCTGATGGTGTTATCACATGTACTCTTCTGGTTTGTGATTGCATGGCTTCTGTATTGTTGGATCCTGGATCCACATTTTTATATTTATCTTCCTCATTCGCTATTGGTCTTAATTTGCATTGTGAAGTGCTTGACATGCCTATTCGTGTATCTACTCCTGTTGGAGAGTCTATAATAGTTGAGAAGGTGTATAGGTCTTGCCTTGTGACTTTTGTGGGCAGCAACACTTATGTAAATTTGATTAATTTGGAGATGGTTTATTTTGATGTCATTCTGGGTTTGACTTGGCTTTCTCCAAATTTCGCTATCTTAGATTGTAATGCTAAGATTGTGACTTTGGCCAAGCCTGGGACAGATCCATTATAGTAGGAGGATGACTGTATTTTAACTCCAGTCCGTATTATCTCTTTTCTTTGTTCGAAGAGGTTGGTGAGTAAGGGTTGTGTATATTTCTTGGCACATCTCAGAGATGATACTTCCAAAGTGCCTTCAATCGAGTCTGTTTTGGTAGTATGTGAGTTTTTGGATGTTTTTCCTACAGACCTTCCTGGTATGCCACCAGATAGAGATATTGATTTTTGTATTGACTTGGAGACGGGGACTCACCCTATTTCCATTTCACCTTATAGGATGGCCCCAACTGAGTTAAGGGAGTTAAAGGCCCAACTTCACGAGTTGTTGGGTAAAGGTTTTATTAGACCGACTGCATCTCCTTAAGGTGCTTATATTTTATTTGGGATAAGAAGGATGGTAGTTTTCGGATGTGCATAGTCTACAGGCAACTGAATAAGGTAATTATTAAGAACAAGTATCCCATTCCTCGTGTTGATGATTTATTCGATCAGTTTCAAGGGCTTGTGTCTTCTCTAAAATTTATTTGAGGTCCGATTATCATCAATTGAAATTGCGGGCAACCGACGTTCTTTTCGAACAAGGTATGGACATTATGAATTCTTAGTAATGCCTTTTGTACATATGTTTCTTTCTTTCATGCTATTTCTTGAATCAATAAGCGATTCCCTTTTAACCAATCAACATTAATGTTTGTCCCCACGTTTCAATTGCAATAATATATGTACCCACCTGTAATTCCTATCTAATAAAATTACAATAAAATGCATTCTCGCCTAAATAAACAATGAACATACAACTTGTTGTGGAATTGTTGAAATTTACCTGATGCACACCCATTATCACTTTTGTTTTCGTTTCATGTCTCTTCTCTTCGTTCTCCTCTTCCCTTCTTTTCTTTTCTGTTCTTCTACATATTATTTACTATCCTAATTATTATAATTATAAAAATAGTAAAAGTGGTCCACCTTAATTCTAATGTTATTTTTCCTTACCACCAACTAAGTAAGGACCGTCGACTGCCTCCGTCGGTCCACACTTAGCTTTTTCTTCAGCCTTTATTTTTGCATCTTTTCTGATCCAATCGATGGACCAACAACACGATTCGTCGATACACTTACGGACTGTCGATGCCTTCGTCGTTCCATCCTTAGATTTTTTATTCAATACCCGAAACTGGGACTAATCTCTGATCTGATGAAATGGTTTGCCAGGACGGTGCATCAATCAATCGACGGACCGTCGATCCTTCCATAGCCCCACACTTGGTTAGAATTGCCCGATTTGCTTCTAGATACTTGGACCTCCAGTCGACGATCACCACCTACGGGCCGTCGATGGGACGACGAGCCGTTGATGGCCTTGTGGGTCACTTCTGCAATAATTTCTTCACAACCGTCCGCATTTACGTTTTGGCTAACTTTCCTGTAAAATACAGATAAAACACATTAAAATTACTACAAAAAGGCCATAAACACACCAAACTTAAGTAAAAAGCATTGAAAGTACCGTGAAACCACGATACATCAACACCCTCAACTTAAATTCGTTGTTTGTCCTTAAGCAACATACTATGACTCACCACAACACCTTTGTACAAAAGTATCCTCTATTAAGCTTGTATAATCATATGGCTATAAATCCCGACTATTTTCATTGATTTACTGCATGATTTCACTCTTAGGCTCACTAGGCTCATTTATGTGGATCAGACCATGACACAGACTCACCACGCACCGACACCACTCCTCTTTTATCTCTCACCAAGGTACCAACATTCTAATATTGCAACTAGTGCCCTCATTTTAAAAACAATATCCCCCTTTTTCTCATAGTGATTTAAAATTTGAGTATAAGGATCATTATTCAACACTCACACTCAGAAAAACATCATACCTAATTGATACTTGTCGCCATAGGCTTGCCCTTATTTTTACTGCTTTAAGTTCACCGTATTAGACTCTTAGGATCACAATAGGACTTTCTTGGCTTGTAAAGTAGGCTCAGGGTCAGGTATTGTGCATATGGATACATTTTAGTGACTTGTTGCCCTCTTGACATTACGGAGAAGCGTCCTCCTCTTTCATTGTCTATTATACCCTACTTTTCTTTTCTTGTAATCTTTGCCTTATTTTCTCCTTTCTTTCCCTCTGTTTTTTTATGGAAGTGACTCCTAATTCTTTTCCTTCAACACTCTTTTTTTCCTTTACTCAATTGATAATTTTGAATTAGTCACTTCTCTTGTTCACTATTTATTTTCTTTTCCACATTACTCTTTTCATCCCTACTTTTTGGGACATTACTCATAATAGCCGCCCCTACTTATGTCTTTGCCATGAGTCACGGTACACAATACCCAAGGATGGGTCAGGTCCAAGACGAGGTCAGTTTCTGCATTAGCCACCCTCAGCTTTTGGTTTTGGCCAAAGTATAGGTGGAGATGTCTAAGGAGGGACCAGGGCGATCATATTATTCCCAGATAAGTTAGGGTAGAAAAGAAAGGTCTATTTAAAGCGCAAAAGATTTGGATCAAAAGGGGATTGATTTAAATTGATTTTTTTTCTTTTATTTAGGCTAAAGATTGGATAATTTGAACAAGGGCCTATTATCCTTTCCTAAATGTCTAACAAAGATTCCTTGTTGCAGGACTAACTGTGCAAGTTCTAGCTTGTTACCAACAGTGGAACAATCAATTTTTCTCTCACTCTCTTGACATTTCATTACACTATCAGATTATCAGACACCTAGTTCGAGAGTTAGATTTAAGGGTCATGCAGTAGTGCATCTCTATGTCATGCTTAGTGTTAACACATTCAACATTCATTAGACCTAATCATGCAAGCATTCTTTTTAGAACGGGATATCATTTATATTTAACCATCATGGTTCAGACTTCACATTTCATACTTTGTACAACATACTAACATGCCAGTTTAACATTAAAATAACCAGTCTCTTGGGGCAAAAGAACACATGCAAGAAAACAACCAAGAAAGGATCGTGAGTTGGTGTCACATGCCAAGACCACACCATAGAAGTTAGGGTACAATCTCGGATACTAATCGGGGTACTCGATCTCTCAGAGGTCTTATTCAAGCCCTTTCATATCATTCATTGTATAAACATAGTGAAAAGTAGTGCGGAATTAAAACTTTTCACAAAACATAATATAGTCTTCAAAAACTCTTTCATTTAAAAGTAGTTGGAATTACTAAGTCTCAATTTCATAATCTTAAGACACAAGAATACTCGGGACACGGCCCATACTTCAAAATACGAATATTGAAACACTTAGTCTATTAGAATACTTTGAATGAAAAAAACATAAAAGACATATATGCGCTCGAGTCAAATGAGGACATACTTCAACTTCCCTTGAACGATCTTCTAAATCCAAGTCTTCACTTATTAAAGCTCCTCACCTACCAAGAATTATATAGATATATAAAAGCATGGAATTAGTACAACCACATGTACTAAGTATGACCTTATGCATAAAAATCATGAAAACGGACAGTTATTGGAAATATGCATCGTTTCATTTTAGAAATCATATTTTAATCATAAGGACAACATTTAACAACTTAGAAACACACAAGATAACATTAAACCAAAAATCAGAGTTTAAGGAGACACTTTCCACCGAGTCCAATTCACTGTACTTTGAATAATTCACTGTCATAGTGAAGTACTTTACCTTTCATTTTATGTCTCCCTAGCATGTCGTTTCCTCACTTAAAGCTATCCGAAGACTCACTTAAGCAACACAAAGAGAGAACACCCATATAACATCCCTAAGCATACCTAAATGACATTCAAGAACACTCATAATAAGTCACATACACACTTCAATACATCAAACATATCAACATATAGGTAATATGACATTCTCTTTCCAAAGGCTATTTAAAGACCTACTTAAGTAAATCAAGAAGATAATGTGTATATTGACCTCTTCAAGATTACCTAAATAGTCCTTAGGACTACCTAAAGGTTAGATCATGTCCACCAAAACCAACCAACTTCTCTAACAAGAGACATCCTCAAGACCTCCAAAGATAGGATATGAAGAGATCATCCTTATGCCCTCTTCACAGTTTAGCTAAGGAATGTTTAAGTCACTTTAGATTAGGTACTCATTTATTTATATACTTCTTAACATAAGTAATTATTTCATTAGTCCATTAAGACTCATACATCACATAAAGGAAATTCAACTAATGGTCTTGGACAAGACCTAGGAACTCCAAGTAACATCTTCAAACTCTATTGTGCAATGTCTAGATAGCATCCCATACCACCACCTAAACCTCATAAAATTCCCTAATGCTAATATGTATTCCATATTATGATGAGAATAGGCAATAACCAACATAGAATATGATAGAAAGACATGGAATCCGGAGTTCTATCCTACTCCGATGAGGTTGTTCTACTTTCTAATGGTAGAACTTGGACACATCCCATGTAGGCACATGGTGAAGGAATAGGAAGGGCTACTTTGTATTCTAGTCTCATACTTTAACTAGAACTACTTCCCTTACCATACTCACTCGGTGCTAGCCTTCTTTCTCATAGAGTAATTCATACATTAGGTTCACATAAAATGGTTCCAAAGAAGGACCATTAGGGCTACCTCACAATGGTGACAAGAACCTCATGATGACTTTCCTAAGGATTAATAGGATGCCGTTCCAGCCAACTAACCTTAGGTACATCATTCCTTTATTTTTAAAAATACCTTTACGGCTTAAAACTTCAACAATCTTAACCTAACCCTTATGTTAAGGCTTTCACATAAAAGACTCTCATAACAGCATTTAAGGTCACATGTCATCCATACATTAAAGACTAAGAGTTCTAACACCCTAAATAAAGACCTCACATATTCATAACCATATATATCAAGCAAGGGACACAAATCAACCAAGACAAGACACAATATACTTCACTTTTACCCATAATACAAGTCATTCTAGAAGCACTTAGAAATAACCCTAACATCTTCAAGTCATCTTATATAATATCATAACATCATCAATAAAATAAACATAGACTCATATATCCAAGTAGGAATAACCAAGACTCAACTCCAACGCTTCCCACATAATGTCAAAGACATAGTCTAACATGGTCACTTCAGAAAACATGAATAGAAGAATACACATATGAATCCACATGTAGTTAGATATTGTGACGCTCACATAATCAAACTTCATAAATATTCATATTAACTCAAGTAGTTGTCAACAAGGCCAAGATCATCATATTGCATAAAGTAACGCCGGCAAGGCCACATCAATTGCAAGTAAAGTACATAACACCGCCACCATAAGTGGACCATACCAATCACAATAGAATTCAAGTATAAACAACATAAAAATAAGTGAAATAGGGAAGCATACCCCAAATCATCCTCAACACTTCAATTCAAAGTCAACTTACTCAATTCGATAACACAAGACCCTTACCGATGGCCATACCAACAATTCAACATAAAAGATCCAATAATCAATGAAGTAAGTTAATTCAATGTGAATTAATCAATATAACACAACCTAGATATCAATTTACTACAATTATTACATCATTAGAAAGACCACAAGAAACTACTTCAGAATTCATCAACATTAGATCAATAGCAAGTAACCGAAAACTTAGTCAAAATCTAGGGTTCATCCAATTCATGGGTTCATAGGTAATTTAGATTGAAATCATCAATACAATATCAATTAGATCATAATTCAATGTTTAGAAATCATTTATGCAAGAACCCATGGTAGAATCATGAAATCGGACAATTCACTTCCGGAAAACTTTGAAAAGCTTCTTCAGATTTGGGCTCCTTGATGAAAAAAGTTTCAAGGTTCAAAAGCCATACCTCAAGGAGTATATTTCTTCACTTTGATGAAGAATTTCCACTCTAAACGTCACCACCAAGCTGTTCGTTGATTTTGATTTCAATGGAGACTTTGAGAGAATTCGAATGGATTTTGGAGTTTTGATTTGGAAGAATGAAATATTCCAAGTGTTAAACACTTATATACTTGTTTAAATTACCAAATATACCTTTAAAAACCTCCAATACATCCATTTAGAAGTGGGTTGAATTTACAATTCACCCCTTGACTTGGCAGCAGACCTGCGCGTAGAGACAACCTTCACTGACGACCCTATGGACGGGGCGTCAACCCACTGAAGGGGCCTGCTGGAAACCGTCAGTGGGTTCTGAGATTTAATAAGTCTCCCTTCGTTCCCCCAGGATAAGTACCTGCAAACGACACCGATCAACAGGGCGTCGATAGGCCCACGAGATGTCGACTCCTCCGTCGTTTGGGGCCTGCCTGGGACAGCCTTGACACTAAGTTGGGTCCTTCCCCAAGGACCCTTGGGGTGTCCTTGGGGATAAATTTCCCGGACATTTCCAGCACAAATACGTTAGTCTATGATTTTAACACCTATCACCTAAATTTCATCCAAAGCAAACTCGTAAAACTCGATGAAACACGCCTAGACACACAAGGTCGTTTCAAGGCATATCTTTCAAACGTCGTGGACGTTCTTGGTCATTTGACCTCCAAACTTCACGAACCTTGACACACTGACTATACATGCTATACTAACTCATTTAAGAACCTTAAAACCTCATTAATGATAGATAATCGCATGGAACCACATACGAGGCTCATAGGTGACTTAGTCATCGAAAGTCTTAGTCGTTCCTTGACTTTTGACTTCCAACACACCTAATACTTTTGCTACTGCCTCTGTACCATATATTAGGCATATATAGGACCTTATACAATCAATACTACGATGTTAAGATCTAGTTAACCTAGGTCATTTTTGAGGTCTTACAATCTCCCCCACTTAGACAACATTTGTCCTCGAATGACACTTGCCACTCTCCGAAAACTTCCAAGATTAGAGACTCAACTAACAGTACATAACCAAACCATACAACACATAACAAGGAAGAAAACATCAAATTCACATAGCCAAGAGATTCACAACACAACAAGAAACTGGAAAGCAATTCTATAACTCATTATGCTACAAAACACACAAGCTTCTTTCCAAATAACGAAAACTCATTTTATATTCGATATAATACTTATATATATCAGTTCTAACCACATAACGACAATTTTAGACCAAAGAATCAAATAGTCATGTTGCATAAAATATTACAATGAACTGTTTCGATATCCTACAGTGATTTTATGCAATTTTAAAAAATCCGAATTTTTTGCAATTCATGATATAGACATGCTAATATGCAAGATATAAT
The DNA here is from genome assembly GCF_001406875.1 of Solanum pennellii. Classification (NCBI taxonomy): domain Eukaryota; kingdom Viridiplantae; phylum Streptophyta; class Magnoliopsida; order Solanales; family Solanaceae; genus Solanum; species Solanum pennellii. Next base: position 21,884,579 of record NC_028638.1, on the reverse strand, counting down.
CATATAAACACATCTTAAAACATAATCATAACTTCATAAAATACACAATGCAAGAATTTAATGAAATTCTATTTCAACCAATCTCCTAAACACCATGCACAAGCAACAATTTCAAGGACTTCTATCCCATCTACAAACTATACTCCCCCACTTAGAAGGAACTCCTATCACAACAAGAGAAAAAGAACATACCAACATCATCATCACTCTCCCTCTCATCCGGCTTCTCCACTCTAGGATGGAGTGCATAGAAACGCCTCTTTGTCGGAGCAAGATCCTTTGGAACACTAGGAGCAACTTGCTTACCCTTTCTTCCTCTAGAAGCAATCATAAGACAATCTCTCACATTATGCCCTTCCTTACCACAACCAAAGCAACTCCCGGTACCCAATAGACACTCACCATAATGTTTCTTTCCACATTCGGTACAAGTAGGCTTTCCATTCTTTGAACCACCTCCTTTCTCAACTTTGAACTTAGCACTCCTAGATTCTCCTTAAGATTGAACCTTCTTCTTAAACCTAGTTTGCTCTTGATCATTAGCACCACTCCTTTTAAAGCTTCTATCCAACCTCCTAAGTTTAGACTCTTCAATTGATTGTGCATACATCATGAGTCTAGCTAGGGTCATATCATCATGCAACGTAGCAGTATAACATTCTTCCACCACTAAGTCAGCTACCCCCATCACAAAACGACTCATTTCATCCCTTGGATTAGACACAATAGAAAGGGCATACCTAGATAAAGTTGAGAATTTCAAAAAGTACACCTCAACACTCATATTGCCTTGTTTGAGATTGATAAACTCCTCCACCTTAACTTTTATTCTCTCGGGGAAAGTAACTACCAAGATAAGCTTCCTTGAATTCTTCCCACTCAATAGGACCCGATTCATCCGGCCTATTATCCTTCCATTGAGTGTACCATATTTGAGAAATATCCCTCAATTGGTACAAAGACAACTCCGCCTTCTCCCTTGATGTAACCCCCATAGCACTCAACAAATTGTACACTCCATCAAGAAACTCTTGGGGATCCTCATTTACCTTAGAGCCAAGAAAGATAGGAGGATTCATCCTCACAAAATCTCTCAACCTATAGGTCATAGTGCTCTCCACAACCCTAGGCATCATATTCAAATTATCTTGCATAGTCACGGCTCGGGCTATAGCAATCAAAGCCTCTCTAATCTCCCTATTAGACATATTCGGAACCTCAATACCTCCTTTCACATTAGGAATAGGATCACCTTGGGAATGCACTTGAGCCCTTTGATAACCTTGGACTCTTTGCCCACATTGAGGAACTTGATCAACTTGCTCAACTTGAGAAGGAATCTCTTCATTCACCCTCTCCTCTTCCAACCTTCTAGCGGCCAACCTTCTAGTATTCATCTCCTAGAAAACACAAGGAAACTCATAAGAAGGATAATTATAACATTTACTGTACCGCACGACATAGGAAAAGAAAAGAAGGGATGCTCTATCGTCTTATAGCCTCTCGCCCATAGATGTGTCGCGACTAACACCGATGGTCAAGACTCTACTAGACGTGACTTGATGAGACTTTTCTACTCTTTATACTACTTTCACAATCCTATGCTTTGATACCAAGCTTCTCACACACAAAGACCACACCGTAGAAGTTAGGGTACAATCTCATATTGTAACCGGCGTACTTGACCTCTCGGAGGTCTTATACAAGCCATTTCATATCATTCATCACATAAACATAGTGAAAAATAGTGCGGAATTAAAACTTTTAACAAAACATAATATAGTCTTCAAAATTTCTTTCATATAAAACTAATAGGAAATACTAAGTCTCAATCTCATCATCTTAAGGCATAAGAAAACATGGGACACGACCCATACTTCAAATACGAATATAGAAACACTTAGTCTATTACAATACTTTGAATGAAAAAAACATAAAATACATATATGCCCTCGAGTCAAATGGGACATACTTCAACTTCTCTTTAACGATCTTCTAAGTCCAAGTGTTCACTTCTTAAAGCTCCTCACCTACCAAGAACTATATAGATAGATAAAAGAATGGAATTAGTACAACCACATGCACTAAGTATGATCTTATGCATAAAAATCATGAAAACAGAAATTTATTGGAAATATGCATGTTTTCATTTTAGAAATCATATTTTAATCATAAGGACAACATTTAACAACTTATAAACACATAAGATAATATTAAACCATAAATCACAATTTAAGGAGACACTTTCCACCGAGTCCTATTCACTGTAGAGTGAATAATTCACTGTTACAATGAAATATTTTACCTTTCATTTCAAGTCTCCTAGCATGTAGATTCCTCACTAGAATTTATCCTAAGACTCACTTAAGCAACACAAAGAGAGACCGCCCATACAACCTCCCTAGGCATACCTAAATGACCCTCAAGAACACTCATAATAAGTCAGATACACACTTCAAGACATCAAACATATCAACATATAGGTAATATGACATTCTCTTTCCAAAGACTATCAAAAGACCTACTTAAGTAAATCAAGAAGATAACATCAATAGTGACCTGTTCAAGATTACCTAAATAGTCTTTAAGACTACCTAAAGGTTAGATCATGTCCACCAAAACCAACCAACTTCCCTAACTAAAGTAATCCTCAAGACCTCCAAAGATAAGACATGAAGAGATCATCCTTTATGCCCTCTTCACCCTTTAGCTAAGGAATGCTTAAGTCACTTTAGATTAGGTACTCATTTATTTATATACTTTTTAACACAAGTCATTAGTTCATTAGAACATTAAGACTCATACATCACATAAAGGACATTCAACTAATGGATAGATAGCGTCCCATACCACCACCTAAACCTCATAAACTTTTCTAAATCTAATAGGTATTCCATATAATGAGAATAGTCAATAACCTACATATAACATGATAGTAATGCATGCAATCCTGAGTTCTATCCTACTCCGATGAGGTTTTTCTACTTGCCAACAGTAGATCTTGAACACATCCCATGTAGGCACATGGTTAAGGAATATGAAGGGCTTCTTTGTATTCTAGTCTCATACTTTAACTAGAACTACTTCCCTTACAATACTCACTCGGTGCTAGCCTTCTTTCTCATAGAGTAATTCATACATTAGGTTCACATAAAAGGGTTCCATAACAAGTTCATAACCAAATCACATTTACCCTACCAAAGAAGGTCCACTAGGGCTACCTCACAATGGCGACAAGAAGTTCATGATGACTTTCCTAAGGATTAATATGATTCCGTACCAGCAAACTAACCTTAAGTCCATTATTCCTTTACTTTGAAGGATAACATTACGGCTTACAACTTGAACTATCTTAACCTTACCCTTTAGTTAAGGTTTTCATGTATTAGACTCTCATATCATCATAAGGTCACATGTCATCCATACATTGAAGACTAAGAGTTCTAACACACTAAATAAATACCTCACATATTCATAACCATATATATCAAGCAATCGACACAAGTCAACCAAGATAAGACACCACATACTTCACTTTTATCCATAATACAAGTCGTTCTAGAAGCAACTAGAAATAACCCTAACATCTTCAAGTCATCTTATATACTATCAGAACATCATCAATCAAATAAACATAGACTTATATAGCCAAGTAGGAATAACCAAGACTCAACTCCAGCACCACCCACATAATGTCAAAGGCGTAGTCTAATTTGGTCACCTAAGACAACATAAATAGAAAATACATATACGACTCCACATATAGATATATATTGTCATGCTTCACATAATCAAACTACACAAACAGTCATATTACTTCAAGTAGTTGTAAACAAGGCCAATATACTCATATTGCATAAACTAACGCCAACAAGGCCACATGAATTGCAAGTAAAGCAGATAACAACCTCCACCATAAGTGGACCTTACCAATAATAATAGAAGTCAAGTATTAAAAACAGAAAAACAAGTGAAATAGGGCAGCATACCCCCACATCATCCTCAACACTTCAATTCAAAGTCAACTTACTCAATTCGATAACACAAGACCCTTACCTAAGGCCATAACCAATAATTCAACATAAAAGCTACAATAATCAATGAACTAGGTTTATTCAATGTGAATTTATTAAAATAACATAATCTTGATATAAATTTACTACAATTAAACATCATTAGAAAGACCATAAGAAACTATTTAAGAATTCATCAACATTAGATCAATATCAAGTAACCCAAAACTTAGTCAAAATCTAGGGTTCATCCAATTCACGGGTTCATAGGTAATTTAGATTGAAATCATAAATACAATATTAATTAGATAATAATTCAATAATTAGAAATCATTTATGCCAGAACCCATGGTAGAATCATGAAATTGGACAATTCACTTTAGGTAACTTTGAAAAACGTCTTGAGAGTTGGGCTCATTGATGAAACAAGTTCCAAGGATCAAAAGCCATACCTCAAGGATGATAATTTTCACTTTGATGAATAATTTCCACTCAAAACATCACCTCCAATCTGTTCCTTGATTTGGACTATAATGGAGACTTTGAGAGAATTCTAAGGGATTTTTGGGTTTTGCTTTGGAAGAATGAAATATTCTAAGTGTTAAACACTTATATACTTTTTTAAAATACCCAATATACCCTTTAAATACCTCCAATACATCTATTTAGAGGTGGGGTGAATTTACAATTCACCCCTTGACTTGGCAGCAGACCTGCGCGCAGAGACAACCCTCACTGACGACCCCATTGACGGGGTGTCAACCCACTGACGGGCCGTACTGGCAACCGTCGGTGAATCCTGAGATTTGTCAAGACTCCCTTCCTTCCCCCTAGATTAGTACCTGCCGACGACACCCATCGACGGGGCGTTGATAGGCACACGAGTCGTCAACTACTCCATCGTTTGGGGCCTGCCTGGGACAGCCTTGACACTAAGTTGGGTCCTTCCTCAAGGACCCTTGGATGGTCCTTAGGGATAATTTCCCGGACATTTCCAACCTAAATACAATATTTTATGAGGTTTACACCTCTCACATAAATTTCATCAAAAACGAGAACGTAAAACTCGACGAAACACAACTAGACACACAAGGTTGTTTCAAAGCATATCTTTCAAACGTCATGAACGTTCTTCGTCGCTTAACCTCCAAACTTCACGAAATTTGACACACTTCCTATACATGATATACTAACTTATTTAAGAACAAGGGCCTAATATCCTTTCCTAAATGTCTAACACAGATTCCTTGTAGCAGGACTAACTGTGCAAGTTCTAGCTTGATACCAACAGTGGAACAATCAATTTTTCTCTCACTCTCTTGACACTTCATTACACTATCAGATTATCAGACACCTAGTTAGAGAGTTAGATTTGAGGGTCATGCAGTAGTGCATCTCTATGTCATGCTTAGAGCCAACACATTCAACATTCATTAGACCTAATTATGCAAGCATTATTTTTAGAATGGGATATAATTTATATTTAACCATCATGCTTCAGACTTCACATTTCATACTTTGTACAACATACTAACATGCCGGTTTAACAGTAAAATAACCAGTCTCTTGGGGCAAAAGAACACATGCAAGAAAACCACCAAGAGAGGATCGTGAGTTGGTGTCACATGCCAAGACCACACCCTAGAATTTAGGGTACAATCTCGGATAGTAACTGGGGTACTCGACCTCTCAGAGGTCTTATACAAGCCCTTTCATATCATTCATTGTATAAACATAGTGAAAAGTAGTGCGGATATAAAACTTTTCACAAAACATAATATAGTCTTCAAAATCTCTTTCATATAAAAGTAGTAGGAATTACTAAGTCTCAATTTCATAATCTTAAGACACAAGAATACTCGGGACACGACCCATACTTCAAAATATGAATATTGAAACACTTAGTCTATTACAATACTTTGAATGAAAAAAAACATAAAAAACATATATGCGCTCGAGTCAAATGAGGACATACTTCACCTTCTCTTGAACGATCTTCTAAATCCAAGTCTTCACTTCTTAAAGCTCCTCACCTACCAAGCACTATATGGATAGATAAAAGCATGGAATTAGTACAACCACATGTACTAAGTATGACCTTACGCATAAAAATCATGAAAAGAGAAATTTATTGGAAATATGCATCTTTTCATTTTAGAAATCATATTTTAATCATAAGGACAACATATAACAACTTAGAAACACATAAGATAACATTAAACCAAAAATTAGAATTTAAGGAGACACTTTCCAGTGAGTCCAATTCACTGTACTTTGAATAATTCACTTTCATAGTGAAGTACTTTACCTTTCATTTTAAGTCTCCCTAGCATGTCGTTTCCTCACTTGAAGCTATCGAAAGACTCACTTAAGCAACACAAAGAGAGAACGCCCATATAACTTCCCTAAGAATACCTAAATGACATTCAAGAACTCTCATAATAAGTCACATACATACTTCAAGACATCAAACATATCAACATATAGGTAATATGACATTCTCTTTCCAAAGGCTATTAAAAAACCTAGTTAAGTAAATCAAGAAGATAATGTCTATAGTGACCTCTTCAAGATTACCTAAATAGTCCTTAAGACTACCTAAGGGTTAGATCATGTCCACCAAAACAAACCAACTTCCATAACTAGAGACATCCTCAATACCTCCAAAGATAAGATATGAGGAGATCATCCTTATGCCCTCTTCACAGTTTAGCTAAGGAATACTTAAGTCACTTTAGATTAGGTACTCATTTCCAACCCAAATACGTTAGTCTATGATTTTAACACCTCTCACATAAATTTCATCCAAAGCGAACTCGTATAACTCGAAGAAACACGCCTAGACACACAAGGTCATTTCAAGGCATATCTTTCAAACGTCATGGACGTTCTTTGTCATTTGACCTCCAAACTTCACGAAACTTGACACACTGACTATACATGCTATACTAACTCATTTAAGAACCTTAAAACCTCATTAATGAGAGGTAATCACATAGAAACACATATGAGGATCATAGGTGACTTAGTCGTCGAACCTCTTAGTCATCCGTTGACATTTGACTTCCAATACACCTAATACTTTAGATACTGCCTCTATATCATATATAAGACATATTTAGGTCCTTAGAACGTAAATACTAACATTTTAGGCTCTATTTAACTTAGGTCATTGTTGGGGTCTGACAGTGGGTTACTCAGACTTCACCCTAGCACTCACCTTCCATTTACCCCACACCCAACAAGAAAGCATGCAATTGTCCCTAATGCATAAGAAATATTAAAAAACAAGGTGGTAGGTGAAGCAAACATGAGGCGCATAGCGCCGAAGATAAATTACCAGGTGGGTCTTTTTTCCCAAAACCCTCTCTATCAGTAGTAGGGACACCATCAGTAGTGTGAGTACCAATATCGGCACCCACAGTGGTGCTCCTCTCAGCAACCTCCAATCTGGAGCTAGACTCCCCAACAGCTAATTCACGAGCCCTCATCTGTCGGGCCTCCTCATCAAGCAATGGCACTCTCCTCGCAACCTCCATCTCAGTATGCTTCTTCTTCCTAGCCCAAGTCTCCTCACTCTCTCTGGATCGGTGCCTCTTTGTATGCTTAAGTGGCGGGGGCAGTGTTGCAGTAGCGGTAGTGAACAGTGCAACTAGTACTGTGTTCTAAAAAATATCCGCAGGTGCAGCCTCAGGCTCGGGTACCCTCATGTCTAAGATAGCATCAACATCAACCCTCATACTCGCCACATTCGCCTAAAGAGTTGTCAATTCATTAGTGGGGGCTGGGCGAGCGAGGACTCTCAACTCAAAAGCATCGGGGCTGGTGGACCACCTAAATCATCCTTTCTGTCTGCTGAGCTACCTTCTTCTCAATCCGGTCCTCAGCCTCAGCAATGGATCTCTGCATCCGGGGCTGGATATAGTGCAACAAGGTAGCCATCTAAGCCTCTAACTTCTGGACCCTAGCAAGCGGGACCACTGTTACTGATAAAGGCGTAGACTGGGAGGAACTTAGTTCCCTGCTAGTGCCCATGGGCAGACTCGACCGGGGCATTATCATTAGGCACTGGTGTAGCCTGATAAACCCCTTGGGTTTGCTCTACCGAATCCACTAAGTTCTCACGTAGTAGCTGCACCTCTATTCTGGGATCCCTCATTGGTGCCGCCTCATTGGCCTCATCCCAAATGTGACTAATATCCACTGACTCGGTTGGAGTACGGAGGACATCGATATTCCAGATTGGTACTCCAGCAATCCTGCACAACTGAAAGATCATGCAGGAAAATGGGTAAGTGGTAGAGGCTTTGAAAGCCCTCTCATTAATAACAGAGATCAACAATTTCGCAAAGTCAATGTAAAACCCGGAGACCATCGTTGCTACCAAGACCGCTCTATTCCAAGTAAGTATATTATCTGCTGCTGTGGGTGATAGGCGGTGGCAGAAAAAAATCCAGATGAATTTTTCTGCAAACAAGAGGTTGGCCTTCTTGATAAGGCCTCTGGGGACAGTGACCCAGTATGCTCCCTCACCATCGATGGATATCTGCTAGGCAATCCACCTCTTGGTGGAATCTCTAAAATATCTATCCTGCTGAAAATGGCCACTCTTTACCATGTTCCACGAGTTTTAAAATTCAGCGGTGAGAGGAGCCCTCCCTGCATCAGTGGCCTCACCGTAAAGGAAGCAGCGAATGGCTGGAGACGAAATATCCACCCGATGGCCTCGAACCCGGACATATGTAAGTGGGGCCTGTTTAGTGGGGTTAGCCCGCCTTTCCAAAGTCCATTGGAGAGCTGCTACACAGGAGGCTTATAACTCTCGAACCATCTCCTCGTTGTACGGTCCCACACTCCTAGCCATCCACTCGAGCTTGTGGCGGGTTAATAAGGTGTGTACCGCAGGGACTGTGTGTAGACTCCCTGTCAGAACCCGCCGCTCCATTGCTAAAGTATGAGTCATCACCCATTTATCATTCAACAACTTAACATCCATGTAAACCTTGTATTTGCCATCTTCGCACTAACGGACGGGCTGACAATAACCGGTGCAGGGATCTCAAACTTGGGTGCCGGAGTAGCCTGGGCCTCATCAGACGAGGCACGGTGGGTAGGTGCATCAAGAACAGTGGCTTCTTGTGATCCGGAATCTGAGGCAGTGGACTCATTCTACCCTGTGGAGTGCGCCAACTCAGAACCGGAAGCCTCCTCGGAGCCATACACTCCTTCAGAGCCCAGGGCACACCTAGACGGTGTGACAGTCAGTGTGCACTGCTCATAAGACTAGGAGACAATGACTACGCCAGACGCCACCTTCTTGGGCGTGTCCTGAGTGGTCCTACAAGATGGTGTCAATGTGTGGGTGCCATGTTGAACGTATTCGAGCTAACGCCCATCGTCCAAAAAGCCAATCATCCGGAGTGAAGGTGCCATGAATTTGGACCTTTCTCTGGAATAAACTAAATCCGTCTTGGGGCAATTTGTACCTGCAAAAGAGAGTTATTAGTCTTAATATAATCATCCTACACACAAAAAAAAATCAAAACAAAATTTGCAACAAAAGACCTAGTAATGTGTAGAACTACAGAACTGGGCAATGAGCGATAACGACGGTCTGTCGATAGGGTCCATCGGTGGACACTTAGCACATTTAAAAAGGTACAGGTCCACAGAAGCTGTAGTTAGAAACGACGGACCTTCAGAACGGCTCATTGATGAATCGACAGACTATACTCCACCTCCGTCGTTGGACGCTTCAAAAATTTCAGAAAGCTTCAGAGAATAGGGTCACAATTAGAAACGACAGAAGTGCAGAACGGCCCGTCGATCAATAGAGAAACCATAGTCCACTTTCGTCATCACAGATTTAAGCGAATACGTAGTGCTGCTATCGACGGACCCCATCGATGGTCGGTCGATTGACCGACGGTCCATAGATGGGTTCTCGTGCTATCGGTCAGAGACAATTTATCCAGACATTCTTTGCACCCCCAAATAAACAATTTCAAGTATATCAAGACACACAACATTCAATGGCAATCATCAAACAACTTCGTCATTCCTAGGGCTTCAATTGTTCCGAATTTGATCCTAGATTCTAAGAGACTATCAAGCCCTAATTTGGAAAACAACAAATCAAACAACATTTAGAGTTCATTTAGACTGTTATCACCCCAAACCCATTCACTTTCTATCATTATAAGGGACAAATTTTTACAAGTTAATCATGCAAACTTGTCCCTAAGTCAAGACCCACACACAATCTAGTCATTTTCTTATACAAATGAACGAGAATTCATTAAGCAGATGAGAATGGCATACCTGTACGCTATAGTGGAGTGAATGTGAGGGTTAAATTAGTGACAACAATTGATAAGCCCGCCTTCAAACACTGACCGGAAAAATGCTTTGATTGGATGTGGAATTAGTGACTAGGGTTCTGGGAATTTGGAGAAGGTGAGAGAGTGAGAAATCAGAGAGGAATTGTGATGGAATGAATGTTGGAGTGAATGGGGGAATAAGGGAAGAAAGGGAGGGAAACGGTTGGGGGAGAGAATTCGTATAGGTGGGGGTAACTGAAGGGGTAATTTTAATATATAGCCGGTCGGGTCGAGTCGGGTCATGGGTTCTGGGAACTTACAATTCCCCGTTGACGGATCGTAAGTCAGTCGGCTGTCCGTCGACTACTCCGTCGATTGTTCCCTAACTTAGATAACATTAAAAATCATACCTGGGATCCACGGACACCATCGACGGTCTGTCGATGGGACAACGGCCCGTCTGTTGGTTCGTAGATCAGTGTAGCAGACCAATTTCTGCAGATTTCCTTAGGTTTGGTCCTTGCAAATTATGCACCCAATAAGACATTCTTTTGTGTTTTCTGGACACTTTTTAGATACGGACCCTAAACTACTCTCTAGTCAACATTGTAAAAGAAATAAAAGAAAAATCCACACATGACAGTAACTAAAAACTGAAAGAATGCAACTATTCCTATAAAGACAAAAAAAAAGCTATTGTTGTCTAGAGGATACATATTGGGTTGACTCATAATCATCGATTGATTTAAGGTCGCGGCATGAATCAAGACTCTTGATTACTCAAACTTCATTAAGATGGTATTCCTCAACCACTTCATTTGCATTTTCCGTATGCCCGAGGTAGATTTTGATTCGTTGCCCATTTACCGTGAATCTTGCATCCTCCTTGTTATCCAACTCAACTTCACCATGAGGGAACACTTGAGTGTCAAGAATGGACCAGTGCACTTGGACTTGAGTTTTCAGAAACAAGCGAAACCTAGAGTTGAACAAAAGCACCAAGTCCCCAACCGCAATTTGCGCTTCCAATCTTTTGGTCATGGTACTTCATCAGCTTTTCTTTGTAGAGGTCTGAACTTTCATATGCCTTCAAGCGAAACTCATGAAGCTCATTTAACCCATTTAATCTCTTTTCTGCTGCTTCATTTCAATCCATCTTCAGTTTCTTCATCGCCCACATGGACTTGAGTTCCAACTCAACCAGCAAGTGACAAACCTTCCCATATACAAGTTGGTATGGACACATACCTATGGGAGTCTCGTATGTTGTCCTGTAGGCCGAAAGAGCATCATAAAGCCTCCTTGACCAATCCGTTCTACTAACATTCACGGTTTTTGCCAGAATTTGCTTGATTACTCTATTTGACACCTCAACCTGCCCACTAATCTGTCGATGGTAAGGAGGTGCTACATTGTGGTGAACCCCATATTTCTCCAGTAATCCTTTGAACAACTTGTTGCAAAAGTGGGAATCCCCATCACTAATGATGGCCCTAGTGGTGCCAAATCTGGAAAATATGTTCTTTTTCAAGAATGTGGTGACACACTTCCTTCCATTATTTGCAAGTGCTATGGATTCCACCCATTTTGACACATAATAAACCTCTACAAGAATATACTTCATCCCATGAGAACTCACAAAAGGGCCCATAAAGTCAATACCCCATCAAACAACTCAATTACAAGAATGGGATTCAAAGGGAGATCTTGCCTTATAGAAATACCTCCATCTCTGTGGCACCTATTACATACCTTGGCGAACTCATGAGCATTTTGGTGAATTGTTGGCCAATAGTAGCCACATTGCAAAATTTTATGGGCAGCCCAAATACCACTATGATGTCCACCCATAGGTGAGGAGTGGAATGCCTCCAAAACACTTAGAATCTCAACTTCCGGCACACGACGGCGAATATGACCATCCGCACAACTCCAATATAAATATGACTCATCTCAAAAAACTTTTACACATCATGCATGAACTTTTTCCTTTACATGAAAGGACAAGTCCGATAGAAATATATCACTAGCAAAATAATTCGCAAAAATTGGCGAACCATGGAATCAAGTAATGAGATGCGGCCAATACATGCTCATCAGGTAAAGTATCATCAATTTTAAAATTTTCACCCAACTCTCTCAAAGCTTCATCCTCTAATCTTGACAAGTGATCGGCAACTTTATTTTCGGTTCCTTTTCTATCTTTCACTTCACAATCAAACTCTTGAAAAAGTAATGCGCATCTAATCAACCTAGGTTTCGCATCCTTCTTTGCCATCAAATTTAAAGCAGAATGATCAATATGCACTATGACTCTAGTGCCAAGCAAATAGGAGCAAAATTTTTTGAAAGCAAATAGCATCGCAAGGAGTTTTTGTTCAGACACAATATAGTTCTTTGGAGCTTCATTAAGGGCCTTACTGGCGTAGTAAATGGGGTGAAGGATTTTATCCCTTCTTTGAACCAAACTACACCAAGAGCAACCCCACTAGCATCACACATCACCTCAAATGGCTTACTCCGAAACGGGGAAATAATAATGGGCGCAGACACAAACTTCTCCTTCAACTCACCAAACTCCTTCAGACAAGATTCATAAAATAAAATTTACATTCTTTCTCAAGTAACTTGCACAGAGGATTTGCAATTTTTGAATAATCCTGAATAAACCTCTGGTAGAAGCCAGCATGCCCAAGAAAACTCCTCACACCTTATACAGAGATGGGTGGAGGAAGTCTCTCTATCACCTCAACATTGGCTCGATCAACCTCTATCCCTTCTCTGAGATGCGATAACCCAATACAATACCCTCTTTTACCATGAAGTGACATTTCTCCCAATTTAGTACAAGGTTGCAATCTTCACACCATTTGAGAACCTAAACCAAGTAACTCAAACAACGCTCAAATGAGTCGCCAACCACTTAAAAATCATCCATAAACACCTCAATAGTGTCTTCCATCATATCGGAAAATATCGAGATCATACATCTCTGAAAATTAGCCGGTGCATTACACAACCCAATAGGCATCCTCGAGAACGCAAAAGTTCCATATGGGCAAGTAAAAGTGATATTCTCTTGATCCTCTGGTGCAATAGAGATTTGATTGTAACCCGAATAACCATCAAGAAAACAATACCACCCCTTTCCAGCAAGCCTATCTAACATCTGATCCATGAAGGGCATCGGAAAATGGTCCTTCTCAGTCCATGCATTCAACTTCCGGTAATCCATACAAACTCTCCATCCGGTCAATAACCTCATTGGAACAAGCTCATTCCTCTCATTAAGGACCACAATCATTCCCCCCTTTTTAAGCACACATTGACAAGGGCAAACTCAACTACTATCGGCAATTGGGTATATGACTCCGGCATCCAACCATTTAATAATCTTCTTCTTTAATACCTCTTGAATGGGTGGATTTAACCATCGCTGATGCTCAATCACTTCTTATGATTGGGCCTGAGTTGGATTTTGTGTGAACAAATACCAGGTGGAATCCCAATAATCTCCGCAATAGTCCAACCAATAGCTCGTTTGAACCTATTTAACACTCAACTTTCTCCACATAAAAGTCAGAGGCAATGATTACCGAAAAAGTGTGATCTTTTCCCAAAACTACATACCTCAAATGAGGTGGTACATCCTTAAGCTCTAATTTTGGGGGCTCTTCAATAGATGGTTTCGCAGGTGGAGACTCGCGATGCTTCATATCTAACTCCAATTTCTTTGATTTGAAACGAAATTCACCTCGACCAAGTTCTGCAACCAATGACCCATACTCTTAAATACCATCACTCTCTAAATTCATGATCACTGTCGCTAGTGCCTCAACACCAACGAGCTCTTCTATTTATACCTCAGAAGAACTCTCATATATCGCAAACACCTTTTGAATCTCACCACTCTTCCTCATGGACCTACAAATGTTTAAAGTCGCTTTTTCATTATTTAACCGAAACTTTATCTTCCATTTCTCCATTTCAATCAAGGCACGACCGGTAGCAAGGAACGGCCTCCCAAGAATAATAGGCACCTCAAAGTCCACCTCACAGTGAAGAATCACAAAATTGGCTGGAAATATAAATGACTCCACCTTTACTAACACATCATGGAGTATCCTAATAGGACTCTTCACCGTTTGATCGACCATCAGTAACCACATCGCAGTGGGATTTGGGTCACCAAAACCCAACCTTTTGTAAGTAGAGAGAGGCATGAGATTTATGCTTTCCCCAAGATCACATAATGCTTTAGCAAAGTGTAACAACCCGATTGTGCATGAAATAGTGAAAGCGCCCAGATCTTCTTTCTGTTGCACAAGAAACCTTGTAGCAATAGCACTACAATGTTGCATCCGATCATCATCCTCAAAACTAACCGATCTCTTCTTAGTGACCATATCTTTCATAAACTTGGCATAACCAGGCATTTGGTTCAAGAGCTTGGAAAGCTATTTCAACATATTAATAACACGCTGGTATTTGCCATCCTCGGTCTTTTTCACCAATATTTATGGGAAGGGTGGTGGTAATCTAGGAACGGGAGTCACTTTTTGGGGTATCTCTGCTCCTTTTTTACCAATTTTTCTACTAACTCACCACTAACTTCAAAAACCTCATCATCTCTTCTTATCGCATTTTCTACGCCAGACGGCACAGGTGGATCAATGATTTGTTTACCCCCTCGAGTAGGGACTGCCATGCAATGTCCTTTATTTTTTGGATTTTGGACAGTGTTACTAGGAAGAGTAGCCAATTGACGTGGGTTCACAGTAGAAGATAATTGGGCCATTTGCAACTCAAGATGCTTGATTGAGATTGCATGTGCATCCACCTTTTGCCCAATATTAGCTAAATCACTTCTCAACTATTTGGCGTGCTCATCACCAAAATCAAACCTTCTCCTCATCTTTTGTAACTTGTCCTAAAATCGCGCCATACTACCTCCACCATCCCTAGGAGCAACTTCCCAATTTTGAGGTGGAAAATAGGGCCCACTCCGATTGTTTCTGTTACAATAATGACCCCGGTTGAAGTTGTTGTTGCGTTTGTAGTTTTCATCTTGAACATAGTGAACCCTTGGTTGTAATTACCATAGTTCCGACCTTGATTTCCTTGACCCTGGTGCCAATTCTCCTGATTGGAGCCTCGGGCGTTTGATCGAAAGCCCCCCGTCTGCTCATTCACTGCATAAAAGTCTTCCTCATAGTAAAATTCATCTACTAGCGGTGGTTGTTAAGTCAAATAATTCACCGCATTCACTTTCTTTGAACCCCAGTGACATGTTTCAATACCAACCCAAGCTCAGTTCGCATTTGAGCCATCTCCTCACGAATATCATCTGCGACCGGGTTGTGTGTAGCTTGCACTACAAAGGTGATTTTGTAAGTGTCCGATTTCCTAGTGCTCCAAGCCTTGTTGTTTCGGGAAATTCTATCAAACTTTTCCGCGATCTCTGCATATGAGCACTCACCATAAGAACCACCCACTATAGTATCGAGTACTGCCTTATTGTTATCATATTGACCCCAATAGAAGTACGAATTCATCATCAATGTGGTGGTTTGGGACACTTCTCAGAAATAAGGTTAACCTATCCCAAGAACTACTTAAGGACTCCCTAGGAAATCCCAAAAAGTTGCTCAATCTATCTTTGTGGTTAAGATTTTTAGAAACCGGGTAATACCTTGCTAGGAACACATCCCTCAACTGCTCCCAAGTATAGATCAAATTATAAGTCAACTAAGTAAACCAAATTTCGGCCTCTCTCGCTAGTAAGAGAGGGAACACCCTTAATCTGATGATATCCATGTTCAAGTCTGGCCTCCCTACACAACTCCTGCACACCGACCTCAGTTTGGCGATGTGAGCATGTGGATCGTCAGATGGTAGCCCTAAAAACAAACATCTTGCGGCGAGCATATGCATCAAGATACTAGTTACCACGAATGAATGACCTTGTGATAGAGGAGGCAGGACAAGAGGTCCATCCGAATCGGCGATGTTAACATTGTCCCTATAATATTCTTGAGGGCGTGGGGCAGGAGGTTGTCTCCTCAGAGCGCCCTTATCAGGGTTTTCCACGATCACAGGGTTATGAGCATCAACCGGTGGAGGAATTTTACGATTGATCCCATCACCTAGGTTAGCAAGATTGTGTTAATCAATCATTCTGCGTAGTGTACGGTTCAGTTCAAGATCAAATGGAAGTGTTCGTTCTCCTCGACTTCGTGTACTTGGGATACATCAGAGTAGACCTGAAAGACAAAGAAACAAAGAAACAAAGTAAAATTAGGAAATTATTGACTAAAATTTAGTAATTGTGCTTAAAGTTAATCTAGAAGTCGCTTTCCCCGGCAACGGCGCCAAATTTTGATACGGTTAAATTATACTTCCCTAAAGAAGTATAAGCGGTCATATAAAGTAGAGAAACCAATTGTTAGGTTGGGGTCGATCCCACGAGGTTTAGACTTAACTTTAGTCTACGATTACGTCTATTTAGTCAAGTCCTTTTCGAAAACAGTTAATTAAAGGGGGGGGGGGTTTGTGAAATAAAAGTGTTCAATTATTTCTAAGTAAAACAAGTAGCAAGATTAAAACTTTTGTCTTTATCAAGTGATGAGAGAAACTAGGGTGTAAATTTTCCCATAGGTTCATAACGCGGTAATCCTAGCTATAACAATTCTTTTCTAGTGTCTTGCATGCAAATTGATAAGTTAGGTATCTCTGAGTCCCTAGTCCAGCAACTAGAGAATTTCACCCAGCACTTTGGTCCGGCTACGTGTGTCTAATTTACTAAACCTTACCTTTACCTCATATTGAGCATCATATTCAATGTATGGCTATGTTACTACTTCGCACCAATTGAACGTACCCTATTAGATAGTGTCCACTAAATCTATGTTGATAATTCTTTTCCTGTTAACTACCCCCTTGGTCCGGCAAGTAGAAATAGGGCAAGTTCTAACGTGTGCACTCGTTAAAAAGACTTTTAAACGAATGAATTATAAATTAATACAAGAATCTATTCTAGAATTGTAATTTAGCTAGTTTTACCTTGTTAATCACCCATGGTTCCCACAACCCTAGTTGTGGATTTAGTTATCCATGCCTTGAAATACAAAATTCATGGTTGTTAAACAATAATTCATGTACCTACTTTGACAAGTTTGAAGAAAATTCAGAAATAACGCTTGAAATAGAAAAATTCACTTGCAATTCGATTTCGAAAATTTGATATATTTGCCAGAGTTGCAAAGTCAAAATCCAAGAACTAAAGTATGAAAAATAATAAAAATTCTAACCCCAAAATCGAGGTATTTTACCCTATTTATATAATAAAGTCCTAAATTAAAAGGGAAAAAATAAGGAAAGTTTGTACAAAAAACGCGGCTTCAATCGACGACCCCACAGACAGTCCGTCGATGGAACGACGGCCCGTCGACTGCCTCCGTCAATCCACACTTAGCTTTTTATTCAGCCTTCATTTTTTCAACTTCTCTGATCCAATCGACGGACCAACAACACGGTCCGTGGATACACTTACAGTCTGTCGATGCCTTCGTCGTTCCATTCTTAGTTTTTTTCTTCAACACCGAGTATTGGGACTTTTCTCTGAATAGATTGACAGTTTGCCAGGAAGGCCCGTCAATTAGTCGACGAACCGTCGATTCTTTTGTAGCCCCACACGTTGTCAGAATTCTCCGAGTTGCTTACAGATGCTTGGACCTCCAGTCGACGATCACCACCTACGGACCGTCGATGACTTCGTGGGTCAATTCTGCATTAATTTATGCACAGCCGTCTGCATTTCTTTTTTGGACAACTTTTCTGTAAAACACAGATAAAACACATTAAAATACTACAAAAAGGCCCTAGACACAAACTAAACTTAAGGAAAAAGCATTGAAAGTACCGTGAAACCACAGTACATCAGAGCCTAGCCCTATCTTTATCTTATGAACACTATGATATACTTCTTTAAGCATGTCTAAGTTCCTTAATCATATGGATCCTACGACACACTTTTTAAGGTATGTCTTGATACCTTAATCATGAACTCTAAGATATACCCCATGGGAATGTCTAAGTTCATTAATACATTATGAATACTACGAGATACCCCCTGGGCATGTCTAAGTTCATTCATTTCTTATGAACACTATGAGATGCTTCTTAAGCATGTATAAGTTCATAGGATATGGATATTTCTACTAGGATACCTTGACTCTACTACGTGAAGGACTCCCGCCTATTGAGACCTAATGGAATAGTCATCACAACTACTAGGTGTGGCTCTCCATTCTATTTGGAGTTCGAAGCCTTGCTAGACTTTTCGTCTCATTTTGCATATCCACTTTGAGTCAAGCATAAACTCCAAGGTTTACTTGTCAAGCCTTGCTCAACCTTCTCTCATGGAGGGATGTCCTAGACGATCTCTCCATTCTCAAGTGAATTCTATCACTTTTAATGAATTATCCTCATTCTACAGCCAACACAACCATCCTAAGGTTAATTATTTAACAATTCATTCTATCTTTATTCATAAGTAGATTATAACGCCTTGTATCCTTAGCTTTCTTCTCATATTCTTTAATACTAGGTGAATGTAGCCATAGTTCATACTTCAGGGTTCAATTCATTCAAGACCAATCCGAATTCATCTAACCTAGTCCAATTCATGCTTAGATGATTCAACATTATCAATTAATATTTAATAAAATCAAATTAAGAAGAATCAACACAATTCCTTCATCTTGTCTCTAATGGCCTAAGATCACCATGATCACTTCAAAATTTAATTACTATGATTAACCATGAGAAATCCATTCAAAATAGTATAAAATCATCATATAAACATCATTGAATGCTACCAACAAGATTGGGATCACAATCATGCCTTACCCACAATGCAATCACAACCCTTTTTTGAATAGGGTTCTTTGGATTCACAATTGAAGGGAAGCTAGGGGGACTTCATGGATGGAAGAATCCATAAATGGATAAATTCACATACATTATATTAGGACCTTAAACCCAGCTTGAAACCTTTATCAATTCTTCCTTAAGCTGCTGCAATTTCTCTTCTTCTTTAATGTTGGTTTTGGGAGAACTTTGGGAGAGAAAGGTTTTGATTTCTCATTTCTTATTGGGTATTGGGGTTTTGACTGGTGAAAGAGGTTATATAGGAACTAAAACCGTTTTTAACCGACTCCCCAAGTACCCAAACTACGTCTGTATCAATCGGAAACTTTTAGACAAGTCTAAATTAACTTCATTTTTTGGAATTTTCATTGGGAAACAAGTCCGCAACGCAGAGCTACTCCCGTATAATAATCGATTCCAAAACAGTGGAGTCCGACTTGTGCCCGCGACGCGAATTCAGAATTTGGAATTGAGAGGAGCATGTCCGAAACGCGGACATGTTCCTTTCATGTACAAATTCTGCTGCCTTGGGCAGCTTTATCGGCCCATGTTTGGGTCCTCGTCAAGGACCCTTTGGCTGGTCCTCGGGGCGTTATTCTCGGACGTTTATACCCTTGACATGTCACGATATTAGTAGGAACCATAAATACTCGATTTCACCCACAAATAATACCCTAAAACTCCATTACAAAACACTACGATACACTAGTTCAACTTCGACTAGTTTTCGGTTGTCTTGGACGTTTCACCTCCAAACTCTCTAAAACTTTACACACTACCTCTAAATACTATTATTAGTCATTTTAGGAGTAAGCACAAACAGGTTAGACTCTAATTCAACCTAGCTCATTTGAGAGTGTAATAATACTCCCCCACATGGGAACATTCATTCTCGAATGACACTTCACTAAACACTTCTCTATAGGAAAAACTCTAGACTAGCAGACCATCGTATATGCATAATACCAAAATGCACATACCTAAATAAACGAAAAAATTCAATTCCAAGCTTATCACAACTACACATAATCATGTAAAGACCTGTAAAAAAACTCCTTATCCCCTACTTGGGAAAAGTCCACACGTGCTTTTCTAACATCAATTCATTATCATTAAGCGCAGCAAAATCAGCAAAGGAAATCATAATCACAAGAAGTTATGGAAATTTTCATAAATATTTAATGAAGCACATACCGGTAAGGGACATAAGGAGATGACTTCGGATCATCCTTGGATTGGAGTTCATAGAACCTAGCTCTTTCTTTGGGAACGTTTTCCACATCACTAGGAGGACCTTACTTTTCTTACCTTCCCTTAGCCTTAAGATCTAGACAATCTCTCACTTTGTGCCCATCCTTCCCACACCTAAAGCAATTATCCGTGCCGGCTAGGCACTTACCATAGTGACTCCTTCCACACTCGGGGCAAGTAGATCTGTAAGACCCACTAATCTTCTCCTTATTAACCTTAGAGGTTTTGGAAGAATCATGGCTGGAATATCTTGGCTTAGTTCTAGGCCTATCTTTTCCTTCGGACTTAGCATGGGAATACTTATAACCTTCAAACCTAGACCTCTTTCTTTTCTCTAGCCCTTTCCTTACTTAGTTTTGAATCTTCTATTTGTTTGGAAAACACCATGAGCAGTGAGATGTCCATATCATCCACAAGCAATGCCATACAACACTTTTATTCTAATAGGTCAGACATTCCCGTCATTAACCTATTCATCAAGTCTCTAGGGTTTGTTACCAAGCCATAATCCTTAACACTAAATTCCCCTTGCTTTAGGTTTATAAACTCTTCCAATATAGCTTCTCTCAACTCCCTAGATAAGAACTTATTAAAGAAAGCCAATGTAAAACTCTCCCACTCTATAGGACCCTCTCTCAAAGGCCTACTATCCTTCCATTGTTCATACCAAATTTGGGGAAAATCTTTCAATTGATAGGCATCCAATTCTACCTTTTCAATGGAAGACACTCCCATGATTTAAAGAACCTTATACACCTCATCAATAAACCCATTCAGATCTTCATCAACTTTGGACCCATAAAACTTTAGTGGATTCATTCTCAAGAACTCCATTACTCTAGTAGCACCCATTCCTCCTATAGATTAGCCAGAGCCACCTATTCTCTATTAGCATGTGTCGTTAAGGCTTGAGCCGACAAAGTCATAGAAGCACTAAATTCCTCAAATATGGCATTCCCTATTGTAGGGTCATTAGGAACTTGAGGAGGAACTTTCTCTTGCCTTTGGGGAGGAAATTTCTCCTGAACTTAGGGAGGAATGTCTTACTCCCTATTACCATGTCCTTCCATTATTGCATTATCCCTAGTGTTAGCCATACCTACAAAATCATAGGAAAACATTATAAAAGGTCCTACTAATGACAAACTTTATGGCACAACTTGAAGAATGAAGAAGTGAGACTTTCCTAAGCATCCCATAGCGTCCAACTTATAGATGTGTCATAACTCACACTGATGAATAAGACTCAACTAGACATGGTTTTGAGACATCATAAGACCATTTTCATAACCTTATGCTCTGATACCAAGCTTGTTACGACCCACAAGTACACCCTAAAAGTTAGGGCAACCCTTGGGTCGCAACAAGAAGTACTCGACCTTTCGGAGATCTTGTAAAAGCCTCTTGACTTCATTAAATAACATCATGCATTAATGGAGGGAATTTAAAAGCTTTCTTAAAACACAAACTAAAAAGTCTCTCGTAAAAGCGGAAGCATACTGATAACATTGTGTCAAAAACCATCTAACTTTGACATGAATGAAAATTTTTGGGACGCAGACCATATAAAGTCTAAAATATAAAGAATGACATAAAGGAATATAAAGATTTTTCCTCGAAGTTATGAGCACTCACCACTTCTTCTGTTTTTGGAAACATCCGAACTCTACCATTCAAGCAACATAATCTTTTCAAAATCCTACATGGAAAACATGTAGGAAATATGCATTAGACATAATCATAAAAGATAATAAATCATCATAAGAGATAAAAGCACAAGCATAACATGACTTCATAAACATAATAAATCATCATAAATCATATAAAAGTTCATACTTACTTACTTACTTGTCCTTCTTATTCAAGCGAACTATACCACAAGCTACCTCCAAGGATAGTTGTACGAGGCTAAGGTAGCATCCCATACTAATACCAAAGCTAAGTACCTCTCGTTGGTCTTTCTTGATCATAATACACTATCATCATTAAGACCTATATTCTTCATACTAACGAGTATTATACTATTATGGTCATATCAAAGCATGCTTGTGCAATGTACATAACGCATCCCAACTACCCTACATACTAAGTCTATCTTAAAAACCATCCTTAACATGTTCACCCTCCGTAGCTACTTTATTACCTAACTTCATCTACTAAGATTCTCTCATCTTCAGTCTACTATACTAGGAAATACAACTATAGTCCAATCCTATCTTCAATCTCATATTCATTAGTGACCCTAGGTTATACCTTGTGCAATGCACTCATGATGCCCCATAACACCATTCATGCAAGGTACTACTTTTGGATCCTTATATATATATATATATATATATATATATATATATAAAAGATACATAACATAGTCTTAAAAGGGATGTATTATTTTAACAATATAAACGGATTCAAATCAACATGGGCATAATCCCTTACACAATATAGAAATGCCACGTAGGGCTTACAATAATATCTTGAAACAACATGAGTGAAATGATTGTCTTTAGACTATATCAAAGAACCATAGCTAGAGTAATAACAAGGTATCATCCTCGTACTTGAGGACATACCCACACTTGGAGAAATGATCCAATCCTTCCTTCAAAGTGGTCACGGACTTTCAACAACCGAAACCTAAATTTTTGGGGGAAAAGGGAGAAATAGGGTTAACACATGACTTGTACTAAGTATAGGATCATATGCACATACAACATAGAAATCATGCTAAAAAGGGAAATTTCATTAAAGCATTCTAATTTATATTGAAAACACCTTATGAACATTTAAGAACCAATAAAAGTCAATAAGCACATATTACTTAATCAAGACCATGTACGTCACAAGACCAACAATACCAAGTCTAGTCAAGTCAACATGCATATCCACATAAATGAGCACATAATCATGACAACTCTATCATCAAATTATAATATAAACAAGTATGTATAATAATTCATAACATCATAACCTAAGAAAGATCATTACTCATGAACCCCCATTAAGTCCACTAGTGCAATGACTAAGTAAGGCCTCATAACCTCACTCAATCAACTAAACCCAATAAGAACTATAAGCAATGCCCACTTTACGTACTATATCATTAAGAATAAACATAATCATACTTTAGCAATAGAGACCAACCACGTATTCATAAGTGAAACCAATATCACATAGTGTCATCAACATGTCAGATCAACATATACATATCATTTACATTTTTAAGCATAAAAGAACATAAGAACATCCTCCTACGACTTCCTTCAAGGCTAACTAGTAATGTATAGGTAGAGTCCCATACCCTTACCTAGACTAAGCGAAACCCCTTAGGTCATCCTAGTTAGAGTTCACTTCATTACATCGTTTTCCCTTTGGGAACATCTTGCCTTAACAGACATAGATCATATGAGATAATGTCAAATCCGTTGTCATGGAACCTAAAACGAAGGAAGGTGGACTACTTTCCAAGGTAGTACCACAACATGAACATAGCATCTATGTGGATCCACTAGCTAGTATTCCTATGGGGGCAACATAGTTCAAGAACTAGGAGATTTAGTTGGGACCCTCTTTATCATACATACATTATAGTCTCCAATCTCATTAGTACATTAGTGTTCCTACCTTCCCTATGTGGGAAGGGACACTCCTCACTTCTAGTTCACTCGGTGCTAAGCTAAAGTATCTTTTTGAAATGTCTTTCATTAATTATCATAACTTAGTTTAGGTCATAAGGGTCTACCACTTATATAGTCATAGTCATAGCTCAATAGAAATTGCATGAGTATATCCTTTCAATACAATTCAGACATGTGAGGTTAGCACATTTACATCACCATAAGGCACATAGGAAATTCAATGACCAACCTTATATCATTAAATCTTAGCCAACAACTCAAAAGCCATAGATAAAGACATTTCAATTCAATATCATACAAACACTAATAAATCTCGTCATAAGTTATACTTCAATATAACGTCATCACTAAACACAAGTAATCATTGTTAAAGCAAATGATTGAGATCACAAGACTTACTCCAATCTCCTTCAAAGGACATCATCCAAGGTTTTACCATCAACCATCTGATTTGACCCAATAATGAGTGTAATATCATCACACAATAGTAAGTAACACAATAATGAAGTCAATTGAATCACTACACATCAATTCATCACTAGTTCATAACCTAGGGTTAGGGACTTGGGTCAATTTCATGATTTAATCTACCAAACTAGGTTATCTCATAAAGAACTAGCATAATTGTTTCATAATACATAATAATGTAAGTATAATTGAAAAAAACATAAAAAATACAATTTAGAAGATCAAATTTGTAATAGAAGAAAACCCACTTGATACTCATCTTTTTGAAATTAATTTGGAGGAACTCTTTGGGGGAAGGAATCCCAAAGGTGAAAGGGAATTCTATAGCCTGTTAATTGAGAAATATTGATGGAGGAAAATCCCCCTTCTTACTGACCTTAGAACTTGACCTAGCCCTTCAATGGAGTTCTTCTATTTGGGAGAGAGAAAGAAGAGAGAAGTAAGAGCAATTTGGTTTTGGAAAATATGAGGGTTGGGTTAGTTTAATTAGGATTGGGTCTTTATATAATTCAATAAATAACTTATTTAGACATCCCTCAACCCCTAACTAATTAATTAGCCACCTAATTAACTAATTGGACTAACATAAAACTTGGCTGTAAATAGGGACCCTAACCTACGAGGCCCCGACCTGCAGGTCGTAGGTCAATCAACGGACCTTGGGAACAACCGTCCTGCTGGTCCGTCATTTTGGTCAGATACTTTCCAAATGACCTCTTCACGAAATTGGTGAAGTGTCCATCGAAGGTGGAAATTGACGCTTCGGTGATTGGACCACTCCTTTCAGCCTTCCATCCATCGATTGCTACTTTCTCAAGACAACTTTTACCCAAAAAGCAAGGGTCCACCTTAATGACCCTTTGGTGTGTCCTTAGGGGGTTGTACCCAAACATTTTAACTATAAATAAACTATAATACGTATTAGAAACCTTGTCAAATAGGCTAAGGCACACTAGCACCTCTTGAATTAGTCTCCGGACGTCATGGACGTTTCTTGACGCTTTGATTCTAGAACTTCCTAAATTACTTATATACATTATATTTTCCCTTTAAAAAGTGTTACAACTCTTAGTCTCTTATTTTAGGCTCTAGATTAGGCTATAAACTTTTGGAGTATTACATTATTCCCACCTTAGGAATAATCGTCCCCGAACGACACTAAAATCCTTTGGAAAGAAGGAATAGACTCAAGAGTAGCATCCCAACCAACAACAATATATCAAAACATGAGTTACAATTCAAATCAACATAACCTCATGACCTTTCATACAATGCAACTCAAAACATCATTTTCAATTCATAAGAGCTCAACATTCACTACATGTGCATTCAATTATGCCAAAGCTTTCTTCAACACATATCATCATGCTCAATATAACTCATGAAGAAAAAACATTTCACGACCGGGGGAGCACCCCCTAAAAGAAACATGGCGTACTTGACCTCTCGGAGGTCTTATACAAGCCCATAGTTATCATTCATCGCATAGACATAATAAATTTAGCAGAAAATTTAAAACTTTTCATAGCACCTCATATTCTAGAAACATTACTTCATATACATGTAAAATATAAGCCATAATACATATATAGACTCTAAGTCTCTTTGCCATCTTCGACTCAATAACATTTGAGTACATTAGGGACACGACACTTAAGACATAATACAAACTATACTATATTTAAAGACTTTAAAATAAAGACATAAGTAGGATGTCCTTGAACTTAAGGATTCCTTTCATTGAGCTTGGGAATCATCTATGAAGATCTTCACTATTCAAGACATCCTTTAAGCATCCATAACCTACACTTTTGTAAAAAGTATAGAAGAATGGGATTATCAAATGAATGTACTAAGTATGTCAACCATGCAAAAACATGCATTTAAAAGGGACATTTTCTTTGAAATCATACTTCATCCCATTTTGAGTAAATAATCATAAAACCTTTATAAATAGCATATATATCATTTTCATACTTTATAGAAACACAATCAAGGACAAACATCATAGAAAAGCACATACCATCATAGAAGTATAACATCACATAGACATAATTAAGTCAAGACCTTCATCATATTGTGAACAAGACAAACATCATGCATAAAGACTCATATCACGCACATCTTCATAACAAGTAGACAAATACTACAATTTCATGCATAGGGAACACATACATAGTGACATGCATTAGAACACCTTCCTAGAACTTCCTAAGGAGCTACTTGTGCAATGTCTAGATGGGTTCATTACTTCCACCTATCCTATGTAACCTCCCTTAAGTCATTCTATTTTAGGGTCCTAGTCATTTAACTTCCATTGTCCATTTTACTTTAGGCAAACTATAGCCTTAACCGACATAGACCATGTGATGCTAAACATGGAATACGGTGTCATAGAACCCCACACCGATAAAGAGTGGTCTACCGGCTGTGACATAGCTTTCTAGGTTGAATCCACTAGCTAATATCGTATTGTGGCAACATAGTTATGGAACTTGGAGGATATCTTGTAAACATCCATTTATGACCTTGGGCTATGAGGCTTTGCACCTCATGAGATTTATGGTAGACCTACCTTTCCACATTGGAAAGGGGCACACACTCATATTAAAGTTCTCTCGATGCTAAGCTATGTTCCATTTATGAAAACCTTTATCATATTTTTACTTTATAAATCATAGGTTTAGGAGACTCATCCCCTCATATGCTTAACTCATAGGTCATAGATGGAACTTCATCAACCTAAATCATGTAATGAATCCATTCACATGAATATATCATATGTAAAGCATTATATAGTTTAGGGTACACATGAATACTCCATTAAAGGCCCCTCTCTTGACTAGATCTTCATACATGTATGTGTGTGTATACATATATGTGAGAAAACCTTTCACATAACACATAATGTCACACATGTTCATATATCGATGCATAAGTCTATATGTGTACGTATATGAGCAATCCTTTCATATCAACACTCCAAGACACTATGCACATTCATGCTTTATCATATCATATACTTAACAACATAGAATATATGTCATATTCATAACCTATTCATAATTTCATCTTTCATATACATACAAACCAAACAGAGGAACTATCCTATCAATATACACATGTGCAATGTATATACAAGGTCCCATACCCTTACCCATACTAGTACACCTATCAAGTCATCCTAGAAAGGAATACATAACATACTTCACATACATATACTTTACATTCATAGTAGTAGACATTAGTGAATATGAGAATTACCTTTCACTTAGACACAATTACCTATACTACTTGTACCACGCATATAAATGAGAGTGTGTGTACATTGGTCAACATGATCACATAATGGCTATCAATTACTCCTTGAGGCAGCCACCCTCTTAGACCACATTATACTTCAAAGAACATACCACACAAAACATAATAGCATAGGAGGCAAGAAAATATAAACATTATAACCAAGGCTCCTAACTTTAGCTATTTACACATTTATATAAGGGGTACATGGGTAGAGGCTATTAAACATTTTAACACATCAATACCAGCACCTATACAATGCCCTATCATGAATATACGCATGCTCATACAATAGCAACACAACCTAGATCACAACTAGATAGGAAGATAGGCACAATTACATCATAAGGTGATCATCTAAATCTCTAAATCATATATTCATTAACTTGACTTCAAGGCCATGGTCAACACCTATATAATTAAAATAAATTAAACACCGCCACCATAAGTGGACCATATCACACAATGCTATACAAGGCTTCATCAACATTACTACAAAGAAATAGAGAAGTAGAAGAGTAGAGGGAATAAGCATTCTTACAGATTTCTCACCCTTTGATCACCATTGATCAATACACCTTATTCATCAATAAAACACATATATGGAAGTATATAAATATACTTTAAAAATATAATAGAATATGTACAAGTCGCTATAAGATTATACTATAACATAATGCAACACATCAACATACTTGGAAAGTAGAATAACATAGAACAATTAGCTAATTTCCCTTTCATTTATTTAGATCATATTTCATACATATTATGAGTATAAGGCAGTATCTAAATCTACATTTAACCATGTTTAAAAATTAATTACAAACCCTCAAGATTAAGGTTACAACATAGGCATTTAGGCTTATCGATTTGCAAGAGTATAGAAGACTTTACCAATACTATGAACTCTTTAAGGCTTTGATCATAATTCATATTTTATAAAAAATACACCCATTAAGCATTATCTAATTCGGTAAGAAGTCCATAAGAAACCATGCTTGATATAACAACAACTCAAGATCCATCACACACTTAACTTTTTGACTGCATAGCCTAAAGGAATCTAGATCAATTCATACAATCCTTTCTTAGATTGTTCATTAAGGATTTTGTACCTACAAAATTCATCCATTATATCACCCTAAAACAGTAGGTACAGCAGTTCATGCATAATCATGACTCTACACAACCGATCTCACAATCGACTTCAAAGCAACATGTAGAAACATAGGCTATTCATGTTCAAATCTTCATATACTTATCATCATGGACTGATCATCATTAGTTCAACTTTAATTCATGTAAATAACAGCACATACAATCACTTCAATGCAATAGAATCACAATTCAATCGATAACAAATTAAGATCATAAGGCCCACGCAAGGCTAAATCATTTTGGTGATAGAGCATGGGTTCATCATACAATTGGATTGAAAAACACTTCCAAATCAGTATATAATCATCAATACATTAATATTATGCCTGTTAAATAATGAACCCAAGGAAGATTGAAGAAGAAAGTGTTTGATCATATTTTTCTCTTTTGAAATCTTTGAGAATGGCTCTCTAGATGAAAAGATAACTAGAGATGAAGATTAAAATACCTTTGTATAGTTGAAAACCTCTTAAAATTTATTATTCATCCATGGAAAACCCAGCATGAATCTGTTCTTGAGCTTCACCAACAATGGTGGTTTCTAAAGAGAGTATTTTTGGAGGGAAAGGTTTCAATCTTGTGAGAAGATTCTAGAATGGGGTGATACGTTTTGATTACTTATATATAACCAAAAATATCTAAATAAACCTATTATAGTGAGGTTAGGACGTGGGGTGAACTTCCCACTCACCCCTTTAATTGGCAGAACGCAGGCTGCACATTACAGTGCACCATCAATGGATGCACCTACGGGGCGTCGTCCTTGCAACGGACCAATCCTAGGGCTTCGTCGTTGGGTACTTTGCAAAATATTGGATTGAGACCTTTCCAAGGTAATTCCCCATCGACGATACCTGCTCGACGGGCCGCTGGTAGACCAACGATCCGTCGTTTGGTCCGTGAATTGACACTGCCCAGGAAGTGTCTTAGGATGCTTTGGGTCCTTCTTTTAGGGCCTCTTGTGGGGACCTTTAGAAGTCGTACCCGGAAGTTTCAAACTTTATTATAAACCTTAACAATTTATAGGACTTACACATAAATTTCATCCAAAACAAACACCTATAAGACGTCCAAACAGCCTTGTCCCCAACATGACATACAATGAACGTCTTAGGGGCTATCTTTCGAAAGCCTTGGATGTTCTCGGGCGTTTGACCTCCAAACTTCAAGTAACTTTATATAAAAATATTAAACATCATTTTAATACTTATTATTCTCATTTCATACAGATTTAAGAATGCATACACACATGAGACACATAAGTGACTGGTCGTCGAACGTCTTGGTCGTCCCTTGATGTTCGAGTTCCAAATCACTTCAAACTATGTACACTGCCTCTAAACCATATAATAAGACATTTTAGGACCTTAGAACATCATTAAAAACCCATAAACACATATAACCACATATTAGGCATCTAGGTGACTTAGTCGTCGAACGTCTTAGTCGTCCCTTAACGTTCGACTTCCAATACCTCTAATATTTTAGCTACTACCTATATACTATATTTTAAGAATATTTAGGACATAAGAACTTTAGGAAAAACATGTTAGGATCTAAACACCTTATCCCATTTTCGGGGTCTTACAAAACATACCAAAATACATCACATAAGTTCAAATCAAGTAAAAGAGCTTTGTTTTTAAAACTTTCACTTCTAAAAGCATAGCTCACTGTAAATCACTGTAACAAAACATATATTTCGATATTTTACCACAAATCAAGGAAACTTCAAATAAACGAATTATTTTTAATATAAATAGGAACAACTAACCTTAGTTATCAAATAGATGAGGGTAAAGGTACTTCATGTCGGCCTAGGTCTCCCATGTTGCACCCTCAAATAAGTGGTTCTTCCATAAAACCTTTACGGAAGCCACATACTTGTTCCTTAACATCTTCAATTGTAAATTAAGGATTTCCACTGTAACCTCCTCATAGGAGAGGTTCTGTTGCACACCTAGACCCTCAATAGGAAGGATGGACTCGGGATCACCGATACACTTCTAAAGCATGGAGACATGGAATACAAGATGAACCGAAGCCAATTCACTAGGTAACCTCAACTCATGTGTGATTTTGCCAACCCGTTGCAAGATTTCATAACGAACCACATAAAGAGGACTCAACATCCCTTTCTTTCCAAATGTCACCACCCCCTTTAAAGGTGAAATTTTTAGATACACCTTATCCCCTTCTTAAAATTCTAAGTGCCTTCCCCTATGGTCTGCATAAGACTTTTTCCGACTATACGCTATTTTCAATCGATTACATATTATATGAACTATCTCTAAAGTCTTATAAACAAATTTGGACCCAAGAGTGAAGACTCCCTCACTTCAAACCATCCAATTGGAGATCTACATCTCCTACCATACAAGGCCTCAGAATGAGCCATAGATATACATGAATGGTAACCATTTATGTAGGAAAACTCAACCAAAGGCAAGTGTTTATCCCAATTTCCCTTGAACTCAATTATACAATCTATAAGCATATCCTCAAGGTTTTCAATAGTGTGTTCCGCTTGACTATCCATTTGGTGAAGAAAAGCGGTGCTTACCTTCACCTTGGTACCCAACCCATTTTGGAAAACCTCCAAAACCTAGATGTTAATTGTGCACCCCTATGATGGATAATGGAATACCGTGGCGACGCACTATATAATCTATGAATATCCTTGCATAATCCTCCTCCGATTAAGTGGGGTTGACTGGAATGAAATGATCAAATTCGGTCAATTTATCCACAACCACCCATATAGAGTCATGTCGCTTTTGAGTCCGAGGCAAACCTACCACAAAATCCATATTAATATTTTCCTACTTCCAAGTTGGAACTTTGATTTCTTGAAGTAGACCACCCGACTTTTGGTGTTCGTCTTTCACTTGTTGGCAATTTGGACATTTTGCAACAAATTCCGCTATGTCTCCTTTTAAGCCTTCCCACCAAAACACTTCTCTAAGGTCATGATATATTTGTAGAACACGGAAACAATGAGCTTACTCAAGTCATCAATATTGGGCACACATAACCTTCCTTGATACCTCAAGACATCATCCCCACCTAAGGAGAACGACTTATTGAGCTTACCAAGAACCGACTCCTTCAACTCCATCAATGGTTGATCAAGGTGTTGCTTAAATTTTGCCTCAACCACCAAAGATGATTCGGAGTTATGATGGACCATAAAACCACAATTCGGAGATTCTCCAATCTAACACCCAACCTATAAACGTCGTTCCCTAGGTTTTTCTTGGCTTCTTCTACATGAGATACACTACCCAGGGTCATGCGACATAGAGAATCCACAACCTTATTTGGCTTGCCGGGGTGATAGAGAACACCGATGTCGTAATCTTTCAACAATTCCAACCACTTAGCCGGAGATTCAACTCCTTTTGACTAAACACGTGTTGAAGACTCTTGTGGTGGGTATACACATACACTTGGACACCATACAAATAATGTCTCCATATTTTCAAGTATACATCCACGGCCGCTAACTCAAGATCAAGAGTTAGGTAATTCTTCTCATACACTTTAAGTTGTCTAGAAGCATAGGCTACTACTTTCCCATGTTGCATAAGAACACACCATAAGCCCACTCAGATTCATCACAATATACAACGAAGACATTGGTACCCTCCGGTAAATCAAACACCGGAGAGGAGGTAAGCCTCTGTTTCAAGATTTGGAAGCTTCTTTCACATGCCTCCGACCACTCAAATTTCATACTCTTTTATGACACACCCGGAAATTTCCACGATTTTACTAGGGACTTGTATGTTGAGTAATGATGGTTTTAGACCTAAATAAGTATAAATAACTTGTTTGAGAAGTATTGGAGTAATAGGATTAAAGAAAAGCCTTAACGTCCGGAAACTAGCAAAATTTAACTAGTTGACGTCCCTATGTTTGGTGAAGGTTTTTGAGGGTCATATGAAGTCCAAAACATGAAAAAAGTCTTTGAGTAGGTAGAGTGTAGTATAGAGGGTAAAAAATGCACTCACGACACCACAAGTACCACCAAAAGGGTCATTAGGGAGGACCAGAACTTGGGTGAGCAAGCTGCCAAGGTAGCTGCGTGCAGGCAAATTATGGTAGCTGCTGCACCACGCGCAGCCATGACGTGGGGATTTGCCTTGCGATGTGCACCTACTTCTCAGATATCATAAAAGTCGTACTTTGGGTGTTTTGACATCACAAATAAACTCATTTAAGTAAGGGGTCTTTTCCGTAATTTAATAGGTGACTATATAATGTCTTAGGGTCAGGTTAAGGTCAATTTTATCACTCAAATCATGTCCCAAAAGTTGAAATAAAAAATCTCTCTCCCAAATTCTCTCTTCATCCAACACTCCATTTAAGACCCATAGAGCTCCAAGAAGAAGATCAATCCTTCAAGTTTTTCAACCCTATTTCGTGGCTTTCTAATATATATGGTATGATGTTTTTCACTCTTGGGAATCATTTCCCCAAGAGTTCCTTCATAAGATGATTTCTAAATCCCCCAAAACAAGGCTTTTTCTCCTCACATGGGTATTCTTTCTAAAACGAAATTGTAATTTAATTGTGATG
Source organism: Solanum pennellii (assembly GCF_001406875.1). NCBI lineage: Eukaryota > Viridiplantae > Streptophyta > Magnoliopsida > Solanales > Solanaceae > Solanum > Solanum pennellii. Next base: position 21,850,922 of record NC_028638.1, on the reverse strand, counting down.
AATTATGATGAATTAATATTGTTTAGATATGAATTGGTGGTTAATTGATGAATTCCTATGAGTTTTCCCTTGACCTTTGTATTTCCCCCAAATCCCTTAATGCTTGGATTGAGTAAGGTGAATTGTTGAGGGTGATGAACATGTCACTTGTTTGCTTTGATTTTAGTTATGATAATAATTCATAAATTGCCTTATTTCATATGTTAGTTTTGAATTCTTGGGTGTTGAATGGTGAAGTCCCATGAAGGGAAATGATGTATCATCTTGACTCTCTTTGATATAGATGATCAATGGTGAAATCACTTAGATGACAATGATGGTATAGCTAATGTGTTGTTGTGATTTTGATGACATGATTCTCTCAAACCTACCCCTAGACATATGTATTGGTTATGAATTATGTGTGCATGATAAATCATGGTCATTGTGTAATTGAATGTAGTTTCTCTTGAACATGATGAAGGTTTAAGTGAAAGGTTTCACTTGCTATAGTGACTAAATTGAAAAGATAGTTCTCAATTGCGGTCATGTATGACTTTTATGATAAGATGTTTACCTAAGGGTCAAGAAAATACTAATATGAACTTGTATGATGTAATAAGATGACTTCTAAATGGAAGAAATACTTAGCACCAAAAGCGCATGTAAATGAGATGGAGGTCTCACGTTAGTAAGTTCGGCCTCCCACATGGATTTCCTCACGTTAGTATGTACGGATTCCCTAATATTGTGTTGTCTAATTAGATGGAAACCTCCACGTTGGTAAGTCATGATTTCTAGAGACAATCTCCTTGACCCTTAACTATGTGCCCACATAGGACTCTAGCTTAGTGGATCCACCTAGATAGGTACGTACGGATGGTTGAACCTTAGGCAACTGTTAACCCTCTCTTTTCAATGTGGGAGTAGAAAACTAAACATGTAGCTCACATGGTCTCGTTTTTGTTATTGCACTTATTTCACTAACATAAAAGTAAATGAATAAGCTAAGTATGTGAACTTTTGTTAGGGTTGTCTTGAAGGCTTCTACATATGGTAAGGGAGGGTATGAGACTTCTCTTACCCATCGCACATATGGGGTCCTAAGGGATGGTTCTAGTAGTGTTCTTCTTATGATTATAACTCTGATTATGATTATGTTGATACAATATGAGTAGAATTCATGTATTAGTCATGTTATGATGACCTTAAGAGAATATGTTGTAAGTATGAAATGGGTTGCTTAATGTGATGCTTAGCTTTGGATAGGATTATGGGGTTCTATCCTTGGCATTGCACAAGTATTACTTGGGTGATTTACATGTTGGGTTGCTATTATGTTGAATTGACTTATTACGCTTTTTATATATTTATGTTGAGTTAAATTTATAGAAAGCATGGTTTTGATTAAATTGTCCATTTCTCATGCATTGATGATTTTGTGCATAGGATCCATATTTAGTAAATGTGGTTTGTACTAACCCATATTTTCTCCCCTTTTTTTTAAACATTTTAGGTTCGGGCCATTGTGGAGATTAGTGGTCATTGAATAAGAAGACTTGGCTCTTTCCTAAGTCAATTGGTGAGTCCTCATGAGTTCCGAGGATAGATCCACTCATCAAGCCTATTAATTTTTCTATGTTTGAGACAATTATTCCATTATCATTTTGAGACTTCATGTAGCCTATATGGAATATTGTAATAGACTAAGGGATATGCCCAAACTATTGTGATTCACTTTATAGATGGTGTAGTGTGAGACAACGTATTACACTAAATTCCTATATGTTGTAATTTGTTTATTCAATAAGCCTATGTATGATTCCTATGCAAAGGTCTATGTAAACCTCCTTGCTATATAAGCAAAATTTTTTAATTTTCCCATATTTCTTACCTATGATGTGCTATTGAGAACACTAAGTGCTTGTCTTAGTCCTCATAGAGGACGACGTTGCCGCTTACGCCTAGGGGGTACTTTGGGTCGTAACAAACCTTGTATCAGAGCATGAGGTTAAGTATTATTAGGAATGATGTCTCACTAAACCACGTCTATGTAGGTTCTTATTGATAATTATGAAGCGCGCCAGACTTATGAATGAGAAACTATGTGATGCTTAGGAACTTTCACTCTCTTTTTTTTCCTTAGTCGTGCCTAATAGTTTTAACGTTATCTAGTCCTTTATTCTAATCCTTTTATTATACTTATAGGCAATGAATACAAGGAGAAACAAAAATCGAAGGGCCGATAGGAGAATTTGAATGAGGCGGTCCCTATCAAGCTCATCAAAACCCATAAGTTTCTATTAAAGAAGGCGCTATGTCTAATGTTTAGATAAGGTCAGCCATTCATAGCTTGACTCAAGTGTTGGATACCCAAGTTTCGAGGGATACAAGGGTGAAAGTGAACCTCAATGCTAATACCACCGCTTGAAGGAATAGGGATTTTTACAAGGATAAATCCCCCTACTTTCCTTAGTTCTAAGGTGGAGGAAGACCCACAAAGGTTCATTGATGAAGTGTTCAAAGTTCTTGATTCTATAGGTGTTTCTTCTCAATAAAAGGCGGAACTTGCCGCCTACCAACTCAAAGACATGGCTCAAGTTTGGTATAAGAAATGGAAGGATGAGTTGCCGGTTATAGAATCAAAACAGCTTTCTTGATAGATTCTTTCCCTTGGAACTAAGGGATAGAAAGATGCAAGAATTCATCAACCTTCGACAAGGGGGTATGTGCGTGAAGGAGTATAGCCTCAAGTTCACTCAACTACCAAAGCATTCTCCTACTATGGTTGCGGATTCTAGAGCCAAGATGAACAAATTTGTTATAGGGATATCCGATCTTGTGGTTAATTAATGTAGGTCAACTATGTTGATTCCTAGCATGGACATCTCGTCTCATGGTTTATGTGAACAAATTGAGGAACAAAATCTTAAGCAAGTTGGTAGGGAGTTGAAGAAGATGAGAACCGAAGAGGAGAATTCTTCTGAGAGTAGGTTTTAGGTTCAAGACAAACCAAGTTTCAAAAGGAGGTTTTCCAAACAAGGCCCTCCTAATGCTCCAATGGTAAACAAGAGTAAGGTTCATATTCCAAAGCCCCAAGAGTGTAAAGGTGGAACATCTTATGTAGAGAAGCCTCTTTGTACAAAATGTGATAAGATACATGATGGTAAGTGCCTTGTTAGCACAGGTAATTGCTATGGTTGTCGAAAGAGTTGTCATATGAAGAGAGATTTCCCTATGATGAAAGAGTAAAGGAATGTAAAATACTCAATTTCAAGAAAGTTCCCCAAATCTAGACGCTCCTAAGAAGAATAGCTTTTATGCTCTCCAATCCCAAAGTGATCAAGAGAGCTCACCGGACGTGGTCACCAGTATGTTAGAATTATTCTCCTTTAATACAAATGCTTTGTTGGATCCCGGAGCTACATTGTCATTTGTAACACCTCTTGTAGCAATGAAATTTGAAATACTACCTGTCATATTTGACGAACCTTTTTCGATTTATACCTCGGTGGGTGATTCCGTGGTGGTTAATAGAGTCTATAAAGGTTTTCCCATTTCCTTTCCCAATAGAGTTACATAAGTTGACTTGATAGAACTTGATATGCTAGATTTTGATGTTATTTTGGGTATTGATTGGTTGCATGCTTGCTTTGCCTCTATTGATTGTAGGACAAGGATAGTGAAATTTCAATTCCCAAGTGAACCCATTTTTTAGTAGTAGGGAGGAAACTCAAATCCTATGGGTAAGATCATCTCATTTCTAAAAGCTTGAAAATTGATTGGAAAGGGTTGGATCTACAACATAGTAAGAGTTAGGGATCTTGATTCTGAGGTCCCCCCAATAGATTCGGTACCCGTAGTGAGGGAATTTCTGGAGGTCTTTCCCGATGACCTTCCTTGAATTCCTCCCGAACAGGAAATTGAATTCACCATATACTTGTTGTCGGATACACAACCAATTTCAATCCCTCCTTATCGGATGGCCCCAGCAGAGTTGAAGGAGCTAAAGGCCCAACTCAAAGATTTGTCAGATAAGGGTTTAATTCAACCGAGCCTATCTGCATGGGGTGCTCCGCTGTTGTTTGTAAAGAAGAAGGATGTGTCGTTGAGAATGTGCATCGACTATCGTCAATCAAACAAAGTCACTATAAAGAATAAGCCCGCTCCCTAGGATTGATGAATTGTTTGACCAACTCCAAGGAGAGAGCTATTTTTCAAAGATTGACTTGATGTCGGGTTATCATCAACTTAGAGTGATGAAGGTTGATATTCCGAAAACATAATTTTGAACAAGATATGGTCACATTTAATTCCTACTGATGGTGTTTGGTCTAACAAATGCCCCGACAACATTCATAGACCTTATGAATTGAGCTTTTACAAAGTATCTTGACTTTTTTGTAATCTTCTTTATTGATGACATTTTGATATACTCTAGGAGTGAAAATGATCACATGAGACACTTGAGAATAGTTTTAAAATTTCTCCAGGATAACCAACTTTTTCCTAAGTTTAACAAGTGTGAGTTTTGGTTGATATCGGTTGCCTTCTTTTGGTCACATTGTCTCTAGTGAAGGGGTAGAGGTTGATCCAAGGAAGATGGAAGTGTTCAAAAGTTTGGCTGGACCTTTGAGTCCTACTGACATTCAATGTTTTCTAGGGTTAGCCGGTTACAATAAGATGTTTGTTCAGGGATTCTCGTCTACATCTCTATTAACGACCTTTACCCAAAAGAAGTCCAACATTGAATGGTCAGAATCATGTGAAAAGAGTTTCCAATTATTGAAAGATAGACTCAACTTCGCTTTGGTATTGACTTTACTGGAGGGTATCGAAGGTTTTGTCGTTTACTGTGATGCCTCTCGAGTGGGTCTAGGGTGTGTGCTCATGCAATGTGGGAAAGCCATAATGTATGCATCTAGACAACTCAAGCCACATGAGAAGAATAACCCAACTTATGACCTTGAGCTTTATTCCATGGTATTTGCATTGAAATTTGGAGACATTATCTCTATGAGGTACATGTTGAAGCATTCACCGATCACAAGAGATTACAATATGTGTTTACCCAAAAGGATTTGAACCTACGTGAAAGAAGATGGTTAGAACTATTAAAGGACCATGACATGAGTCTCCTTTACCATCCCAGAAAAGTTAATGTGGTAGCGGACGCTTTGAGTAGAGTGTCCATGGGTTGTGTGACTAATGTGGTTGATGATAAGGAAATAGTAAAAGAGGTTCATAGGTTGGCTCATTTGGATGTCCGACTCGAAGACTCTCCAAGGGTGGTTTCGTGGTTCTCCAGAACTCCGAGTCATCTTTAGTGGTTGGGGTGAAATCCAAGAAACACCTTGATCCTCTATTAATGGAGTTGAAGTAAACGGTCCTTAGTAAGTGTAATGAGTCTTTTTTCAAGCAGAAGATGGGGTGCTTAGGCACCAAGGAAAATTGTGCGTGCGGATGTTCATGGTTTAAGGGTTGATCATGGAGAGGCTCACGGCTCCCATTATTCCATTCACCCGGGTGCTACAAATATTTAACGTGACTTACGAGAAACACATTGGTGGAATGGTATGAAAAGGGACATAGAAGACTTTGTTGCTAAGTGTCCAAATTGCCAACAAGTAAAAGCGGAGTATCAAAGGTCGGGTGGCTTGACTCAAAATATATATATTCCTACATGGAAATGGAAGGATTTTAACATGGAGTTTTTAGTGGGGTTGCCACGAACTAGAAGACAACATAACTCGATATGGGTCATTGTGGATAGGCTAACCAAGTCCGCACATTTCTTCTCGTCAAAGTCACATATTCGGCGGAAGATTAACCCGAATTGTACATTAAAGAGATAGTTAAGTTACATGGATCCCCTTTGGTATGAAGGTGAAGCTTAGTACCGCTTTTAATCCCAAGACGGATGGTCAAGTTGAACGCACTATTCAAAGTCTTGAGGATATCTTCAAGGCATGTGTAATAGACTTCAAGGGTAATTGGGATCAGCACCCACCCTTAATAGAGTTCTCCTAGAACAATACCTACCACTCAACTATTTCTATGGCACCCTTTGACGCACTTTATGAGAGAAGGTGTAGATATCCGGTTAGGTGGTATGACATGGTGAGCTTGCTCTACTTTGTCCCGACTTGATCTATGAATCCCTTGAGAAGGTTCAAGTTATAAGAGATAGACTAAAAGCATCTCAAAGTTGACAAAACTTTTATGTCGACAATAGAAAGAGGTACCTTAAATTCGAAGTAGGAGATTGGGTCTATTTGAAAATTTAACCCATGAAAGAGGTGATGAGGTTTGGAAAGAAGGGGAAGCTTATTCCTCATTATGTGGGCCCTTATGGAATTTTAAAGTGAGTTAGGAGTACTGCCTATGAGTTGAGGTTTCCAAATAAGTTGGCCATGATTCATCCGGTATTCCTTGTTTCCATGCTCAAGAAGTGTATAGGGGACCCAGTTTCCATTCTTCTTCTAGAAGGTTTAGGGGTAAAAGAGGATCTTTGTTATGAAGAGGTCCCGGTTGAGATCTTGGACCGTCAAGTTAAGAAATTGAGGAATAAGGAGGTAGCCTCCGTAAAAGTTCTATGGAGGAACCACCTTATTGAGGGTGAAACATGGGAGGCCGAGGCCGACATGCATACACGCTATCCTCATCTTTTTCCCCTTACTCCTATCCAAGATTAAGGTTAGTGATTCCTTATATTACTATTATGAATAATTTTGAACTTATCATGTTTTTCGAAATATGTGCATATTATAGTTGAAATTCACACCTAAGTTGAGTTCTTCTCTTTCAATGAAATATGTTAATTATGTGACTTTCACTTGAGTGTGTTGTGTTCTATAAGTGTTCATGAAAGATTATAATGAGCATAATTGATATTGTTTTGATAAGAAATCAACATGTCAACTCGAAATGTTTATATTGAGCTATTATTAAAATGGAGAAGGTAGTACCTTCTTATGTGATATGAAAAATTGAGCTTTTGTTATAAGTATGTATGGAGTAAGTTCCTAACTGTTGATGCCATTTTATGTGTCGATCGGAGTTGAGATTTATTCCTATGAGATGTGAATCATTTTATAGTATTGTTCGTTGGTTGGCCGCTAGTCTTGAGTCTTTTCTTCCAATAAAATGTTTTAGAGTGTAATTCGAGGACGAATGTTCCTAAGGGAGGGAGTATTGACACACCTGGAAATTTCCATGACTTATACTAGAGCCTTATATGTTGAGTAATGATGGTTTTAGACTAAATAATTGTAAATAACTTGTGTGAGAAGTATTGGAGAAATAGGATTAAAGAAAAGACTTAACGTCTTGAAACTAGCAAAATTTAACTAGTTGACGTCCCTATGTTTGGTGAGGTTTTGGAGGGTCATATAGAGTCCAAAACTTGCAAATGGCATTGAATAGGTATTTTTTTCTTTGAATAGGTAGATTGTAGTATAGAGGGTCAAACATGCAGTTACGACACCCCAAGGACCACCGGAAGGGTCCTTGGGGAGGACCCGAACTTGGGCGAGCAAGCTACCAAGGCAGCTGCGCGCAGGCAGATTATGGTGGCTGCTGCGCGACATGCAGCCATCACGTGGGGATTTAAATTTGTCCTCGAGATGCAGTGCTGACACGGACCCTACTTCCTCATCTCAAAATTAAAAAATAAAATGGGGAACTAGCCTCGTGACGTGCAGCTACTTCCCAGATATCGTAGAAGTCGTATTTTTAGTGTTTTGACTTCACAAATAAACTCATTTAAGTGAGGAGTCTTTTGGATAACTTAAACGGTGACTATGTAATTTCATTGGTTTACTTTTAGGTAAATTTTATCACTCAATTCAAGTCCCTAAAGTTGAAATCAAAAATTTCTCTCTCCCAAATTCTCTCTTCCTCCAAAACTCCATTGAAGACCCATAGAGCTCCAAGAAGAAGATCAAGCCTTCATGTTTTTCAACCCAATTTCGTGGCTTTCTCATATATAAGGTATTGTTTCTTTAAATATTGGAAATCCTTTCCCCAAGAGGTCCTTCATAAGATGATTTCTAAATCCCCCAAAACAAGTGTTTTTCTCCTCACATGGGTCTTCTTTCTAAAACAAAATTTTAAATTAATTGTGATTAATTATGATGAATTTATGTTGTTTATATATGAATTGATGGTTAATTTATGAATTCCTATGATTTTTCCCTTGACCCATGTCTTTCCCCCAAATCCCCAAATTATTTGATTGATTAAGATTATTTGTTGATGGTGATGAACATGTCACTTGTTTACTTTGATTTTAGTTATGAGAATACTTCATGAATTGATCTATTTTATATTTTGGTTGTGAATTCATGGGTGTTTAAGGGTGAAGGCCCATGAAGGTCAATGAGGTATGATCTTGACTCTTCTTTGATCTAAATGATGAAAGGTGAAATTATTTAGATGATAATGATGCTATAGCTAATGTGTTGGTGCGATTTTGATGACATGATTCCCTCAACCCTAACCCTAGACATATGTATTAGTTATGTATGTTTGCATGATATAGCATGATCATTGTAAGATTGAATCTAGCTTCTCATAAACATGATGAAGGGTGAGTGAAAGGTTTAAATCACTTGCTATAGTGACTAAAGTGAAAGGATAGTTCTCACTTTTGGTCACCTATTAGATGATAAGAGGTTTTCCTTACGGTCTATAAGAGACTAATGTGAACTTGTACGATGTAATAAGATGACGACTAAAGGGAAAAAATGCTTAGCACCACATTAGTAAGTAAGGTTTCTAGCAACAATCTCCTCGACCCTTAACTATGTGCCCACATAGGACTTTAGCTTAGTGGATTCACCTAGATAGCTACGTACGAATGGTTTCACCTTAGGCAAGTGTTAACCCTCTCTTTTTGATGTGGGAGTAGAACACCAGATTACATGTAGCTTACATGGTCTCATATCAGTTGTTTCAATTCTTTCCCTAACGTAAAAGTAAATGAATAAGTTAAGTATGTGAAATCATGTTAGGGTTGTCTTGAAGGATACTACATAGGGTAAGGGAGGGTATGGGACTTCTCTTACTCATCGCCCATGCGGGGTCCTAAGGGATGGTTCTACTAGTGTCTTTCTTATGATTATGACTATGATTTTGATTATGTTGATAATATATGAGTATTAATCATTTATTAATCATGTAATGATGACTTTAAGAGAATATGGTGTAAGTATGAAGTGGGTTGCTTAATGTGATGCTTAGACTTTGATAGGATTATGGGGTTCTATCCTTGGCATTGCACAAGTATTACTTGGTGATAGGATTATGGGGTTCTATCCTTGGCATTGCACAAGTATTACTTGGTGATTTACATGTAGGGTTGCTATTATGTTGAACTGACTTATTATGCTCCTTATATATGTATGTTGAGTTAAACTTATAGAAATCATGATTTTGTCTGAATTGTCATTTCTCATGCATTGATGAATTTGTGCATAGGAGCCATACTTAGTACATGTGGTTTGTACTAACCCATATTTTCTCCCTTTTTCTCAAACATTTTTGGTTCGGGATGTTGAGGAGATTCTTGGTCATTGAAAAAGAAGACTTTTCTCTTTCCTAAGTTAATTGGTGAGTCCTCATGAGTTCCGAGGATAGAGTCACTCGTCAAGCCTTATTAGTTTTGTCTATGTTTGAGACAATTATTCCATTCTCATGTTGAGACTTCATTTTAGCCTATATGGCATATTGTAATAGACTAAGGTCTATGTCAAAACTATTGTGATTCATTTAATAGATGGCTTAATGTGAGACAAAGTATTAGGCTAAGTTCTTATATGTTGTATGTTGTTTATGTGAGAAGCCTATGTATGCTTCCTATGTAGAGGTCTATGTAAACCTCCTTGCAATATAAGAAAAAGATTTTCATTTTCCCGTATTTTCTTACCTATGATGTGCTATGACGAATACTAAGGTCTTGTCTTAGACCACCTAGAGGACGACGATGCCAGCTACGGCTAAGGGTACTTTGGGTCGTAATATTATTGGTCAAAGTAGTCAAAGGAGATGCAATGGACGCAAAACCATCCACAAACTTCCAATAATATCGCGCTAGACCCAAAAAGCTTCTAGTATCGGTTGGAGGCAATAATCTAGGACAATTCTTGACCGCCTCGGTTTCCTTGGAGCTACCTCAACCCCCTCACTAGATATGATATAACCAAGAAAGGACACTGACCTTAACCAAAAATCACATTTGCTATACTTGGAAAATATTTGATTATCCTTAAGCACTTTTAACACCACCCTTAAATGGTCCATGTGTTCACCCTCATTTTTTCGAATATACAAAGATGTCCTCAATGAAGACAATGACAAATAAATTTGGGTAACATCGAAACATTATTCATGAGGTCCATAAACGCTGTCAGAGCATTAGTGAGACCAAAGGACATTACTAGAAACTCATAGTGACTATATCTAGATCGAAATGTCAATTTTGGTCTATCCTCCCCTCTCACCCTAAGTTGGTGATACCCCGATCAGAAGTCAATCTTAGAAAAGTATCTTTCCCCTTGGAGTTGATTAAACAAGTCGTCAATCCGAGGGAGAGGATACTTGTTTTTATAGTGACTTTATTGTGTTGGCGATAGTTTATGCACATTCTAAAGGAACCATACTTCTTTTTCACAAAAACTACCGGAGCACCCCATGGAGAAATACTAGGTCTAATGAAGCCTTTGTCAAGAAAATCTTTGAGTTGAGCCTTCAACTCTTTCAATTCGGCTAGAGCCATTTGATAAGGAGGAATAGAAATGGGGTTGATACTCGATAGCAAGTCAATACCAAAATCAATTTCCCTTTCGGTAGGGATTATGGGAAGATCATTAGGGAAGACCTCTGGAAATTCACTCACTACGGGGACTAACTCAATGGGAGGATTTTCGGAGTCTAAATCTTTGACTCTTACAATATGGTATAGACACCCCTTTGAGATCATTTTACAAGCCTTAACACAAGAGATAATACGACCTTTAGGAATAGAATTTCCCCCCTTCCACTCTAAGACAGGTTCCTTTGGAAATTAATTTTAACAATTCTTGTTCTACAATAAATAGAAGCAAAACAATAATGCAACCAATCCATCCCCAAAATGACATCAAAATCTACCATATCCAGTTCTACTAATTCAACATTAGTAACTCTATTAGGAAACATTATAGGAAAATTTTGATATACCATTCTTGAAACCACCGACTCTACAACGGGAGTAGTTACCATGAAAGGTTACTTTAGGATATCGGGCAAAATATAAAACTTTCTAGATATCAAGGGAGTAACAAAAGATAATGTAGCACCCGAATCAAGTAAAGCATAGACATCAATAGACAAGACTTGTAACATATCGGTCACCACATTGGAAGAACTCTCTTGTTCACCCCTAGAGCGAAGTACATAAAAGTAATTCTTCTTTGGAGCATCCATATTAGAACCACTATCTTGAGCTTGCCCACTTCCTTTGTCTTTCCCCTTTATATTAAGGAAATCCCTAACCTTGTGGCCTCTCTTGCCACACCCAAAGCAATTGATCGTCCCAACAAGGCAATCACCATAATGCGTCTTGCCACACTTTCCAGAAGTTGTCTTACTACTAGGTGAGCTAGTACCTTTTCCCTTTTGAGGCTTAGTATTCGACACCCTATCATCACGAGCCTTGTGAATTTTTGAGGGAACTTTGTTGGCTTTTCTTGAATTTCAAACCTCCCCTTTGAAGCACCACCATCATAAGACTTGACTCTCTTGGCCTCTCTATTCTTTCTCCTTAACCTAGTTTCTTCCACCTATTGAGCATGGACCATGAGACGAGAGATATACATATTATCATGAAGCATAGCTGAATGACATTCTTCCGCCAAGTCATCGGACACCCCCGTAAGAAAACAAATCATCTTATCCCTTGGGTTTAAAACCAAGGATGGATCATACTTGTAAAAATTAGTGAACATAAAAGAGTATTCAAGTACACTCATACCTCCTTGATGAAGGTTGATGATTCTTCCACCTTAGTGTAATATTTCGAAAATCCAAGACATGTCTTAAAACCTAACATAAGTATCATTAGGTATAGACACTGTTGTAAGGGTCACTTTAATTAAAATAGGTCATTTAGGAAGTTTAGACACCTAAACGTTCATGACGTTGGGAAAACTAGCTCATGAAGGTACTTGCGTGCCTTAGCCTATTTGACTAGATTTTAGGAGTCGGAAATCCATGAAAATTGGTGGAAGGGTGGATAACATGTATTTAAGTCGAACCATGGTTGAAAAGTCTGGGTACGACTCCCCAAGGACCAACCAAGGTCCCTTGAGGAGGACCCTTGCACGTTGGAGTCAACACTGCTTGAGTAGTGTGCACCCATGAGAGGTAATTGACGATTCGTGTGTGGATCGACGGGGCATCATTTCAAACCGTCGACCAACGTCTCGTCGATGGGGCCTGTAATTCCCGCAAGTTTGTAAGTTAGTATTAACTAATTAATTAAGAGGTTTGGTGTTTAGTTAAGGATTAAGGGAAGCCTAATTACCTTAATATACCCCCCATATAAAGAACCAAACCCCATTAGTTTAGTCACAACTCTCAAAAAAAAATTGTCTTCCTTCTCTCTTCTTTATCTCTCTATTGGAAGACACCATTGAAGACCAAGCTAAGGGGAGATTGGGGTATGTAAAGGGGCGATTTCACCATGAATTCTTCATCAAACGTTGAGGTATGGGATCTAATTCACCTTCTAAACCTCTTTCATCAAAGGGTTCCTTCAAATTATTTTCAAAAGTTGAGTTTTCATGTGGGTTCGTCTCCATCTCGAAAATTATGTAATGAATTGTTTCGTTTATGGTTTATTTTGGATAATATAAATATATTAACATGAATTCTAACTTAATTATGATATATCTTGATGTTATGGTGTAGTTTGTAGATGATGACCCTTAACCCTAGTTTGATCTTGATATGAATTAGGTTGTATTTTATTCAATTGAATTGGTTATTGGTTGAATTACTACTATATGATGTTGTTATACTAATCATGAAAAAATTAGGGTTAATCTTAGTTATTCATACTAGTTCTTGATAAGTGATCTAGGTTGTGAAGTAAGTTGTGAATTAACATAAGTATCTTGTCTTAATTTATGATCTAGTATTTAATGGTGACGTAGTGATTCTTCTAGTCTTATTATCATGTTGATTACTGACTTATGATGATGTATAACCAAATGGGGTGAATTGAGGGTTTATGGTAAGACCTTCCTGAACAACTATAAAGGAGACTTGGTAAGTCTTATGATCTATACCATTAGTTCAAATTGTGGTAAATTTTGATTAATTCATGATGTTGGGTTGGAATATGCCTTGTATTAGGATTGATAGGGTGGTATGATGTTGAATTAGAATGTCTTGATTTTGATTGTGAGGTGTTGGGTTAATGTGTAAATGTTATAAGGATGGTGAGTGAATTACCAATGTGCCTTATTACGATATGAACATGTTAATGTGCTAACCTCACCTATATGAATTGTAATGAAAGGATTTATACTCATGCAATTCTTATTGAGCTATCACCTATATGAATTGTAATGAAAGGATTTATACTCATGCAATTCTTATTGAGCTATTGATGATGATTATTATATAAGGAGTACACCCTATGACCTAAACTAATGATTGATAATAAAGTCTTAGAGACATTTCAAAAAGGGACTCTAGCTTAGTACCGAGTGAACGATATTGATGAGTGTCCCTTCCAACATAGGAAAGGTATGATCACTAATGTACTCTTGAGATTGGAGACAACAATGGATGTAGCATAAAGAGGGTCCCAATTATATCTCCTACTTCTTGAACTATGTTGCACCCATATGAATATTAGCTAGTGGATCCACGTTGTTGCTATGTTTTATGTTTTGGTACTACCTTGGCACGGTGTAGGGTTTTATGACACCGATTCCATATTAGTGCATGTGGTCTATGTCAGTTAGGGCAATATGTTCACAAACGGTAATATGAACTAAAGAATTGAACTCTAACTAAGATAACCTAAGGGGTATAGCTTAGTCTTGGTAGGGGTATGGGACTCTACCTAATCATTGCACTAGTTAGCGTTTACTTGAGTCTTAGGAGGATGTTCTTATGTGTAATTACTCTTACGATGGTATATGTTATGTATATGATCAAATTGCATATTGTTGATACTATATATTGATTAGTTCACTTATGAATATGTGTTTCTTTATATTGATAGAGTAAGAAGATATGTATTTCTAAATGCCATGTTATGTAAAGTTGGGTGTTAGATATGATTCTGGTTGGGTTACTTGATAGAGTAAGGTTATGGGGATTCTCTTAGTGATTGCACTTGTTAACTTATTGGGGTTCATGGGTAATTGACTTGCTTTGTTTATAATCAAATGTACTCTTATTCATGTTTATTGTTAATATGACTTGATGATAGAGTTACTTGAACATGTATCTAGTTATATCATATGTATGAATTACATGAATAGACTTGATGATGTTATTCTTGTGATTTATACTTTTATGAATTAAACGTGCAATATTGGTTGGAAAGGTCATATTGAATTTGCATAAAGATTTTAAATTAAAAATGCATACTTTATGAAATGTCCCTTTTTCTTAGCATGTTTTCATATATGTGTGCATATGGTCTGATACTTAGTACAAGTGACATACTAACCCCATTTCTTCCTTTTCCTCAATTAGGTTCTGGTCGTTGAGGTGATTTGAAGACGATTCGAAGAAGTCTTGGATCTCTTAATCATCCCAGTATGATAGGTCCTAATTTTCCGAGGGCGATGCCACTATCTAGCTTATAGAGTTTGCTTTGTATTTAAAGACTTCTATGTTTCTTTATTTCCATTTTTGTATGAAACAATGCATAGCCCATGTGAGACATTCTTACTTTGATATATGGGATTATGCCTACGTTCTTACTCTCTTATTACATGGTTATGAGAAGAGACAACTATTATGACTATTATGTCTATGTTAACTTTTATATACTTATGTGCAATAAAAGTAGAAGTCTATGTATTCTTCCTATACGAACGGTCTATATATACTCGATATGGATATATATTATGTGCATGTAGAGGTCTATGTAAACTTCCAAGTAGAAGTAACGAAAATTTTTAACTTTTCTGCGCTTTTGACCTATGAATGTAATGATGTAAACTAAGAGGCTAGTATTAGTCCTCAAAGAGGACGACGGGCTGGTTACATCTATGGGGTAAACCTAGATGTGACACTTATCTTCCCTCATCTGTCTAGGAAATAACCTATCAAGGAAAGCCCTCTTGAAGATCTCCCAAATTATCGGACCACCTCTTAGTTCCCTATTATCCCTCCATTGCACGTACCAAGTTTGGGCAACATCTTTTAGTTGATAGGCCGCCAACTCCGCCTTCTCAATTGACGTCACCCCATAGTATAAAGAATCTTATAGACCTCATCAAGTAAATCTTGAGGTTCCTCATCCGACCTCGACCGAAAGAACAGAGGTTGACTCATCCTAGTAAAGCCTCTCAAACGAGAGGCCACAATGTTAGCATGTAGAGGAACTCGAGGTCCAACCTCCCTATTCACTTGAGTCATCATGGCTTGTACATGAGAAGTGGCGACATTAGATTGAGAGGTCATGGCTTGAGCCAAATTGAGAAAAGCCGCCCTTATCTCTCCATCGGTCATCGGTGGAGCAACAGCCGGAACTTGATCACCCATACCAACTTCTTTAAGTGTAGGCACTTGGTCGTCTTGATCTCCCACATTAGCCATTTATTCCTCAGACCTTCTAGCTGCTTTTCTTCGAGTATTCATACCTATAACCACGATATAAGGTTTAGGTGAAAGCATATAATAAGGTTCTAGAGGAACGACATAGGAATAAAAGAATATGAGAGTTTTTAAGAATCACATAGTCTCTCATTCATAAGTGTGACGCACTTCACAATTATGAATAAGAATTTACATATACGTTGTTTAATGAGACATCGTTTTTATGGATATTCAATCTCATGCTCTAATACCAAGTTTCTCACATCCGGGAAGTAACCCTAGACATAATCGGCGGCGGCGTCCACGATAAGGACTAGGACTAGCCTCTTACCATTCACCATTACATTCATAGGTTAAAAATGCGGAACAATTAAAACTTTTCATCTGCACTACTTCATGAGATTTACTTATCCCTCTTGCTTACGCATAATATATTCATATGGAGTATACATAGACCCTTCGTATAAGAAGATTACATAGTCTTCTATTTTTATGGCACATATATATATATGATACATAAAATATTATTAAAAGTGATGTCTCATATTAACCATCTAAACGGATTCAAATCAACATGGGCATAAGCCCTTACACAATGTAGAAATGTCACTTAGGACTTACACTAATATCTTGAAACAACGTGAATGAAAAAATTGTCTTTAGATTATAACAAAGAACCATAGTTAGGGTAATAAGAGAGGCATCATCCTTGGGCTTGAAGACATATACACACTTGGAAAAATGATCCAAGCCTTTGTTCAAAGTGGTCACGAACCTTCAACAACTGGAACCAAAAATGTTGCGGAAAAAGGAGAAATGGCGTTAGCACATCACTTGTGCTAAGTATAGGATCATATGCACATACAACATAGAAATCATGCTAAAAAGGGAAATTTCATTAAAGCACGCTAATTTACTTTGAGAACTCCTTATGCACATTCATGAACCAATACAAGTCAATAAGTACATATTACTGAAGTCAAAACCATATACATCACAAGACCAACAATACCAAGTCTAGTCAAGTCAACATGCATATCCACATAATTGAGCACATAATCATGACAACTCTATCATTAAGTCATAATATCAACAAGCATGTATAATTTTTCATCACATCATAAGCTAATCAAAAGCATTACTCATGAGCCCCCATTAATCTACTAGTGCAATGACTAAGTAAGGCCCCATAACCTCAGTCAATCAAGTAAGGCCAATAAGAATTATATGCAATGCACACTTTACATACTATATCATTTATAGGAAACATCATAATACTTTACCAATAGAGGCCAACCACATGTTCATAAGTGAAACCAATATCACATAGTGTCATCAACATATAAGATCAACATATATATATCATTTAAATTTATAAGCATAAAATCACATAAGAAGATCCTCCTAAGAATTCCCTCAAAGCTAAGAAGTTCAATGTATAGGTAGAGTCTCAAAACCCTACCTAGACTAAGTCAAACCCCTTAGATCATCCTAGTTAGAGTTCAATTCGTACTTCGTTTTACCTTTGGGAACATCTTGCCTTAACAAAAATAGACCACGTGAGCTAATATGAAATCCGGCGTGATGGCACCCTACACCGAAGAAAGGTGGACTAATTGTCAAGGTAGTACCAAAACATGAACATAGAATCTATCTGGATCCACTAGCTAGTATTTCTATGGGGGCAACATAGTTCAAGAACTAGGAGAATTGGTTGGGACCCTCTTTAAGCTACGTGAATTACAGTTTCTAATCTCATGAGTACATTAGTGATCCTACCTTACCTATGTGAAAAGGGACACTCATCAGTTCTCGTTCGCTCGATGCTAAGCTAGAGTTCCTCTTTGAAATCTTTAGTTAATAATCATAACTTAGTTTAGGTCATAGGGGTCTACCACTTTATAGTCATAGTCATAGATCAATAGGAATTTCATGAATATGTCCTTTAAATACAATTCACACATGTGAGTTTAGCACATTTACATCACCACACCATAATAAGGCACATAGGAAATTCATCACCAACCTTATACCATTACATCTTAGGCAACAAGTCAAAAACCATGAATCAAGACATTTTAATTAAAAATCATACCAACCCTAATCAATCTCATCATAAGGTATATTTCAATATAACTTCCTCACTAAATACAAGTAATCATAGTTAAATTAAAGGATTGAGATCACAAGAATTACTCCAATCTCCTTCACATGCCATCATCCAAGGTTTTGCCATCAACAATCCAATTCGACCCAATAATGGGTGTAATATCATAATAAAATAGTAATTAACAAAATAATGAAGTCAATTGAGTCACTACATTTCAATTCATCACTAGTTCATATCCTAGGGTTAGGGACTAGGGTCAATTTCATGACCTAATCTACCAAACTAGGGTAACTCATCAAGAACTAGCATAATTGAATCATAATACATCATAATATAAGTATGATAATAAAAATAAACCATAAACAATACAATTTAGAAGATTAAATTCGTAATAGAAGAAAACCCACTTGAAACTCATCTGTTTTTAAATCAATTTGGAGGAACCCTTGGGGGAAGGAATCCCAAAGGTGAAAGGAATTCCATACCTGGTGAATTTACGAAGATTGATGGAGGAAAACACCCTTATTCATGCCCTTAGACCTTGACCTATCCCTTCAATGGAATTCTTCTATTTGGGAAAGACAAAGAAGAGAGAAGGAAAAGCAATAGGGTTTTGGAAAATATGAGGGTTGGGTTTGTTTACTTAGGACTGGGTATTTATATAAGTCATTAACTAACTTAATTAGACCTCCATTAACTAATTAATTAACTAACCAACTAATTAATATATTCGACTAACTTAAAACTTGGCAGTAAACAGGGACCGTGACCTACGAGACCCTGACCTACGGGTCGTAGGTCAGTCGATGTACCTTGGGACCAACCGTCCTGCAGGTCCGTCATTTTGGTCAGAGAATTGCCAAATGACCTCTTCACGAATGTGGATAAGTGTCCATCGATGGTGGAAATCAAAGCCCCATTAATTGGACCAGGCCTCGTAGCCTGCCATTCGTCGATGGCTACTATCTAAAGATAGCTTTTAGCCAAAAAGCAAGGGTCCTTCTCGAGGACCCTTTGGTTATTCCTTCGGGAGTGGTACCTGGACTTTTCAACTATAAACCAACTCTAATTAATATTAGACACCTTACTACCAAATTTAATTGAGTTCCGACTCCTAAAACCTTGTCAAATAGGCTAAGGAACACTAGCACCTCTTGAACTAGTCTTCGGACGTCATGGACGTTTCTTGACGCTTTCATTCTAGAACTTTTTAAATGACTTATATACATTATTTTTAAGCTTAAAACAGTTTTACAACTTTTAGAGTCTCATGTTAGGCTCTAGATTAGGCTTTAAATATACTTCAATCTATCTTAGAAGAGATCTTGGGAGGTAGTGAGTTGCTACTAAACACTACATCTCAACTCACGAAAGAGTGGTAACCACAAAACTCCCCTTTCACATTCGGTAGCTTCATTAATTCACTCAAAGTGTGAGTGTGTGTACATGTGAGCAGACCTTTCACATAATCACGACTTTCATAACATTGACTTCTAAACATGCATACATCTTCATTCCTCATATTACACACATTAGCATAATTCACATAAACATATAATTCAGTTATACATAATCTCTAGCATACTTCACATAAACATGTCCCTCACTTAGGCATAGTCTCTACAAATCATACCTAATTAGCTTCATAAAACACATCAACAAAAACATCATCATTATTATTTTACATCACATATCAAGCCTTCATGTCCATACTAAAAATACACATATAAATACATATTCACATACTTCAAGTAAACACCGTCACAAAAAGGTGGACCATACCACTCAAGAGCATTTCATAATAAAAACTAGACAATATAACCAACTTACCATTCATCCAAGATTTCACCACCAATTCATAATTTATCAAAAAATTCATCATAAAATAGCTCTTAGGGAACTATCTAAACTACATTATAACCATCAAGAAACCATAACCCTAACATTTTCTAATCATGCTCATTAAACCCATTTCGTAAGCTAAAAGTTGATAAAAAGTATAAACATGTTTTCACTGGGGTTTTGACATTAAAATCATCATTTCACACTAAGATCAACTCATTTTAGTCATTAAAACATTTTCATACAAAGACACATACTTAGAGTCAAGGAATAAAGAAGTTTGAAGTTTGAAACCCTTTTAGAAATCTGTTAGAAGTAGCTCCTTGAATGAAAGGAAGTACAAGGATGAATAACATACCTCAATGAGAAGAAACCCACAAATTTTTGATGAAGAAACGTCCACAACCAGCCCCTTCTTACCCTTCCTTGAGTTCTAGCTTCTATGGAGTTTGAGAGAGTCTTTCTTGAAGGAGGGGTTTTGGGTTTTCGAAACTGAAGTCTAAAATTAGGTCTTAGTATTTGAACCCTCTTAATATACCTAAAAGACCCTAAAATTATAATTCATGGTTCATAAAATACTTGGGGTGAATTTACTAAAACACCCCAAGCCTTGGCAGATTTTTAGCAGCTTTTGCAGGCACAACCAACGCTCCTTTAGTGATGGGGTCGTCGCCAAGTCGATGCCCCTTTGATGGGTTCCATCGATTGGGTCTGAGCCTCAATCTTGTGAAGGCCTTGCTTAACTTGCAAGGCCAAAGGACGCCCAGGGTCGACCGGCCTTCGTTTGACCAACGGTCCGTACCTTGTGGCTGTCATTTGCCACTGCTTGACATCCTTACAAAGAGATGGGGTTCTCTTCTAGGGCCACTCGTGGGTCCTAGGTGAAGTCTTACCCGGATGTTGAACCCATATACATGTTCATATAGTTGGTAGGAACCTCCACCCTCAATTTCAACCAAACTGAACACGTAAAACTTGCCGAAACACATAGGGACACACAAGCATTTTCCAAGGCACACCTTCTGAACGTCATGGACGTTCTCGGACGTTTTACCTCCAAACATCACAAAACCTTAGAAACTTCCTAAAAACATCATTATTCACCATTTTAACACTAAATTAACTCATGAGACACATGTGATGCTGTCACACCCTATAAAATATGACACTTTTTTAGCGCAACACGACGTACTTGACCTCTCGGAGGTTTTGTACAAGCCCTTGACATCCTTCATCGCATAACATTTATGAAAAGTAGTGCGGAATTAAAAATTTTCACACAAAATACTTAAAACGTATTTCAATTTTAAAATCATAGAAATCACTATGTCTAGACATAGGACAATGTTAGACTCAAGATTACTTGGAACACGGCCCATACAATACGAAATATAGAGATACTTAGTCTATTAAAATACTTTGAATAAAAGAAATCTAAAGACGATTATGTCCTCGAGTCTAGTGAGGATATACTTCAACATTGCTTGAACGATAACTAGATTTCAAGCTTTCTTCCAAGATATCTCTCATCTTCCACCTACTCCTTTAGATATAGTAAAATGTATGGAATTTGTACAAACACATGTACTAAGTATGGCTGAATGCATAATATCCTGAAAATGAACATTCATGAGAAATATGCTCTTTCTTATTAAAATTTCATAGTATAAGCATAAGTATCACATTTAAACGCCAAACAACACAATTAGAAGACATTACAATTTATACTTAATTTACATGCATGTTAAAGTAACATTACAGTGAAGCTTACAGTGACTTCTCTGTAAGCCCATCCAAAATTCACATATCACACCATAGCAACAAAGTATATTCAAAACACATAAATATGATATCCTTCTACAGAGGTGATTCTAAGGTTCACTTGAGAGAATTATGAAGCGACCTCCCATACAATACCTTCATACACATCTAAGAGATCCTTCAAAGTACCTAAGATAAGATCATTCTCACTTCATACAATAACATATACATAATATGACATTCTCCTCCCAAAGGTTATCAAAAGATTTACTCAAGCAATTCTTGAAGAGAACGCCATACACCCATATCCTTAAGACTACCCAAATTTAGATCATGTCTAATGTATCAACCAAATTTCCTATCTAGAGTCATTCTAAAGACTTCCCTAGGTAAGAGATAAAGTGACCATTCCTATGCCCACTTCACACCTTAACTAGGCAACCCTTAAACTACTCTAAATAAATACTTATTCGTTGAACATGCTTTGTAACTTAAGTCATTACCTTTACTAGTTCACTTAAGAGACATCCAACATATAAGGACATTCAAGTAATGATCTTGGAGAAGACGTAGGCACTCACTCACTAACATCTTCAAATTCCAATCGTGCAATGTCTAGATAGCGTCGTATACCACCACCTAAACTTCATAGAACTTCTTCAATACTAGTAGGTATCCCATATGATGAGAATAGGCAATAAACAACATAGAGAATGGTAGCTAGGCATGGAATCCGGAGTCAATCCTACTCTGATAAAGGGTGTTCTACTTGCCAATGGTAGAACTAGGACACATCCCATGTAGGCGCATGGTTAAAGAATATGAAGGGTTTTTTTGTACTCTAGTCTCATCCTTAACTAGAACTACTCGCCAAACCATACCTACTCGGTTCTAGACTTTTTGTTCATAGATTAATTAGCATAAAAAATCGCATGAAGAGGTTCCATATCTAGTTTATAACCCAATAACATTTCACCTTACCAAACAGGGTCCATTAAGGCTACCTACAATGGTCAAGAGGATATCTCAATGACTTTCCTAAGGATAATTTCGTGTCGTTCTAGCCACCAACCTTAATTCCACCATTCACACAAGAAGGATACCATTATGGCTTTCAAGTTCAAGAATTTACTTCTCTTACCCATCGCACATATGGGGTCCTAAGGGATGGTTCTAGTAGTGTTCTTCTTATGATTATAACTCTGATTATGATTATGTTGATACAATATGAGTAGAATTCATGTATTAGTCATGTTATGATGACCTTAAGAGAATATGTTGTAAGTATGAAATGGGTTGCTTAATGTGATGCTTAGCTTTGGATAGGATTATGGGGTTCTATCCTTGGCATTGCACAAGTATTACTTGGGTGATTTACATGTTGGGTTGCTATTATGTTGAATTGAAATATTACTCTTTTTATATATTTATGTTGAGTTAAATTTATAGAAAGCATAATTTTGATTAAATTGTTTATTTCTCATGCATTGATGATTTTGTGCATAGGATCCATATTTAGTAAATGTGGTTTGTACTAACCCATATTTTCTCCCTTTTTTCCCAAACATTTTAGGTTCGGGCCATTGTGGAGATTCGTGGTCATGGAATAAGTAGACTTGGCTCTTACCTAAGTCAATTGGTGAGTCCTCATGAGTTCCGAGGATAGATCCACTCATCAAGCCTATTAATTTTTCTATGTTTGAGATGATTATTCCATTCTCATGTTGAGACTTCATGTAGCCTATATGGAATATTGTAATAGACTAAGGGCTATGCCCAAACTATTGTGATTCACTTTATAGATGGTTTAGTGTGAGACAACGTATTACACTAAATTCCTATATGTTGTATTTTGTTTATTCAATAAGCCTATGTATGATTCCTATGCAAAGGTCTATGTAAACCTCCTTGCTATATAAGCAAAATTTTTTAATTTTCCCATATTTCTTACCTATGATGTGCTATGGAGAACGCTAAGGGCTTGTCTTAGTCCTCGTAGAGAACGACGTTGCCGCTAACGCCTAGGGGGTACTTTGGGTCGTAACAAACCTTGTATCAGAGCATGAGGTTAAGTATTCTTAGGAATGATGTCTCACTAAACCACGTCTATGTAGGTTCTTATTGATAATTATGAAGCGCGCCACACTTATGAATGAGAAACTATGTACTGCTTAGGAACTTTCACTCTCTTTTTTTCCTTAGTCGTGCCTAATAGTTTTAACGTTATCTATTCCTTTATTCTAATCCTTTTATTATGCTTATAGGCAATGAATACAAGGAGAAACAACACTCGAAGGGCCGAAGAGGAGAATTTGAATGAGGCGGTCCCCCTCAAGCTCATCAAAACCCTTAAGTTTCTATTAAAGAAGGCGCTATGTCTAATGTTGAGATAAGGTCAGCCATTCATAGCTTGACTCAAGTGTTGTATACCCAAGTTTCGAGGGATACAAGGGTGAAAGTGAACCCCAATTCTAATACCACCGCTTTAAGGAATATGCATTTTTACAAGGATGAATCCCCCTACTTTCCTTAGTTCTAAGGTGGAGGAAGGACCTACAAAGGTTCATTGATGAAGTGTTCAAATTTCTTGATTCTATGGCTGTTTCATCTCAATAAAAGGCGGAACTTGCCGCCTACCAACTCAAAGACATAGCTCAAGTTTGGTATAAGAAATGGAAGGATGAGTTGCCGGTTATAGAAGGCCGAATTACTTGGGGAGCTTTCAAAACAGCTTTCTTGATAGATTCTTTCCCTTGGAACTAAGGGAGAGAAAGATGCAAGAATTCATCAACCTTCGACAAGGGGGTATGTGCTTGAAGGAGTATAGCCTCAAGTTCACTCAACTACCAAAGCATTCTCCTACTATGGTTGCGGATTCTAGAGCCAAGATGAACAAATTTGTTATAGGGATATCCGATCTTGTGGTTAATTAATGTAGGTCAACTAAGTTGATTCCTAGCATGGACATCTCGTATCATGGTTTATGCGAACAAATTGAGGAACAAAATCTTAAGCAAGTTGGTAGGGAGTTGAAGAAGATGAGAACCGAAGAGGAGAATTCTTCTGAGAGTAGGTTTTAGGTTCAAGACAAACCAAGTTTCAAAAGGAGGTTTTCCAAACAAGGCCCTCCTAATGCTCCAATGGTAAACAAGAGTAAGGTTCATATTCCAAAGCCCCAAGAGTGTAAAGGTGGAACATCTTATGTAAAGAAGCCTCTTTGTGCAAAATGTGATAAGATACATGATGGTAAGTGCCTTGTTAGCACAGATAATTGCTATGGTTGTCGAAAGAGTTGTCATATGAAGAGAGATTTCCCTATGATGAAAGAGTAAAGGAATGGAAAATACTCAATTTAAAGAAAGTTCCCCAAATCTGGACGCTCCTAAGAAGAATAGCTTTTATGCTCTCCAATCCCAAAGTGATCAAGAGAGCTCACCGGACGTGGTCACCAGTATGTTAGAATTATTCTCCTTTAATACAAATGCTTTGTTGGATCCCGGAGCTACATTGTCATTTGTAACCCCTCTTGTAGCCATGAAATTTGAAATACTACCTGTCATGTTAGACGAACCTTTTTCGGTTTATACCTCGGTGGGTGATTCCGTGGTGGTTAATAGAGTCTATAAAGGTTTTCCCATTTCCTTTCACAATAGAGTTACATAAGTTGACTTGATAGAACTTGATATGCTAGATTTTAATGTTATTTTGGGTATTGATTGGTTGCATGCTTGCTTTGCCTCTATTGATTGTAGGACAAGGATAGTGAAATTTCAATTCCCAAGTGAACCCATTTTTTAGTAGTAGGGAGGAAACTCAAATCCTATGGGTAAGATCATCTCATTTCTAAAAGCTTGAAAAATGATTGGAAAGGGTTGGATATACAACATAGTAAGAGTTAGGGATCTTGATTCTGAGGTCCCCCCAATAGATTCGGTACCCGTAGTGAGGGAATTTTCGGAGGTCTTTCCCGATGACCTTCCTGGAATTCCTCCCGAACAGGAAATTGAATTCAGCATAGACTTGTTGTCGGATACACAACCAATTTCAATCCCTCCTTATCGGATGGCCCCAGCAGAGTTGAAGGAGCTAAAGGCCCAACTCAAAGATTTGTCAGATAAGGGTTTAATTCAACCGAGCCAATCTCCATGGGTGCTCCACTGTTGTTTGTAAAGAAGAAGGATGTGTCGTTGAGAATGTGCATCGACTATCATCAATTAAACAAAGTCACTATAAAGAATAAGTACCCGCTCCCTAGGATTGATGAATTGTTTGATCAACTCCAAGGACTGAGCTATTTTTCAAAGATTGACTTGATGTCGGGTTATCATCAACTTAGAGTGATAAAGGTTGATATTCCGAATACATAATTTTGAACAAGATATGGTCACATTTAATTCCTAGTGATGGTGTTTGGTCTAACAAATGCACCGACAACATTGATAGACCTTATGAATCGAGCTTTTACAAAGTATCTTGACTTTTTTGTAATCTTCTTTATTGATGACATTTTGATATACTCTAGGCGTGAAAATGATCACATGAGACACTTGAGAATAGTTTTAAAAGTTCTCCAGGATAACCAACTTTTTCCTAAGTTTAACAAGTGTGAGTTTTGGTTGATATCGGTTGCCTTCTTTTGGTCACATTGTCTCTAGTGAAGGGGTAGAGGTTGATCCAAGGAAGATGGAAGTGTTCAAAAGTTTGGCTGGACCTTTGAGTCCTACCGACATTCAATGTTTTCTAGGGTTAGCCGGTTACAATAAGAGGTTTGTTCTGGGATTCTCGTCTATGCATCTCTATTAACGACCTTAACCCAAAAGAAGTCCAACTTTGAATGGTCAGAATCATGTGAAAATAGTTTCCAATTATTGAAAGATAGACTCACCTTCGCTTTGGTATTGACTTTACTGGAGGGTATCGAAGGTTTTGTCATTTACTGTGATGCCTCCCGAGTGGGTCTAGGGTGTGTACTCATGCAACGTGGGAAAGCCATAATGTATGCATCTAGACAACTCAAGCCACGTGAGAAGAATAACGCAACTTATGACCTTGAGCTTTATTCCATGGTATTTTCATTGAAAATTTGGAGAAATTATCTCTATGCGGTACATGTTGATGTATCACCGATCACAAGAGCCTACAATATGTGTTTA
Organism: Solanum pennellii; assembly: GCF_001406875.1. Lineage (NCBI taxonomy): Eukaryota > Viridiplantae > Streptophyta > Magnoliopsida > Solanales > Solanaceae > Solanum > Solanum pennellii. The sequence goes on along the minus strand of NC_028638.1, from coordinate 21,824,249 downwards.
CCCAAAAGGATTTGAAGCTACGTGAAAGAAGAGGGTTATAACTATTAAAGGACTATGACATGAGTCTCCTTTACCATCCCAGAAAAGTTAATGTGGTAGCGGATGCTTTGAGTAGAGTGTCCATGGGTTGTGTGACTAATGTGGTTGATGATAAGGAGCTAGTAAAAGAGGTTCATAGGTTGGATCATTTGGATGCCGACTAGAAGACTCTCCAAGGGTGGTTTCGTGGTTCTCCAGAACTCCGAGTCATATTTAGTGGTTGGGGTGAAATCCAAGAAACACCTTGATCCTCTATTAATGGAGTTGAAGGAAACGGTCCTTAGTAAGTGTAATGAGTCTTTTTTCAAGGAGAAGATGGGGTGCTTAGGCACCAAGGAAAATTGTGCGTGCGGATATGCATGGTTTAAGGGTTGATCATGGAGAGGCTCACGACTCCCATTATTCCATTCACCCGGGTGCTACAAAGATTTAACGTGAGTTACGAGAAACACATTGGTGGAATAGTATGAAAAGGGACATAGCAGACTTTGTTGCTAAGTGTCCAAATTGCCAACAAGTGAAAGCGGAGCATCAAAGGTCGGGTGGCTTGACTCAAAATATATATATTCCTACATGGAAATGGAAGGATTTTAACATGGAGTTTTTAGTGGGGTTTCCACGAACTAGAAGACAACATAAATCGATATGGGTCATTGTGGATAGGCTAACCAAGTCCGCACATTTCTTCCCGTCAAAGTCACATATTCGGCGGAAGATTAACCCAAATTGTACATTAAAGAGATAGTTAAGTTACATGGAGCCCCTTTGGTATGAAGGTGAAGCTTAGTACCGCTTTTAATCCCAAGACGGATGGTCAAGTTGAACGCACTATTCAAAGTCTTGAGGATATCTTCAAGGCATGTGAAATAGACTTCAAGGGTAATTGGGATCAGCACCTACCCTTAATAGAGTTCTCCTAGAACAATACCTACCACTCAACTATTTCTATGGCACCCTTCGACGCACTTTATGGGAGAAGGTGTAGATATCCGGTTAGGTGGTATGACATAGGTCAGCTTGCTCTACTTGGTCCCGACATGATCTATGAATCCCTTGAGAAGGTTCAAGTTATAAGAGATAGACTAAAAACATCTCAAAGTTGACAAAACTTTTATGTCGACAATAGAAAGAGGTACCTTAAATTCGAAGTAGGAGATTGGGTCTATTTGAAAATTTCACCCATGAAAGAGGTGATGAGGTTTGGAAAGAAGGGAAGATTATTCCTCGTTATGTGGGCCCTTATGAAATTTTAAAGTGAGTTAGTAGTATTGCCTATGAGTTGAGGTTTCCAAATAAGTTGGCCATGATTCATCCGGTATTCCTTGTTTCATGCTCAAGAAGTGTATAGGGGACCCGGTTTCCATTCTTCCTCTAGAAGGTTTAGGGGTAAAAGAGGATCTTTCTTATGAAGAGGTCCCGGTTGACATCTTGGACTGTCAAGTTAAGAAATTGAGGAATAAGGAGGTAGCCTCCGTAAAAGTTCTATGGAGGAACCACCTTATTGAGGGTGAAACATGGGAGGCCGAGGCCGACATGAATACACGCTATCCTCATCTTTTTCCCCTTACTCCTATCCAAGATTAAGGTTAGTGATTCCTTATATTACTATTATGAATAATTTTGAACTTATCATGTTTTTCGAAATATGTGCATATTATAGTTGAAATTCACACCTAAGTTGAGTTCTTCTCTTTCCATGAAATATGTTTATTATGTGACTTTCGCTTGAGTGTGTTGTGTTCTATAAGTGTTTATGAAAGATTATAATGAGCATAATTGATATTGTTTTGATAAGAAATCAACATGTCAACTCTAAATGTTCATATTGAGCTCATATTAAAATGGAGAAGGTAGTATCTTCTTATGTGATATGAAAAATTGAGCTTTTGTTATAAGTATGTATGGAGTAAGTTCCTAACTGTTGATGCCATTTTATGTGTCGATCGGAGTTGAGATTTATTCCTATGAGCTGTGAATCATTTTATAGTATTGTTCGTTGGTTGGCCGCTAGTCTTGAGTCTTTTCTTCCTATAAAAAGTTTTAGAGTGTCATCGAGGACGAATGTTCCTAAGGGAGGGAGTATTGACACACCTGGAAGTTTCCATGACTTATAATAGAGCCTTATATGTTGAGTAATGATGGTTTTAGACTAAATGATTATAAATAACTTGTGTGAGAAGTATTGGAGAAATAGGATTAAAGAAAAGACTTAACGTCTTCAAACTAGCAAAATTTAACTAGTCGACGTCCCTATGTTTGGTGAAGGTTTTGGAGGGTCATATAGAGTCCAAAACTTGCAAATGGCTTTGAATAGGTATTTTTTCGTTGAATAGGTAGAGTGTAGTATAGAGGGTCAAACATGCAGTCACGACACCCCAAGGACCACCGGAAGGGTCCTTGCGGAGGACCCGAACTTGGGCGAGCAAGCTACCAAGGCAGCTGCGCGCAGGCAGATTATGGTGGCTGCTGCGCGACACGCAGCCATCACGTGGGGATCTAAATTTTGTCCTCAAGACGCAGGGCTGACACGGACCCTACTTCCTCATCTCAAAATTAAAAAATAAAATGGGGAACTAGCCTCGTGACGTGCACCTACTTCCCAGATATAGTAGAAGTCGTATTTTTGGTGTTTTGACTTCACAAATAAACTCATTTAAGTGAGGAGTCTTTTGGATTAATTAAATGGTGACTATATAATTTCATTGGTTTACTTTTAGGTAATTTTTATCACTCAATTCAAGTCCCCAAAGTTGAAATAAAAAATTTCTCTCTCCCAAATTCTCTATTCCTCCAAAACTCCATTGAAGACCCATAGAGCTCCAAGAAGAAGATCAAGCCTTCACGTTTTCCAACCCAATTTCGTGGCTTTATCATATATAAGGTATTGTTTCTTTCAATCTTGGGAATCCTTTCCCCAAGAGGTCGTTCATAAGATGATTTCTAAATCCCCCAAAACAAGTGTTTTTCTCCTCACATGGGTCTTCTTTCTAAAACGAAATTTTAAATTAATTGTGATTAATTATGATGAATTTATGTTGTTTATATATGAATTGATGGTTAATTTATGAATACCTATGATTTTTCCCTTGACCAATGTCTTTCCCCCAATCCCCAAATTATTTGATTGATTAAGATTATTTGTTGATGGTGATGAACATGTCACTTGTTTGCTTTGATTTTAGTTATGATAATACTTCATGAATTGATCTATTTTATATGTTGGTTGTGAATTCTTGGGTGTTTAAGGGTGAAGGCCCTTGAAGGTCAATGAGGTATGATCTTGACTCTTCTTTGATCTAAATGATGAAAGGTGAAATTATTTAGATGACAATGATGCTATAGCTAATGTGTTGGTGTGATTTTGATGACATGATTCCACCAACCCTAACCCTAGACATATGTATTAGTTATGTATGTTTGCATGATATAGCATGATCATTGTATGATTGAATATAGCTTCTCATAAACATGATGAAGGGTGAGTGAAAGGTTTAAATCACTTGCTATAGTGACTAAAGTGAAATGATAGTTCTCACTCTTGGTCACCTATGAGCTTTTAAGATAAGAGGTTTTCCTTACGGTCTATAAGAGACTAATGTGAACTTGTACGATGTAATAAGATGACGACTAAAGGGAAAAAATGCTTAGCACCACATTAGTAAGTAAGGTTTCTAGCAACAATCTCCTCGACCCTTAACTATGTGCCCACATAGGACTTTAGCTTAGTGGATCCACCTAGATAGCTACGTACGAATGGTTTCACCTTAGGCAAGTGTTAACCCTCTCTTTTTGATGTAGGAGTAGAACACCGGATTACATGTAGCTTACATGGTCTCATATCAGTTGTTTCAATTCTTTCCCTAACGTAAAAGTAAATGAATAAGTTAAGTATGTTAAATCTTGTTAGGGTTGTCTTGAAGGATACTACATAGGGTAAGGGAGGGTATGGGACTTCTCTTACTCATCGCCCATGCGGGGTCCTAAGGGATGGTTCTAGTAGTGTCTTTCTTATGATTATGACTATGATTTTGATTATGTTGATACAATATGAGTAGAATTCATGTATTAGTCATGTTATGATGACCTTAAGAGAATATGTTGTAAGTATGAAATGGGTTGTTTAATGTGATGCTTAGCTTTGGATAGGATTATGGGGTTCTATCCTTGGCATTGCACAAGTATTACTTGGGTGATTCACATGTTGGGTTGCTATTATGTTTAATTGACTTATTACGCTTTTTATATATTTATGTTGAGTTAAATTTATAGAAAGCATAATTTGATTAAATTGTCCATTTCTCATGCATTGATGATTTTGTGCATAGGATCCATATTTAGTAAATGTGGTTTGTACTAACCCATATTTTCTCCCTTTTTTCCAAAATATTTTAGGTTCGGGCCATTGTGGAGATTAGTGGTCATTGAATAAGAAGACTTTTCTCTTTCCTAAGTTAATTGGTGAGTCCTCATGAGTTCCAAGGATAGAGTCACTCGTCAAGCCTTATTAGTTTTGTCTATGTTTGAGACAATTATTCCATTCTCATGTTGAGACTTCATTTTAGCCTATATGGCATATTGTAATAGACTAAGGTCTATGTCCAAACTATTGCGATTCATTTTATAGATGGTTTAATGTGAGACAAAGTATTAGACTAAATTCTTATATGTTGTATGTTGTTTATGTGAGAAGCCTATGTATGCTTCCTACCTAGAGGTCTATGTAAACCTCCTTTCTATATAAGAAAAAGATTTTCATTTTCCTGTATTTTCTTACCTATGATTTGCTATGACGAATACTAAGGTCTTGTCTTAGACCTCGTAGAGGACGACGACGCCAGCTACGCCTAAGGGTACTTTGGGCCGTAACATTATTGGTCAAAGTAGTCAAAGAAGATGCAATGGACGCAAAACCATCCACAAACTTCCAGTAATATCCCGCTAGACCCAAAAAGCTTCTAGTATCGGTTGGAGGCAATAATCTAGGACAATTCTTGACCGCCTCGGTTTCCTTGGAGCTACCTCAACCCCCTCACTAGATATGATATAACCAAGAAACGACACTGACCTTAACCAAAACTCACATTTGCTATACTTGGAAAATAGTTGATTATCCTTAAGCACTTTTAACACCACCCTTAAATGGTCCATGTGTTCACCCTCATTTTTTCGAATATACAAAGATGTCCTCAATGAAGACAATGACAAATAAATTTGGGTCACATCGAAACATTATTCATGAGGTCCATAAACGCTGTCAGAGCATTAGTGAGACCAAAGGACATTACTAGAAACTCATAGTGACTGTATCTAGATCAAAATGTCAATTTTTGTATATCCTCCCCTCTCAAACTAAGTTGGTGATACCCCGATCTGAAGTCAATCTTAGAAAAGTCTCTTTCCCCTTGGAGTTGATCAAACAAGTCGTCAATCCGAGGGAGAGGATACTTGTTTTTAATAGTGACTTTATTGTGTTGGCGATAGTTTTTGCACATTCTTAAGGAACCATACTTCTTTTTTCACAAGAACTACCGGAGCACCTCATGGAGAAATACTAGGTCTAATGAAGCCTTTGTCTAGAAAATCTTTGAGTTGAGCCTTCAACTCTTTCAATTCGGCTAGAGCCATTTGATAAGGAGGAATAGAAATGGGGTTGATACTCGATAGCAAGTCAATACCAAAATCAATTTCCCTTTCGGTAGGGATTATGGGAAGATCATTAGGGAAGACCTCTGGAAATTCACTCACTACGGGGACTAACTCAATGGGAGGATTTTCGAAGTCTAAATCTTTGACTCTTACAATATGGTATAGACACCCCTTTGAGATCATTTTACAAGCCTTAACACAAGAGATAATACGACCTTTAGGAGTAGAATTTCCCCCCTTCCACTCTAAGACAGGTTCCTTTGGAAATTAATTTTAACAATTCTTGTTCTACAATAAATAGAAGCAAAACAATAATGCAACCAATCCATCCCCAAAATGACATCAAAATCTACCATATCCAGTTCTACTAATTCAACATTTAGTAACTCTATTAGGAAACATTATAGGAAAATTTTGATATACCCTTCTTGAAACCACCGACTCTACAACCGGAGTAGTTACCATGAAAGGTTAATTTAGGTATCGGGCAAAATATCAAACTTTCTAGCTATCAAGGGAGTAACAAAAGATAATGTAGCACCCGAATCAAGTAAAGCATAGACATCAATAGACAACACTTGTAACATATCGGTCACCACATTGGAAGAAATCTCTTGTTCACCCTTAGAGCGAAGTACATAAATGTAATTCTTCTTTGGAGCATCCATATTAGAACCACTATCTTGAGCTTGCCCACTTCCTTTGTCTTTCCCCTTTATATTAAGAAAATGCCTAACCTTGTGGCCACTCTTGCCACACCCAAAGCAATTGATCGTCCCAACAAGGCAATCACCATAATGCGTCGTGCCACACTTTCCACAAGTTGTCTTATTACTAGGTGAGCTAGTACCTTTTCCCTTTTGAGGCTTACTATTCGACACCCTATCATCACGATCCTTGTGAATTTTTGAAGGAACTTTGTTGGCTTTTCATTTTTTTCGACCTCCCCTTTGAAGCACCACCATAATAAGACTTGACCCTCTTGGCCTCTCTATTCTTTCTCCTTAACCTAGTTTCTTCCACCTATTGAGCATGGACCATGAGACGAGAGATATACATATTATCATGAAGCATAGCTGAATGACATTCTTCCACCAAGTCATCGGACACCCCCGTAAGAAAACAAATCATCTTATCCCTTGGGTTTGAAACCAAGGATGGATCATACTTGTAAAAATGAGTGAACTTAAAAGAGTATTCAACTACACTCATACCTCCTTGATGAAGGTTGATGATTCTTCCACCTTAGTGTAATACTTTGAAAATCCAAGGCATGTCTTAAAGCCTAACATAAGTATCATGAGGTATAGACATTGTTTTAAGGGTCACTTTGATTAAAATAGGCCATTTAGGAAGTTTAGACACCTAAACGTCAAAGAACGTTCATGACGTTGGGAAAACTAGCTCATGAAGGTACTTGCGTGCCTTAGCCTATTTGACTAGATTTTAGGAGTCGGAAATCCATGAAAATTGGTGGAAGGGTGGATAACATGTATTTAAGTCGAACCATGGTTGAAAAGTCTGGGTACGACTCCCCAAGGACAAACCAAGGTCCCTTGAGGAGGACCCTTTCACGTTAGAGTCAACACTGCTTAGTAGTGTGCACCCATGAGAGGTAATTCACGATTCGTGTGTGGATCGACGGGGCATCATTTCCAACCGTCGACCAACACTAAGAAATTTTTTTGGATACCTTGCGTGCATAAGTCTCTGACAAAAACCACGAGTGTGAAGGACGGAGGGAGGGTCTGTCGTCGATGGACCAATAATCCGTCGATTGTGGTCTCGTCGATGGGGCCTGTAATTCCCGCAAGTTTTTAAGTTAGTATTAACTAATTAATTAAGAGGTTTGGTGGTTAGCTAAGAATTAAGGGAAGCCTAATTAACTTAATATACACCCCATATAAATAACTAAACCCTATTAGTTTAATCACAACTCTCAAAAAAAAACTTTCTTCCTTCTCTCTTCTTTATCTCTCTATTGGAAGACACCATTGAAGACCAAGCTAGGGGGAGATTGGGGTATGTAAAGGGTCGATTTCACCATGAATTATTCATCAAACTTTGAGGTTTGGGATCTAATTCACCTTCGAGACCTCTGTCATCAAAGGGTTCCTTCAAATTATTTTCAAAAGTTGAGTTTTCATGTGGGTTCTTCTCCATCTCGAAAATTATGTAATGAATTGTTTCGTTTATGGTTTATTTTGGATAATATGAATATATTAACATGAATTCTAACTTAATTATGATATATCTTGATGTTTTCGTGTAGTTTGTAGATGATGACCCTTAACCCTAGTTTGATCTTGATATGAATTAGGTTGTATTTGATTCAATTGAATTGGTTATTGGTTGAATTACTACTATATGATGTTGTTATACTAATCATGAAAAAATTAGGGTTAATTTTAGTTATTCATACTAGTTCTTGATAAGTGATCTAGGTTGTGAAGTAAGTTGTGAATTGACATAAGTATCTTGTCTTAATTTATGATCTAGTATTTAATTGTGACGTAGTGATTCTTCTAGTCTTATTATCAGGTTGATTACTGACTTATGATGATGTATACCCAAATGGGGTGAATTGAAGGTTTATGGTAAGACCTTCATGAACAACTATAAAGGAGACTTGGCAAGTCTTATGATCTCTACCATTAGTTCAAATTGTGGTAAATTTTGATTAATTCATGATGTTGGGTTGGAATATGCCTTGTATTAGGATTGATAGGGTGGTATGATGTTGAATTAGAATGTCTTGATTTTTATTGTGAGGTGTTGTCTTAATGTGTAAATGTTATAAGGATGGTGAGTGAATTACCGATGTTCCTTATTACGATATGAACATGTTAATGTGCTAACCTCACCTATATGAATTGTAATGAAAGGATTTATACTCATGCAATTCTTATTGAGCTATCACCTATATGAATTGTAATGAAAGGATTTATACTCATGCAATTCTTATTGAGCTATTGATGATGATTATTATATAAGGAGTACACCCTATGACCTAAACTAATGATTGATAATAACGTCTTAGAGACATTTCAAAAAGGGACTCTAGCTTAGTACCGAGTGAACGATATTGATGAGTGTCCCTTCCAACATAGGAAAGGTAGGATCACTAATGTACTCTTGAGATTGGAGACAACAATCCATGTAGCATAAAGAGGGTCCCAATTATATCTCCTACTTCTTGAACTATGTTGCACCCATATGAATATTAGCTAGTGGATCCACGTAGTTGCTATGTTTTATGTTTTGGTACTACCTTGGCACGGTGTAGGGTTTTTATAACACCGATTCCATATTAGCGCATGTGGTCTATGTTAGTTAGGGCAATATGTTCCTAAACGGTAATATGAACTAAAGAATTGAACTCTAACTAAGATAACCTAAGGGGTATAACTTAGTCTAGGTAGGGGTATGGGACTCTACCTAATCATTGCACTAGTTAGCCTTGAATGGAGTCTTAGGAGGATGTTCTTATGTGTAATTACTCTTACGATGGTATATGTTATGTATATGATGAAATTGCATATTGTTGATACTATATATTGATTACTTCACTTATGAATATGTGTTTCTTTATATTGATAAAGTAAGATGACATGTATTTCTAAATGCCATGTTATGTAGAGTTGGGTGTTAGATATGATTCTGGTTGGGTTACTTGATAGAGTAAGGTTATGGGGATTCGCTTAATGATTGCACTTGTTAACTTATTGGGGTTCATGGGTAATTGACTTGCTTTGTTTATAATGAAATGTACTCTTATTCATGTTTAATGTTAATATGACTTGATGATAGAGTTACTTGAACATGTATCTAGTTATATGATATGTATGAATTACTTGAATAGACTTGATGATGTTATTCTTGTGATTTATAAGTTTATGAATTAATGAACTTGCAATATTGGTTGGAAAGGTCTTATTGAATTTGCATAAAGATTTTAAATTAAAAATGCATACTTTATGAAATGTCCCTTTTTCTTAGCATGTTCTCATATATGTGTGCATATGGTCTGATACTTAGTACAAGTGACATACTAACCCCATTTCTTCCTTTTCCTCAATTAGGTTCTGGTCGTTGAGGTGATTTGAAGAAGATTCGAAGAAGTGCTGGATTTCTTAATCATCCAAGTATGATAGGTCCTCATTTTCCGAGGGCGATGCCACTATCTAGCTTATATAGTTTGCTTTGTATTTAAAGACTTCTATGTTTCTTTATTTCCATTTTTGTATGAAACAATGCATAGACCATGTGAGACATTCTTACTTTGATATATGGGATTATGCCTACGTTCTTACTCTCTTATTACATGGTTATAAGAAGAGACAACTATTATGACTATTATGTCTATGTTAACTTTTATATACTTATGTGCAATAAAAGTAGAAGTCTATGTATTCTTCCTATACGAAGGGTCTATATATACTCGATATGAATATATATTATGTGCATGTAGAGGTCTATGTAAACTTCCAAGTAGAAGTAATGAAAATTTTTAACTTTTCTGCGCTTTTGACCTATGAATGTAATGATGTAAACTAAGAGGCTAGTATTAGTCCTCAAAGAGCACGACGGCGCTGGTTACATCTATTGGGTAAACCTATATGTGACACTTATCTTCCCTCATCTGTCTAGGAAATAACCTATCAAGGAAATCCCTCTTGAAGATCTCCCAAATATCGGACCACGTCTTAGTCCCTATTATCCCTCCATTGCACGTACCAAGTTTTTGCAACATCTTTTAGTTGATAGGCCGCCAACTCGGCCTTCTCAATTGACGTCACCCCATAGTATAAAGAATCTTATAGACCTTATCAAGTAAATCTTGAGGGTCCTCATACGACCTCGACCCAAACAACAGAGGTGGACTCATCCTAGTAAAGTCTCTCAAACGAGAGGCCACAATGTTAGCATGTTGAGGCACTCGAGGTCCAACCTCCCTATTCACTTGAGTCATCATGTCTTGTACATGAGAAGTGACGACATTTGATTGATAGGTCATGGCTTGAGCCAAATTGAGAAAAGCCGCCCTTATCTCTCCATCGGTCATCGGTGGAGCAACAGCAGGAACTTGATCACCCATACCAACTTCTTTAAGTGGAGGCACTTGGTTGTCTTGATCTCCCACATTAGCCATTTATTCCTCAGCCCTTCTAGCAGCTTTTCTTCGAGTATTCATAGCTATAACCACGATATAAGGTTTAGGTGAAAGCATATAATAAGATTCTAGAGGAACGACATAGGAAAAAAAGAATATGAGAGTTTTTAAGAATCACATAGTCTCTCATTAATAAGTGTGACGCACTTCACAATTATGAATAAGAATTTACATATACATGGTTTAATGAGACATCTTTTTTATGGATATTCAATCTCATGCTCTAATACCAAGTTTCTCACATCCGGGAAGTAACCCTAGACATAATCGGCGGCGGCGTCCACGATAAGGACTAGGACTAGCCTCTTACCATTCATCATTACATTCATAGGTTAAAAATGCGGAACAATTAAAACTTTTCATCTGCACTACTTCATGAGATTTACTTATCCCTCTTGCTTACGCATAATATATTCATATGGAGTATACATAGACCCTTCGTATAAGAAGATTACATCGTCTTCTATTTTTATGGAACATATACATATAAGATACATAAAATATTATTAAAAGTGATGTCTCATATTAACCATCTAAACGGATTCAAATCAACATGGGCATAAGCCCTTACACAGTGTAGAAATGTCACTTAGGACTTACAATAATATCTTGAAACAACGTGAATGAAATAATTGTGTTTAGATTATAACAAAGAACCATAGTTAGAGTAATAAGAAGGAATCATCCTTGGGCTTGAAGACATATACACATTTGGAGAAATGATCCAAGCCTTTGTTCAAACTGGTCACGAACCTTCAACAACTGGAACCGAAAATGTTGCGGAAAAAGGAGAAATGGTTTTAGCACATGACTTGTGCTAAGTATAGGATCATATGCACATACAACATAGAAATCATGCTAAAAAGGGAAATTTCATTAAAGCATGCTAATTTACTTTGAGAACTCCTTATGCACATTCATGAACCAATACAAGTCAATAAGTACATATTACTGAAGTCAAGACCATATACATCACAAGACCAACAATACCAAGTCTAGTCAAGTCAACATGCATATCCACATAATTGAGCACATAATCATGACAACTCTATCATCAAGTCATAATATCAACAAGCATGTATAATAGTTCATCACATCATAAGCTAATCAAGAGCATTACTCATGAACCCCCATTAATCCACTAGTGCAATGACTAAGTAAGGCCCCATAACCTCAGTCAATCAAGTAAACCCAATAAGCATTATATGCAATGCCCACTTTACATACTATATCATTTAGAGTAAACATCATCATACTTTACCAATAGAGGCCAACCACATGTTCATAAGTGAAACCAATATCACATAGTGTCATCAACATGTAAGATCAACATATACATATCATTTAAATTTATAAGCATAAAATCACATAAGAAGATCCTCCTAAGAATTCCCTCAAAGCTAACTAGTGCAATGTATAGGTAGAGTCTCAAAACCCTACCTAGACTAAGTCAAACCCCTTAGATCATCCTAGTTAGAGTTCACTTCATACTTCGTTTTACCTTTGGGAACATCTTGCCTTAACCAAAATAGACCATGTGAGATAATATGAAATCCGGCGTCATGGCACCCTACACCGAAGAAAGGTGGACTAATTGTCAAGGTAGTAGTACCAAAACATGAACATAGAATCTATCTGGATCCACTAGCTAGTATTTCTATGGGGGCAACATAGTTCAAGAACTAGGAGAATTGGTTGGGACCCTCTTTAAGCTACGTGAATTACAGTTTCTAATCTTATGAGTACATTAGTGATCCTACCTTCCCTATGTGGGAAGGGACACTCATCAGTTCTTGTTCGCTCGGTGCTAAGCCAGAGTTCCTCTTTGAAATGTCTTTAGTTAATAATCATAACTTAGTTTAGGTCATAGGGGTCTACCCCTTTATAGTCATAGTCATAGATCAATAGGAATTTCATGAATATGTCCTTTAAATATATTTCACATATGTGAGGTTAGCACATTTACATCACCACACCATAATAAGGCACATAGGAAATTCATCACCAACCTTATATCATTACATCTTAGGAAACAAGTCAAAATCCATGAATCAAGACATTTCAATTAAACATTATACCAACCCTAATAAATCTCATCATAATGTATATTTCAATATAACTTCCTCACTAAACACAAGTAATCATAGTTAAAGTAAAGGATTGAGATCACAAGACTTACTCCAATCTCCTTCACGTGCCATCATCAAAGTTTTGCAATCAACAATCCAATTCGACCCAATAATGGGTGTAATATCATAATAAAATAGTAATTAACAAAATAATGAAGTCGATTGAGTCACTACATTTAAATTCATCACTAGTTCATATCCTAGGGTTAGGGACTAGGGTCAATTTCATGACCTAATCTAAAAACTAGGGTAACTCATCAAGAACTAGCATAATTGAATCATAATACATCATAATATAAGTATGATAATAAAAATAAACCATAAACAATACAATTTAGAAGATTCAATTCGTAATAGAAGAAAACCCACTTGAAACTCATCTGTTTTTAAATCAATTTGGAGGAACCCTTGGGGGAAGGAATCCCAAAGGTGAAAGGAATTCCATACCTGGTTAATTTATGAAGATTGATGGAGGAAAAAACCCTTATTGATGCCCATAGACCTTGACCTATACCTTCAATGGAATTCTTCTATTTGGGAAAGACAAAGAAGAGAGAAGGAAGAGCAATTGGGTTTTGGAAAATATGAGGGTTGGGTTAGTTTAATTAGGACTGGGTATTTATATAAGTCATTAACTAACTTAATTATACCTCAATTAACTAATTAATTACCTAACCAACTAATTAATATATTCTACTAACTTAAAACTTGGCAGTAAACAGGGACCGTGACCTACGAGACCCTGACCTACGGGTCGTAGGTCAATCGACGTACCTTGGGACCAACCGTCCTGCAGGTCCGTCATTTTGGTCAGAGAATTGCCAAATGACCTCTTCACGAATGTGTATAAGTGTCCATCGATGGTGGTAATCGAAGCCCCATTAATTGGACCAGGCCTCGTAGCCTGCCATCTGTCGATGGCTACTATCTAAAGATAGCTTTTAGCCAAAAAGCAAGGGTCCTTCTCGAGGACCCTTTGGTTAATCCTTCGGGAGTGGTACCTGGACTTTTCAACTATAAACCCACTCTAATAAATATTAGACACCTTACTACCAAATTTAATTGAGTTCCGACTCCTAAAACCTTGTCAAATAGGCTAAGGAACACTAGCACCTCTTGAACTAGTCTCCGGACGTCATGGACGTTTGTTCACGCTTTCGTTCTAGAACTTCCTAAATGACTTATATACATTATTGTTAAGCTTAAAACAGTTTTACAACTTTTAGAGTCTCATGTTAGGCTCTAGATTAGGCTTTAAATACACTTCAACCTATCTTAGAAGAGCTCTTGGGAGGTAGTGAGTTGCTGCTAAACACTACATCTCAACTCACAAAAGAGTGGTCACCACAAAACTCCCCTTTCACATTCGGTAGCTTCATTAATTCATGCAAAGTGTGAGTGTGTGTACATGTGAGCAGACCTTTCACATAATCACGATTTTCATAACATTGACTTCTAAACATGCATACATCTTCATTCCTCATATTACACACCTTAGCATAATTCACATAAACATATAATTCACTTAGACATAATGTCTAGCATACTTCACATAAACATGTCCCTCACTTAGGCATAGTCTCTACAAATCATACCTAATTAGCTTCATAAAACACATCAACAAAAACATCATCATTATTATATTACATCACATATCAAGTCTTCATGGCCATAATCAAAATACACATATAAATACATATTCACATACTTCAAGTAAACACCGCCACCAAAAGGTGGACCACACCACTCAAGAGCATTTCATAATAAAAACTAGACAATATAACCAACTTACCATTCATCCAAGATTTCACCACCTATTCATAATTTATCCAAAAATTCCTCATAAAATAGCTTTTAGGTAACTATCTAAACTACATTATAACCATCAAGAAACCATAACCCTAACATTTTCTAATCATGCTCATTAAACCCATTTCATAAGCTAAAAGTTGATAAAAAGTATAAACATGTTTTCACTGGGGTTTTGACATTAAAATCATCATTTCACACTAAGAACAACTCATTTTAGTCATTAAAACATTTTCATACAAAGACCCATACTTAGAGTCAAGGAATAAAGAAGTTTGATGTTTGAAACCCTTTTAGAAATCTGTTAGAAGTAGCTCCTTGAATGAAAGGAAACACAAGGATTAATAACATACCTCAATGAGAAGAAACCCTCAAATTTTTTATGAAGAAACGTCCACAACCAGCCCCTTCTTACCCTTCCTTGAGTTCTAACTTCTATGGAGTTTGAGAGAGTCTTTCTTGAGGGAGGGGTTTCGGGTTTTTGAAACTGAAGTCTAAAATTAGGTCTTAGTATTTGAACCCTCTTAATATACCTAAAATACCCTAAAATAATCATTCATGGTTCATAAAATACTTGGGGTGAATTTACTAAAACACCCGAAGCCTTGGCAGATTTTTAGCAGCTTTTGCAGGCACAACCAACGCTCCTTTAGTGATGGGGTCGTCGCCAAGTCGACGCCTCTTTGATGGGTTCCATCGATTGGGTATGAGACTCAATCTTGTGAAGGCCTTGCTTAAATTACAAGGCCAAGGGTCGACCGGCCTTCGTTTGACCAATGGTCCGTACCTTGTGGCTGTCATTTGCCACTGCTTGACATCCTTACAAAGAGATGGGGTCCTTTTCTAGGGCCCCTCGTGGCTCCTAGGTGAAGTCATACCCGGATGTTGAACCCCTATACATGTTCATCTAGTTGGTAGGAACCTCCACCCTCAATTTCAACCAAACTGAACAAGTAAAACTTGGCGAAACACATAGGGACACACAAGCATTTTCCAAGGCACACCTTCCGAACGTCATGGACGTTCTCGGACGTTTTACCTCCAAACATCACCAAACTTTAGAAACTTCCTAAAAACATAATTATTCACCATTTTAACACTAAATTAACTCATGAGACACATGTGATGCAGTCACACCCTATAAAATATGACACTCTTTGAGCTCAACACGACGTACTTGACCTCTCGGAAGTTTTGTACAAGCCCTTGACATCCTTCATCGCATAACATTTATGAAAAGTAGTGCGGAATTAAAAATTTTCACACAAAATACATAAAACGTATTTCAATTTTAAAATCGTAGAAATCACTATGTCTCAACATATGACAATGTTAGACTCAAGATTACTTGGGACACGGCCCATACAATACGAAATATATAGATACTTAGTCTATTAAAATACTTTGAATAAAAGAAATCTAAAGACGATTATGTCCCCGAGTCAAGTGAGGACATACTTAAACTTTGTTTGAACGATTACTAGATTTCAAGCTTTCTTCCAAGATATCTCTCATCTTCCACCTACTCCTTTAGATATAGCAAAATGTATGGAAATAGTACAAACACATGTACTAAGTATGCCTCAATGCATAATATCATGAAAATGAACATTCATGAGAAATATGCTCTTTTTGATTAAAATTTCATAGTATAAGCATAAGTATCACATTTAAACACCAAACAACACAATTAGAAGACATTACAATTTATACTTAATTTACATGCATGTTCCAGTAACATTACAGTGAAGCTTACAGTGACTTCTCTGTAAGTCCATCCAAAATTCACATATCACACCATAGCAACAAAGTATATTCAAAACACATAAATATGAGATCCTCCTACAAAGGTGATTCTAAGGTTCACTTGAGAGAATTATGAAGCGACCTCCCATACAATACCTTCATACACACCTAAGAGATCCTTCAAAGTACCTAGATAAGATCATTCTCACTTCATACAATGACATATACATAATATGATATTCTCCTCCCAAAGGTTATCAAAAGACTTACTCAAGCAATTCTAGAAGAGAACGCCATACACCCATATCCTTAATACTACCCAAATTTAGATCATGTCTAATGTATCAACCAACTTTCCTATCTAGAGTCATTCTAAAGACTTCCCTATGTAAGAGATAAAGTGACCATTCCTATGCCCACTTCACACCTTAACTAGGCAACCCTTAAACTACTATAAATAAGTACTTATTCTTTGAACATGCTTTGTAACTTAAATCATTACATTTACTAGTTCACATAAGAGACATCCAACATATAAGGACATTCAAGTAATGATCTTGGAGAAGACGTAGGGACTCACTCACTAAAATCTTCAAATTCCAATCGTGCAATGTCTAGATAGCGTCGTATACCACCACCTAAACTTAATAGAACTTCTTCAATGCTAGTAGGTATCCCATATGATGAGAATAGGCAATAAACAACATAGAGCATGGTAGCTAGGCATGGAATCCGGAGTCAACCCTACTCCGATAAAGGGTGTTCTACCTGCCAATGGTAGAACTAGGACACATCCCATGTAGGCGCATGGTTAAAGAATATGAAGGGTTTTTTTGTACTCTAGTCTCATCCTTAACTAGAACTACTCGCCAAACCATACCTACTCGGTTCTAGACTTTTTGTTCATAGAATAATTAGCATAAAAATCGCATGAAGAGGTTCCATATGTAGTTTATAACCCAATAACATTTCACCTTACCAAACAGGGTCCATTAAGGCTACCTACAATGGTCAAGAGGATATCTCAATGACTTTCCTAAGGATGATTTCATGTCATTCTAGCCAACCAACCTTAAGTCCACCATTCACACAAGAAGGATACCATTATGGCTTTCAACTTCAAGGATATCATAACCTTACATCTAGGATGAAGGTTCCACATAAAGAACCTTCTTAGCAATGTTCAAGGTCACATGTAAATCACACATACAAGACTAAGAGGCTTTAGCATGGTAAGTCAATAACTCAGATTCACATTATATATGCATCAAGTAAGGGACACAAGTCTACCAAAGCAAGACACACATATACATCACATATAACATAACATTCAAGAAACACATAGGTATAACCAACATCATCTATATGTCAACCTATTCACTACTATAATATAATCAATATAATCATCATCATAAGACTCACATAACTAAGTAGGAAGAATCATGCATTAACTCTAAGCCCACACACATAAGGACATAGACATAGTCTAGCATGATCACCTCATGTAAATAGAAGAACACATACTTGCACCTTAATCACAAGTAGATATATATGATCATACTTCACACAAAAACAACTACACAAACTATCATAATACATCAAATAATGTCGACAAGGTCATGATCATCATAATTCATTAAGTAACACTGACGAGGCCATATAATTCACAAGTAGAGCACATAGCACCGCCACCATAAGTGGACCGTACCAATCACAACATAACTCAAGACTTAAACTACATAAAATAAAGAGAAATAAGGCAGCGTACCACCAATCCACTCTCACCACTTCAATCCATAGCTATCATTAAACACAATACCCAAAGGCCCTTACCTATGGCCATGAACACTAATTCAATCCAATACTTACAATAGACAATAAACCAAAGGTAATTCAACATATATTTATGAATTAAGGGAAGCATACTGACAATTATAACATGATTATATCATAATTCAATAGCCCTAAACAAACAACATAAGAATTCAATAACATTAAGACATAATCAATTCACCCACAAAGTAGTCAAAAACTAGGGTTCATGAATTACATTGGTTAATAGAGTAATTAGGGTTTAATCATCTAATTAACATCAATTGAATTAATATATAATGATTCAAAACGGTTTACGCAAAAAAAATGGATAGATTACAATATTGGACAAGTTCATCTTTGAAAGACTTTGGAAATCACATTGAAGTTTGGCTCCATGAAGAAAAGAGTTTCAAGGATGAAGGTCATACCTTTATTGATTCTAGACAACGAAATAATTGCCAAAGAAATATTCAATCCAAGCTCTATCTTGAGTTTTGGCTCCAATGGAGTTCTAGAGAATTTGGTTTTTGATTTAGAATAATGAATTCATCTAGGTGTTTAAGACATATAAAACTACTTATAATACCCAAAATACCCTTATGAAACAGCCCTTTTAATTATTTGAATGTGGGGTGAATTTACCAATTCACCCTTTCACTTTACCGTGAGTTGCGTGCAGGTGCAGACCATCATCAACGGTTGCTCATCGACGGGGCGTAGATCAACCAACGGACCGTTGTGTCTGACCTTCGATGGGATTAGACACTTGCCTTTGGGAGATTAAGATCCCTTGGTAAATTTTTGACCCACGACACCCACCTACAGAGCATCACTCCACTTACGGGGGCGTAGGTTGTCCTTCGTAAGTGAGACTGCCTTAGGCAATTTTGGCCACCAAGATGGGTCCTTCCTCAAGGACCCTTGGTTGGTCCTTGGGATGTTTTTAACGGATTTTCCAACCCAAATATGCTCGGATACGATTTTAGGACCTCTCACATCAATTTCATCCAAAATGAACACGTAAAACTTAACAAAATACACTAAGACACACAAGGTCATTTCAAGGCAAACCTTTCGAACGTCATGGACGTTCTTGGACGTTTGACCTCCATAATTCATGAAACTTTAACCACATCCTCTTAACCTCATTTCAACTCATTTTTAGACTTCATATGATCAATACATAAGCATTAGTTTCACCTAATTCGTTTTACAGGTATTACAATCTCCCCCACTTGGACAACATTCGTCCTCGAATGACACTTGCTTCCTTTTAGACACTTTCAAGAGATCAGACACTAAAGACTAGAAAAAATAACCACACCATGCACAATACACAATACACAATTATGAATAACACCAATTTCACATACTTTTAGAGACTCAAAATACAACAAGAAGCTTAAAACTATTCTACAACTCATTATGCAATAAGACTCACATTCTTCTTTTCAAATAGCAAGAACTCCTTTTATATTCCCTGTCATGCTCATATACATCATTTATATACACCCTTAAAACAATTTTCAATCAAAGAATGATTTAGTCCATTTTCAAAAAAATTTACACTGAACTGGCAACCTTATAGTGAATTATGCAACAATTTCAAAAAATACAACTTTTAGGCAATCGATGATAAAATCATGTCAATATGAGAGATGAAGCCATATAAACTCAATTTAAAACATAATCATAACTTCATGAAATGCACAATGCAAGGAATCAATGAAATTCAATTCCAACAAGATTCCTAAACACTATTCAATAATGCAACATTCTACTATAACTTTCTAACTCTCGAGCTTTAGTTGAATTGAAGAGAAGAGACAATCAATAAAAATTCTACAACTCACCATACTCCCACACTTAGAAGGAACTCATAACAACTAAAGAAAGAAGATACAACTTACCAACATCATCTTTATCATCCAACTTTGATAACCTAGCCCGGAGTGCATACAAACGATTCTTCTTTGTAGCATCATTACCCATAACAGTTGGAGGAACTTGCTTACCTTCCTTTCCTCTAGCCGCAATAGTAGGACAATCCCTCAATTTGTGTCCATCCTTACCACAACCATAGCAACTCCCGGCACCCATTAGGCATTGCCCATAGTGCTTCTTCCCACAAGTAGCACAAGTAAGTTTACCATTTTGAGAATCACTTCCCTTCTCATGTTTGACCTTAGGATCTCTAGGGTCATCTTGAATTTGAGCACTCTTCTTGAACCTAGGTTGGTTTTGATTACTTATTCTACTCCTCTTCACGTTTCTAGTAATCCTACTAAGCTTAGACTCCTCAATAGATTGAGAATACACCATAAGTCAGAGAAATTCATATCACCATGGAGCATGGCCATACGACACTCTTCTTTCACAAGGTCGGCAACACCGGTCACAAACCCACTCATATTATCCCTAGCTTAGACACCAAGGATGGATCAAACCTAGACAACCTAGTGAACTTCAAGGAATACTCCTCGACACTAGTATTTCCTTGCTTGAGATTGATAAACTCCTCAACCTTCACCTACCTCCTCACACGAAGAAAGTACTTTCCTAAGAAAGCTTTCTTAAACTCTTCCCACTCTACAGGACCCGACTCAACCGGCCTATTATCATTCCATTGAGTGTACCACACTCGAGCAACTTCCCTGAATTGGTGTGAAGCCAACTCCGCCTTCTCCCTAGAAGTCAACCTTATGGAATCAACACCTTGTACACACCATCTAGAAACTCTTGGGGATCCTCTCCCACCTTAGAGCCAAGAAAAATATGAGGATTCATCCTCACAAAATCTCTCAATAAAGAGTCATAGTTCAATCCACAACATTCACTCTAGGTTCAATACCCTATTCATATGAGTAGTCAAAACTCGGGCTAAAGCAAGTAAAGCCTCTCTAATCTCCCTATTCATCCCCGGGGGAACCACCGGAACCTCATTACCTTGACCTTTAATAGTTACTTTAACACCTTGAGCACCTTGATGAACTTGCTCAACTTGAGGAGGAATTTCCTCATCCACCCTTTCGTCTTCCAACCTTCTAGAGGCCATCCTTCTAGTATTCATCATCCTATAAACACAAGATAAGCATTAAGAAAGACACTCATAACTTTTACTTTATGGCACGACACAAGAGTAGAGAAAGAAGGGAAACTCTATCGCACTATAGCCTTTCACCCATAGATGTGTCATGACTCACACTGATGGTCAAGACTCCATTAGACGTGGCTTTATGAGATTTTTTACTCCTAAGACCACTTTCATAACCTATGATCTAATACAAACTTTGTCACACCCCGAGAGCACACCCTAGAAGATATGACACTCTCAGAGCGCAACACGGCGTACTTGACCTCTCGGAGGTCTTGTACAAGCCCTTGATATCATTCATCGCATAACATATATGAAAAGTGTGCGGAATTAAAACTTTTCACACGAAATATATTGAGTGTCTTTCATATTAAAAATCATAGAAAATACTAAGTCTCGACATATGTATATCTTAGACTCAAGAATACTTGGGAAACAGCCCATACAATACAAAATATTGAGATACTTAATCGATTACAATACTTTGAACAAAAGAAAGCTAAAGATGATTATGCCCTCGAGTCAAGTGAGGACATACTTCAACTTTGCTTTAACGATAACTAGATTCAAAGCTTGCTTCCAAGATACCTCTCACCTTCCACCTACACCTTTATATATAACAAAATGTGAGGAATTAACTAATACATGTACTAAGTATGGCTTAATTCATAAAATCATGAAAATGGACATTTATGACAAATATGCTCTTTTTTATTAAAACTCCACAGTATAAGCATAAGAATCACATTTAAAAACCAAACAACCCAGTTAGAAGACATTACAATCTATACTTAATTTACATGCATATTACAGTAACATTACAATGAAGCTTACAGTGACTTCACTATAAGTTCATCCAAAATTCACATATCACACTATAGCATCAAAGAATATCCAAAACACATAAATATGAGATCCTACTACAAAGGTGATTCTAAGGTTCACTTGAGTGAGTTATGAAGTGACCGCCCATACAATCCCTTCACACACACCTAAGACATCCTTTAGAGTACCTAGGATAAGATCATTCTCACTTCATACAATAACATATATATAATATGACATTCTCCTCCCAAAGGTTATCAAAAGACTTACTTAAGTAATTCAACAAGAGAACGCCCATACACCCTCTCCAAGATTACCTAAATAATCTAAATGTCACGACCAGGGAGCACCACCTAAACGTAACATGGCGTACTTCACCTCTCAGAGGTCTTATACAAGACCATAGTTATCATTAATCGCATTCTCATAGGTAAATTTAGAAGAAAATTCAAAACTTTCTTAGCACATCATATGGTAGAACAACACTTCAATTATATATAAAATATCATAATGCATAGTTAAAGGCTCTAGTCTTTTTTTGTCATCCTAGACTCAACATCATTAGAGTACATTAGGGACACGACCCTTACAACATAAATCATAAGTACAATATTAAAACACATTACAGTGAAGACACAACTTAGGAAATCCTTGAACTTAAGGATTCATTTCCTTGAGCTTGGGAATCACATATGAAGCTCGTCACCATTAAATATATCCCTTTAGAACCAATAACCTACACTTTATGTAAAAAGTAGAGAAGAATGGAGTTAGTACTAGAATGCACTAAGTATGACATTCATACAAAAACATTCATTTAAAAGAGACATTTCTCTTGAAACCATGCTTCATGCCTTTTTGAGAAATCTTCATAAAATTTTGATACAATAACATTTATACAATTTACATACTTCATATAGGCATATCCAATGATCATACATCATATAAAATCATACAATGCATTTAAGGCATTTTTGAAGCATTTTACAGTAACCTATTTTCCCTTTATAGTATGCTTCGTTTCTTTTGACATCTTAACCTCCCAAGTAACCCTCTAGTGATACTTGGTGCAATGCATCACCTTAAGGCCACAAGGAATCACACATACATCCTACATAAGCCATCACATACCGTCTTAGACGTATAGTACATCTTAGACACATTTAAGTCAAGACTCTAATGATTTTATAGTAAGGTACATCAACTTGCACATATACTAACTTCACTTCACATAAAGCATTATAAGACCTTACTCACAATCTAAATCTAAGTCTACTAGTGCAATGTACATGTGAAGCCCCATAACCTCACACATACTTAGTAAACCTATCATGAGACCACAAGCCTTAACACTTTATTTAATAAATCAAAAAGTAAAATAGACAATTTTATTTATGCCAACAAGACCTTCATTATATAGTCATTAAGAGAAACATTATGCATATACAAAAAGACCACTTCATATAGACTCATACCATGAATTTCATCACAACTAGTAGACAACACTTCAAAGTCATGCATAAGGAACATAAACATAGTCACATGCATTAGAACACCTTCCTAGGACTTCCCTCAAGAGCAAATTGTGCAATGCATAGGTGAAGTCCCATACCCCAACCTACACTAAGAACCCACCCTTAGGTTATCCTAGTTAGGGTTCTTACCTTACTTCCATTGTCCATTTTACTTTATGGAAACTATAGCCTTAACCGACACTAAGACCATGGGTGCTACATGGAATTTTCTGTTGTATAGCCTTACACCAAAGGAAGGTGCTCTACTTAGCCAAAGTAGAACATTATCACATGCTAGCATACTAAGTGAAATCAATAGCTAGATCTTATGTGGCAAGCATAGTTATGGAACTTGGAGGTATATGTGGAAACCCTCTTTATGCCAAATGGGGCATTGTAGTTATCAACTATGGAAACATCACTCTATGCCCTTTAGGCTATGAGGCTAACCACCTTGTGAGGACTATGGTGACCTACCTTACTACAATGGGAAGGGACACTACTCAACTTTATGTTCTCTCGGTGCTAAGCTAATTTTCCTTTTATTAAAATCCTTTATTAATATTACTTTATAAAAACATAGGCTTTAGGATATTGACTACTCAAATTCTTAGCTCATAGGTCATATATGAGAGTTCATCAACCTAAATCATGTGAGAAACCCTTTCACATGGACATAGCATATTCAAACACCTATATAGTTTAGGGTACACTTGATCACACCTTTCAAGGCCCCTCAATTGACTAGATCATCATACATGTGTGTGGTGTATACTTATATGTGAGAAAATCTTTCACATAACACATTAAAGTCACACATGTTCATACATCAATGCATAAGTGTATTTATGAGAATATATAAACACATTAAGACACTATGCACATTCAGAACATAACCATTAATTCATATTCATATACATAGGAAACCAAACATAGGAACTATTCTATCAAGGTACCGATGTGCAATGCATAGACAAGGTCTCATACCCTTGCACATACTATTACACCTATCAAGTCATCCTAGTAAATGATACATCACATATTTCATCAATACATATACTTTACATGCATACTAGTAGAAATGAGTGTATTTGAGAATACCCTTTCATAGACACCATGAACCTATACTACTTGTAATTGTGTATGTGTGTGTACATTGGTCAACATGATCACACAATGTCTATCAATAACATATTGAGTCAGAGACCATCTTAGGACCATAATACACCTTCAAACATAGACCACACAACACATAATAGCATAGGAGACAAGACAATATCGCATTACTTTCAAGACTCCTCACCTTAGTTATTCACACATTCATATCGGGGTACGTAGGTAAGGGAACATCAACCATCACAACTCAATCAATGGAAGAACCTAAACCTATCCCTATATATTTATACACATGTTTATACAATAGTCATACAACCTAGATCACAACTAGAATAATAAACTAGTCATAGGCTTCGCATTGGTTGATCATCACCACCATACATTCATTTCACAATTTCCTTCAAGGCAATGATCACATAACATATATATATTGATAATAAAGTAAACACCTCCACCATAAGTGGACCATACCACACAATGCCATACAAGGCTTCATCAACTATCAATACTATAAGAAAGTAAAAGAGATAGACAATCTTACCAATTTATCATCCTTTGATCATCATTGATCAATACCCATATTTCATCAAAAATTCATATCTAGGGCAGTATCTAGAGGTACACTAACATAATCTAAATCATGCATTAACCATAACAATATCAAGATCATATCAAGTACACTACATAATCAATCTATAGATTTGAGGAAAGTAGATCATCCTTACCAAAAATCCATTGATTTAACAATCCATTATTTATAAACATAATTCATCAATAATAGCAACATATGGCAGTAGCGTAAACGAAATCCTACATTCATGCATTATATAGACGAGATTACTATAACACCTCCAAAAAATGATTTAGGTGAAAATAGGGCCTAATGTGTGTTTCATGAATTCTTGAAGTCCTAATATGGTTTAAAATTATGTTTGAGGCAGTGTCTAAAGATTTGGATTAAGTTGGAAGTCAAACGTCAAGGGATGACCAAGACGTTCGACGACTACTCACCTTTGTGCCTTATGTGTTTTCACGTGCTTATGTTTGAGTAATGATTTTATGAGGTCCTTATATGGTTTATAATAGTTTTTAGAGTAATCATTTTGAGTTTGGTAAGATTTGGAGGTCAAACATCCAAAAACGTCTGATGACATTCGAAAGATAGCCTTTGGATGTCCATGTGAGTTTGGATGTGTATTAGCATGTTGTGTGGCTCGTTTGATGTTGAACTTCTTTGAAGATGTCACTAATACCTAGACGTGTGTTTTTAGAGGTTTAATGTTCGGGTACGACTCCACCTAGGACCCACAAGGGGGCCGTAGAAGGAGGACCCCATCTTGGAGCTCAACACTACCTGGCAGTGGTAATCGACTGCCCCAAACGACGGCTAGTCGATCAGACGAGGGCCCATCGATGGGTGGAGTCTATGTATCCATGTATCCTGAAGGTTTGGGAGTTTCAGACACAACCAATGGACCCCAAATGATGGGGCTTCATCCAGCTAACGACCCGTCGATGCTAGGGTGTCGATGGTGCTGCAATTCTGCCAGTTTTTCTGTTAAGACTTGGGGGTTTTCGGAAAATTCAGACCAAGTCTTATAAAATAGGAGGAATGTTATTTTAGGTGTGCATGGGTATTTAAAGATTATATAATTCATTAAAATCTCATTTAGACCCTAGCACCTAGATCAAAACCCATTCCCTCCCAAAGTTTCTCCAAAAACCTCCATGACAGCTCAAGGTGAAGATGGATCTTTATAATGGATCTTCAATTAAGTTTCTTATTCAATTCTCATTGTATTCTTATAATGAGGTATGGGTGTTTTTCATATAAGGCTTGGTATCACCTTAGAGTCAATTTCAAAGATTTCAAAAAGAAGAATTTCTACTCTAAGTCTTGGGTTCTTGCATGAAACGTTTTCAAACATTAAGATATGATATTATTGATGTATAATTGATGTTTTTCAATAAAAAAAATCTCCATGAACCCTTGACCTTCTCAATTCTCTATAATTGTCTATGATATATGTAATGTGATCATGCTTTTATATAAGTGAATTCATGCGTAGATTGTTATGGGCTCTTGATTTATGTATAGATTATGATTATATGGTTTATAGGCTGTCTTGAATTGATCACATGAGTATTTTATATTCTTAGATTCATTGTATATTAAGCTTATTGCATTGAATTAGTAAAGGGCCTTTGAGTATTGTGTTGGTTGAATTGTCTATGGATGGAAGTTGTGAGATTGGATAGGCGGTATGCTTCCCTAACTCTCTTGATATTATGTATAGATTTTTTATTACAATGATGATTGGTATGGTACACTTATGGTGGCAATGTTGATGTGTTACCTTTGTGACAGATGTGGCCTGTCAGCATTACTTTATGAATTGTATTAGTACCATGTTTAGGACTTCTATGAAGGTATAATGTGAATTTGTTGATGTGAAGTAATTTTAATCATGTCTAAGATGTTATGGATTGTATGAACATGTGGTTTGAAGCATGATAGATAGTGTGTGTTATTCGTGAAGGTTAACAGTAAGGTGCCTTATAGTGCTTGTATGATCTTGTGTGGGTGATTATGTTATGATTCCTCTTTTATGATTATATATGATGAAGTTGTATATAGATGTGTTAAGGTTAACTTGTTGTACTCTTAAATGGATATGTATGACTAAGGTAGTCCATTATGACTTCTTACATGTGTTATGAGAAAGTAGTGTCTTGATTAGGTAGACCTAAGTCCCTCTTTTTTATGAATGAAAGATATGTGAATATGTGACTCCTTGACTTAGTATGCTCAAGCTTCTTAGTCTTGTGCGAGTGTTTGACATTTGACCTTGAATATAGACAAGAAGGTCCTTTATGTGGAATCTTCTTGAAAGAAGATTATGATGTCCATGAAGTTGAAAGTTGTAATTGTTATCCTTCTTGTGTGAATGATGGACTTAAGCTAGGTTGGATGGAAAGGCATGAAATCATCCTTAGGAAAATCATTAAGCTATCCTCTTCTCCATTGAAAGGCAGCCCTAAGGGACTTCTTTGGTAGGGTGAATGTGATTGGGTTATGAACTAGATATGGAACCTCTTCATGTGATCCTTTAATGTGAATTACTCTATGAGAACAAAAGCTAGCACCGAGTGAGTATGGTAAGGAAAGTAGCTCTAGTTCAAGAATAAGGCTAGAGTGCAAAGAAACCCTTCATATTCCTTAACCATGTGCGTCTATAGGATGTGTCCAAGTTCTACAATTGGAAAGTAGAACAACCTCCATCGGAGTAGGTTACAACTCAGGGTTCCATGATTAACTACCATGGTCTATGTAAGTTATTGTATATTCTCATCACATGGGATACCTACTAGTGTTGGAGAAGTCTATGAACTTTAGGTGGTGGTATGGGAGGCTACCTAGACATTGCACCTTTAGGCTTTGAAGATGTTAGTTAGTGAGTCCCTAGGTATACTCCAAGACTACTACTTGAATGTCCTTATGTGATAAATTTCACTTAATGAACTAATGAAGTAATGACTTATGTTAGAAAGTATGTAATAAATTTCTCTTAATGAACTAATGAAGTAATGACTTATGTTAGAAAGTATGTAAATGAATGAGTACCTAATCTAGAGTAACTCTAAGGATTTTCTAGTTAAAGTGTGAAGGGGACATAAAAGATGATCTTTTCATGTCTTATGTAGGGAAGTCTTGAGAATGACTCTAGTTAGGAAAGTTGGTTGATAAGTTAGGTGTGATCTAATCTTAGGAGGTCTTAAGGATTATTTAGGTAATATTGGGTGTATGGGTGTTCTATTCGAAAATTACTTAAGTCTTTTGATAACCTTGGTGAGGTGAATGTCATATCATATATGTTATGTGTTTTGGCATATTGCATGGTTATGTATCTCATTATAGGTAGTCCCAAGGATCATTTAGGTATACTTAGAGAGGGTGTATGGGCAGTCTCTCTTTGCATTACTCAATTGAGTGTTAGGATAACTTTTAGTTAGAAGGTTGCATGCTAAATTGGGTTCACTGTGAAGTTGAAGTGATTTACTGTAATGTTGGAATTAGTTCACTATGAAGCTTAAAATAGTTCATTGTAATATGTGCTATTTCACTGTAATGTTCCTAAAAATGTGGTTAAATGCTTGTGTGGTTTCTTATATGTTTTTAAGGTGTTGAATGTTATTCTTATGCTTATAGTATGATGTTTTAATCAAAACTCATGAAAACATGTTATTTTCTAAATGTCCTTTAATTTTGCATGGCTTCCGTAGTTAGTGCATCTAATGTGCTAACCCCTTCTTTTCCCTTTTTGACTAAAGTGTAGGGAATTGGATCTCTTGATATGCCATGGAGGATGGATAGGTTTAGAAGGGTTGAAGATGAAGTATTGGTGAGTCCTCATTGATTCGAGGAAAATATCCACATATTCCTAGATGTATTAGTCTTTATTTTATGTCTTGTATGGGCTTATTGCCAAGTGTTGTATACTCCAAAGTTTAGATGGTTCAATGAGACATTTTAAAGGTTTAATGTTTGAATGAAAGTCCTCAGCTTGTGTATTGGTATTAAAGAGTTCTTCATGTGTGAAGAAAGTTTTAAATTCTTACTCATTTTAGAATGTTATTAAGCAATGAATGATACGAGTGGATTTAGTGAGACTTCTTAGAGTCTCATATGTCGTGTGGCGATTCAAGGATGCTCTAACTTCTAGGATGTACTTGTGGGTCGATACAATCACAGTGAATATCTTGCTTTAACAATCAATAGGAAATAGAGATCAATTATTTAATTCTAAATCTATATTGGACCAACAATACATAATTCATCAACACATGATATCATAGGTAGTATCTAACCATCAATTTGACATAATTGAATCACATGACAATCAAGCTAGAATGAAGATCACAAGATACTACACTATAGACTAGATTATTCAAACCTTCAAACCATCATCCTCATGGATCATTCATCAACAATTCACCATCAATACACATACTAGGCAGTAGATATAACCAAATTATCATCATTGAAACACAATTCAATTTACATAAGATCAAAATCACAGAGCCCATACATGATTAAAAGGAGAGTTTGAAGAGAGCATGGTTTCATCATGAAATATGATTGAAATTCACGTTACAATCATCATATAACATCAATTAATCATGAGGAAACCTTTTTTAAAAATTTTGGAAAGAACCCATGGCCAGATTGAAGAAGGACAAGTTTGATCATATTTTTCTCTTTGAAAACTTCGAGAAGAACTTTTTAGATGGAAGATTAACTAGAGATGAAGGATCACCACACCTTATTGTAGAAGAAAAACACTGAAATTTGATGAAAAACCGATGGGAATCCAAGATCCAAGCTTTTCTTGAGCTTTATCTCTAATGGAGATTTATAGAGAGAATATTTTCGAAGAGAGAAGTCTAATTTTGAATTGATGATTGGGAATAGGCTAGTCACGTTATTGATCATATAAATAAACCCAAAAATAACAAATAAACCTACTAGGGTCAGGTTATCACGTGGGGTGAATTTAACATTCACCCCTTAAATGAAACAGCGTGCATGGCAAATGTTGAAGACAGCATTGATGAAAGCAGTAGACAGGGCATCGTCTGGTCGACGAGCCTTCCTGCTGCTCCACCGTTTGCGACTGAAACTCCTTCATGGAGGGTTGAGCTAACACTTCTAATTGTTGAGCGACGCCTCCCATCGACGGGGTGTCGATTGACACTGCCAAGGCAGTGTCTCAAAAGCTTTTCGTTCTCCTTGAGGGCCTTTTGCGGGGCCCTTGGGGAGTAATGCCCGCACATCTCCAACGTAAGTATAAACCTTAACGTTCAAGTACCTTCCAAATCAGTTTCATCCAAAAAAATACTCGAAACACGTCCAACATGCTAGGCACACTCAACACACACACATGCACGTCTCAAGGGCTAACTTTTGAACGTCTTGGACGTTCTTCGACGTTTGACCTCTAATCTTCATGAAACTCAACATATTGCCTATAAACATCATTTGTAATCATGTAAGGACTTTATAAGACAATGACACATATGAGCACATAAAAACAACTAAGGCCTCTTGGTGACTAATCATCGAACATCTTGGTCATCCCTTGATGTTTGACTTTCAAATGACTTCAAATCGCTCATGCATACTTTAAAACACTTAATTAACATGTTAACAAGCTTATAGGAATATGTGAGGCTCTAGAAACCCTAAATCATTTTGGGGGTCTTAAACTTAAGACTACATGTTTAGATCATGTCTAATATATCAACCAGCTTTCCTATCTAGTGTCATTCTTAAGACTTCCCTAGGTAACATATGAAGTGACCGTTCCTATGCCCCCTTCACACCTTAACTAGGCAACCCTTAAACTAATCTATATAAGTACTTATTCATTCAACATGATTTCTAACTTAAGTCATTACCTTTACTAGTTCAATTAAGAGACATTCAACAATATACATTCAAGTAATGGTCTCGGAGAAGACCTAGGTACTATCTCTCTAACATCTTCAAAGCTCAATCGTGCAATGTCTAGATAGCGTCCCATACCACCACCTAAACATCATAGAAATTCTTTAATACTAGTAGGTATCCCATATGATGAGAATAGGTAATAACCGATATAGACCATGGTAGCTAGGCATGGAATCCGGGGTCAACCCTACTCCAATAAAGGGTGTTCTACTTGACAAAGCTAGAACTAGGACACGTCTCATGTTTTCACATGGTTAAGGAATATGAAGGGTTTATTTATACTCTAGTCTCATCCTTAACTAGAAATACTCGCCAAACCATCTCACTCGGTGCTAGCCTTTATTCTCATAGAGTAATTCACATAAAAGGTCACACGAAGAGGTTTCATATCTAGTTTATAACCCAATCACATTTCACTTTACCAAAGAGGGTCCACTAAGGCTACCTACAGTGATCAATATAGACAATTTCATTTATGCCAACAAGACCTTCATCATATAGTGATTAATACCAACATTATGCATATACAAAAAGACCACTTCATATAGATTCATACCATGAATTTCATCAAAACTAGTAGATAACACTACAAAGTCATGCATAAGGATGCATGAGAACACCTTCCTAGGACTTCCCTCAAAAGCAACTTGTGCGATGCATAGGTGAATTCCCACACCCCTACCTACACAAAGCAACTACCCTTAGTTTATCCTAGTTAGGGTCCTTACATTACTTCCATTGTCCATTTCACTTTATGGAAACTATAGCCTTAATCGACACTAAGACCATGGGTGCTACATGGAATTTTCTTTTGTATAGCCTTACACCAAAGGAAGGTGCTCTACTTAGCCAAAGTAGAACATTATCACATGCTAGCATACTAAGTGAAATCACTTTCTAGATCCTATGTGGCAAGCATAGTTATGGAACTTTGAGGTATATGTGGAAACCCTCTTTATTCCAAGTGGGTCATTGTAGTTATCAACTATGGAAACATCACTCTATTTCGTTTAGTCTATGAGGCTAGCCACCTCGTGAGGACTATGGTGACCTACATTCCTATAATGGGAAAGGACACCCCTCAACTTCAAGTTCTCTCAGTGCTAAGCTAAGTTCCCTTTTATTAAAAAGTCTTTATTAACATTACTTTATTAAAACATAGGCTTTAGGAGATTGACTCCTCATATGCTTAACTCATAGGTCATAGATTAGAGTTCATCAACCTAAATCATTTGAGAAACCTTTTCACATTGACATAGCATAGTCAAGCACCTATCTAGTTTAGAGTACACTTGACCACACATTTCAAGACCCCTCCATTGACTAGATCATCATACATGTGTGTGGTGTATAGTTATATGCAAGCAAACCTTTCACATAACACATTAAGGTCACACATGTTCATACATCAATGCATTACTGTAATTATGAGAACATATGAACACATTAAGACACTATTAAAATTCATAACAATACCGTGCATTCATATTCATAAAAATTTAAACCAAACCTAGAAACTATCCTATCAAGGCACACATGTGCAATGCATAGACAAGGTCTCATACCCTTGCCCATACTAGTACACCTATCAAGTCATGCTAGTTAATGGTACATCACATATTTCATAGATACATATACTTTAAATGCATAGTAGTAGAGATGAGTGAATATGAGAATACCCTTTCATTAAACACCATGAACCTATACTACTTGTAAGCATGCATAATATGTAAGTGTGTGTACATTGGTCAACATGATCACATAATTGATATCAATAACATATTGAGGCAGCCACCCTCTTAGGACCACAATGCACCTTCAAACATAGACCACACAATACATAATAGCACGGTAGACAAGATAACATCGCATTACTTTCAAGACTCCTTACCTTAGCTATTCACACATTCATATAGGGGTACATAAGTAAGGGAACATCAACCATCACAACTCATCAATTGCACCAACTAAACCTATCCCTACATATTTATATAAATAATGAATTGCAGCACCTAAACCTATCCCTACATATTTATACACATGCTTATATAATAGTCATACAACTTAGATCACAACTACAATAGGAAACTAGTTATAGGCTTCACATTGGGTGATCATCACCACCACACATTCATATCACAATTGCCTTCAAGGACATGATCACGTTACATATATATATATATATATATATATTGGGAATAAATTGAACACCTCCACCATAAGTGGAGGATACCACACAATACCATACAAGGCTTCATCAACTATCAATACTATAAGAAAGTAAGGAGATAGACAATCTTACAAATGTGTCATTCTTTGATCATCATTTATCAATACCCATATTTCATCAACAATTCATATTAACGGCAGTAGCTAAAGGTACACTAACATAATCCAAAATATTGCATTAACCATAACAATATCAAGATCATATCAAGTAAACTGCATCATCAATCTATAGACTTGGAGGAAAGCATATCATCCTTACCAAAACTCCCTTGATTTTATTATCCTTGATTTATACACTTAATTCATCAATAATAGCATTATAAGGCAGTAGCTAGAAGTATCTTTACATAAACGAAATACTATATTCATGCACTATGTAGACGAGATTACAGGGAATATCATGCTTTAACAATCTATAGGAAATAGATATAAATTCTTCAATCCTTAATCCATATTGAACCAACAATACATGATTCATCATCACATGATATCATAGGCAGTATCTAACCATCAATTTGACATAATTTAATCGCATAACAATAAAGATCACAAATACTACACTAAAGACTAACCTTATTCAAACCTTCAAACATTCATCTCATGGATCACTCATCAACAATTCACCATCATACACATACTAAGCATTATATATAAGCATATTAACATCATTGAAACACAATTCGATTTACATAAGATCAAAATCACAAAGCCCATACATGGCTAAAACAAGAGTTTGATGAGAGCATGGGTTCATCATGCAATTGGATTGAAATTCATGTTACGAACATTGAATTAACATCAATTCATCATGAGGAAGCCTTTAAATACAATTTGATAAAGAACCCAAGTCTTGGTAATCCCTTGACGTTTGACCTACAAATGACTTCAAATCACTCATGCATACTTTAAAACACTTAATTAACATGTTAACAAGCTTATAGGCACATGTGAGGCTCTAGACACCCTAACTCATTTTGGGGGTCTTAAACTTAAGACTACCCATGTTTAGATCATGTCTAAGGTATCAACCAACTTTCCTATCTAGTGTCATTCTTAAGACTTCCCTAGGTAAGATATGAAGTGACCATTCCTATGCCCCCTTCACACCTTAACTAGGCAACCCTATAACTAATCTATATAAGTACTTATTTATTTAACATGCTTTCTAACTTAAGTCTTTACCTTTACTAGTTCAATTAAGAGACATTCAACATTTACAGTCAAGTAATGGTCTTGGACCTAGGGACTCATTCTCTAACATATTCGCAGCTCAATCGTGCAATGTCTAGATAGCGTCCCATACCACCACCTAAACTTCATAGAAATTCTCGAATACTAGTAGGTATCCCATATGATGAGAATAGGTAATAGACGACATAGACCATGGTAGCTAGGCATGGAATCCGTAGTCAACCCTACTCCAATAAAGGGTGTTCTACTTGACAAAGCTAGAACTAGGACACGTCTCATGTTTTCACATGGTTAAGGAATATGAAGGGTTTATTTGTACTCTAGTCTCATCCTTAACTAGAACTACTCGCCAAACCATCTCACTTGGTGCTAGACTTTATTCTCATAGAGTAATTCACATAAAAGATCACACGAAGAGGTTTCATATCTAGTTTATAACCCAATCACATTTCACTTTACCAAAGAGGGTCCACTAAGGCTACCTACAATGATCAAGAGGATAGCTCAATGACTTTCATAAGGATGATTTCATGCCATTCCATCCAACCAACCTTAATTCCACCATTCACAAAAGAATGATACCGTTACAGCTTTCAACTTCAAGTATATCATAACCTTACTTTTAGGATCAAGGTTCCACATAAAGGATGATCTTAGCAATGTCCAAGGTAACATGCCAATCACACATACGAGATTAAGAGGCTTTAGCATACTAAGTCAAGTACTCATATTCACATTATAAATGTATCGAGTAAGGGACACTAGCCTACCAAAGCAGGACACACACATACTTCACATATAACATACCATTCAAGAAACACAAGGTATAACCAACATTATCTACAGGTCATCCTATTTACTACTATAATATCATCATCATAAACATCATAAGACTCACATAAACAAGTAGGAAGAATCATGCATTAACTCTAAGACTAGACATAAGGAGATAGCCATAGTCTAACATGATCACCTAATATAAATAGAAGAACACATACTTTCATCTTAATCACAAGTAGATAGATATGATCATACTTCACATAAATCAATGGCACAAACCATCATAATACATCATGTAATGCCGACAAGGCCATGATTATCATAATTCATAAAGTAACATCAACGAGGCCATATAATTCACAAGTATGTGTCAAGGTAATAGCTATGAATAGTCATCGACTTCCAGGAAAGAGTAGAAGAATGAGACCTATTATGGGGATGGTCTACACGGTTCAAAGCACATAGCACTACCACCATAACTGGACCATGCAAATCACAACATAACTCAAGACTTAAAATACATAAAATAAAGAAAAATAAGGGCAGCGTACCACCAATACACTCTCACCAGTTCAATCCATAGTTAAATCATCTAACACAATACCTAAAGGACCATACCCATGGCCACGCATACTAATTCAATCCAATACATATAATAGACAATGAATCAAAGGTAATCCAACATAGGTTTATTAATTAAGGGTAGCATACTAAAAATTCTAACATGATTATGTCATAATTCAATAGCCCTAATCTAACTACAAAAGAATTCAATAGTATTAAGACATAATCAATTCACCCACAAAGTAGTCAAAAACTAGGGTTCATGGATTACATGGGTTCATAGAGTAATTAGGTTAAAATCATCTAATTAACATCAATTCAATCCATACATAATGATTCAAAATGTTTATGCAATAAAACATGGATAGGTTAAAAAATTGGACAAGTTCATCTTTGAAAAACTTTGAAAATCACTTTGAAGTTTGGCTCCTTGAAGAAAAGAGTTTCAAGGATGAAGGTCATAACTTAATTGATGCTAGACCACGTATTTGATTAAGAATTGATGAAGAATCACCAAATAAATCTTCAATCATAGCTCTATCTTGAGTTTTGTCTCCAATGAAGTTCTAGAGAATTTCTTAGAGCATTTGTGATATGATTTAGAATAATGAATTCATCTAGGTACCAAGCTTATACGTGACTTGATGAGATTTTTGCATTACTAAGACCACTTTCATAACCTATGCTCTGATATGAAGCTTGCCACATCCCGAGACCACATCCAAGAAGATATGGCACTCCCCGAGTGCAATCAACGTACTTGACCTCTCAGAGGTCTTGTACAAGCCCTTGTCATATCGTTCATTGCATATATACATAAGAAAGGCAGTGCGGAATTAAAACTTTTCACAAACATTTGCATTGCCTTTAAAATCTCTTTCATATAAAATCCATCGGACAAACTAAGTCTCATTTCATCAAATCTTCAACACAAGATTACTTTGGGACACGGCCCATACAATAGAAATTAAGTACTACTAAGTCTATAACAATACTTCAATAAGAGAAATACAAGACATTTATACTCTCGAGTCAATTGAGGACATACTTCAAGTTGCTTGAACGATCCTATAATCCAAAGCTCTCCAAAAGCACCTTCACCTATGAATCACTTTAGAGATAGATAAAAGCATGGAATTAGTACAAACACATGTACTTAGTATGGCATAATGCATAAAAATCATGAAAATGGACATTTAATGGAAATATGCTCTTTTTGATTTAAATATCATAATATAAACATAAGAACGACATAACAACTTAGAAACACATAGGAAGTCAATTAATCAAGTCATCACATTTTTAAGGGACTTTATTGTAAACCCATGTCACTTTACGGTGACTTAATTCACTGTTACAGTGAAGTTTCTCAACTTCACAAGGAATATTTTCTAGCATGCAATTCTCTCACTAAAATTCATCCTAAGATTCACCTAAGTATGACAAAGAGAGACCGATCATACACCCTCTCTAGGCACACCTAAATGATTTTTAAGACCACCTATAATGAGATACAAACACTTAAAATACACCAAACATATGAATGTGAGATCCTCCTATCAAAGTTGATTCTAAGGATCACTTAAGTGAGTTGTGAAGTGACCGCCCAAACAATCCCTTTCACACACACTTAAGAGATCCTTTAGATTACCTAGGATAAGATCATTATCACTTAACACAATAGAATTCATGGAATATGACATTCACCTCCCAAAGTTTACTAAAAGACTTATTCAAGTAAATCCAGAAGAGAATGTCCATACTTCACTTCTTCAAAATTACCTAAGTAATACTTAAGACTACCTAATTTTTGTTCTTGTCTACATAATCAACAAATTTTTCTAACTAGATTCATTCTTAACACTTATCTAGGTAAGATACGAAGTGACCATTCCTATGCCCCTTCACACCTTAACAAGACAACCCTTAACTACTCTAGATAAATACTTATTTATTTAACATGCTTTTTTAACTTAATTGATTTCTTTCATTAGTTAATTTAAAAGATCATTACTTTCATTAGTCAATTTAGAGACATTCATCACATAAGGACATTCAAGTAATGGTCTTGAAGAAGACCAAGGGACTCTCACTGACATCTTCGAAGCCTATTGTGCAATGTCTAGATAGCACCCGATACCACCACCAAAACTTTATAGAACTTCTCTAGTACTAGTACGTAACCCATATGATGAGAATAGGCAATAACCGACATAGAATATGGTAGCAAAGCATGGAATCCGGGGTAGTAACCTACTCCGATGGAGGGTGTTCTACTTGCCAATGGTAGAACTTGGACACATCCCATGTAGGCACATGGTTAAGGAATATGAAGGGATTACTTTGTACTCTAGTCCCGTTCTTCACTAGATCTACTTCCCAAACCATACTCACTCGGTGCTAGCCTTTGTTTCCATAGAGTAATTTACATTTAAGGTTCATACAAAGGGTTTCATATCTTATTCATAACTCAATCACATTTTCCTACCAAAGAGGTCACCTAGGGATATTGCTCTAATGAATTTCTTCAGGATGATTTCATGTTGTTCCATCCAAACAACCTTAAGTCCATCATTCATTACAAGAAGGATACCATTACGCTTTCGACATCAAGGTTCATACCCTTACCACTACGTTCGAGGTTTCACATAAAGGACCTTCTTAAAATCATTCAAGGTATCTTATAATTCATACATACAAGACTAAGAGGCTTTAGAATCCTAAGTCAAGACATCTCATATTAACATTAATACAATTATCAAGTAAGGGACACAAGTCAACCACACAAGACACCAATACTTCACTTTAGCACATATTGCATATCATTCTAGAAGCACAACGGAATAACCATTATCATCTTCAAGTCACCCTATACACTATTATTATATCATAAATATAACCATCATGGAATCATATAGTAAAGAAAAAATAACCATGCATCAACCCTACGACTACACACATAAGGACATTACATAATCTAAAATGATCACCTAATATCAATAGAAGAACACATACTTTTACATTAATCACAAATAGGTAGATATGATCATTCTTCACATAAATCAACTACAAAAATCATCATAATGCTTCAAGTAGTGCCGACAAAGCCATGATCATCATAACACATAAAGTAACACCGACAAGGCCACATCATTCACATAGCAACGCCAACATAAGTGGACCATACCAACCACAACATAATTCAAGAGATAAATTACATAAAATAAAGAGAAATAGGGAAGCTTACCACCAATCCATTCTCACTACTTCAATTCAAAGCTAAATCATCCAATTCAATATCATAAGGCCCTTACCCATGGCCATGAACATCAATTCTATACAAAAACCATAATACTCAATGAATATAAGTCAATTCAATAAATATTTATTAATATAGTACAACCTATACATAAATTGAATACAATTCTTACATCATTCAATAGCCCATAGAAAACTACACTAGAATTCATAAGCATTAAGTCAATATCAAGTAACCCATAAAGTAGTCAAAAACTAGGGTTCATCAATTACATAGTTTCATAGGTTAATTTAGTTAAATCGTATATTAACAATAATTCAATCAATATACAATTATTTAAAACCTTTAATGCAACAATCCATGGATAGATCATAAAATTGGACAAGTTCATCTTTAGAAAACTTTAGAAATCTCTTTGAGTTGTGGGCTCCTTCATGAATAGAGTTTTAAGGATCCAAAATCATACCTCAATGATGTTAATCCACCAATTTGATGAAGAATAACCACTCAAATCTCCAATCCAAGCTCTTCCTTGAGTTTTGGCTTCAATGGAGTTCTAGAGAATTTTTTAGAGATTTTGGGGTTTTGATTTGGAATAATGAGTTCATCTAGGTATTTATGACTTATATATCCACTTAAAATACCTAAAATACCCTTTAGTAACCGCCGTTTCAATTATTTTTATGTTGGATGAATTTTCCTATTCACCCTTCAACTTAATAGTAAACTGCACATAATGCAGTCACCATCGAAGACTGACCATCGATGGGGCGTCAGTCCCTTGACGGCCCAACCTGTCCTCCATCGATTGCATCGAAGCGTGGAAAATAGGAGCATAGCTCCCTAGGCTAAGTATATATGCCCTCCACCAACAGGGCGTCGACCAGTACATTGGCCATCGTTTGCCATCCGTAGGTGGGAGTGCCTTGGGCAGTTTTGACCACCAACATGGGTCCTTCCTCAAGGACCCTTGGATGGTCCTTGGGGATGTTTGCCCAGATGTTTCCAGACCGAATATGTTCGTATACAAGTTTAGGACCTCCATATCAATTTCATTGAAAACGAACACATAAAACTCGACGAAACATGCAAAGACACACAAGGTCATTTCAAGGCAAACCTTTTGAACGTCATGGACGTTCTTGTACGTTTGACCTGCAAACTTCATGAAATTTGACACACTACCTAAAAACACTATAATAACTCATATAATGCCCTCATTAACTCGTGAATCATACATATAGGCACATAAACACATATTAGGCACATAGGTGACTAGTCGTCGAACATCTTGGTCGTCCCTTGACGTTTGACTTCCAATGCACCTAAAATCTTAGACACTGCCTCAATACAACATTATAAACCAATTTAGGAACTTAGACCATCATGAAAAACATCTTAATCTCTAGCTTCACCTAAGTCATTTTTGAGGTGTCACATTTTCCCCCACTTGGACAACATTCGTCCTCGAATGACACTTGCCACTCTCTGACCACTTCAAAGAGTAGAGATTCAGCTAACAACTAATAACCACACCTTATATGATATAAACATATAGCAGATCATCAATTTCACATAATCAAGAGATTCATAATATAAAACTCACATCCCTTCATTCCAAATAGCAAAAACTCATTTTATATTCATTATTATGCTCATATACATCAGTTCTAACAACATTACAACAATTTTCAACTAAATAATGAATTAATAAAATCTCAAAATTTTTACAGTAAACTGGGAGGCAACACAATGAACATGCTTCCAAATTTCAAAAATACAACATATAGGAAATTCATGATGAAAACATTTTAATATGAAAGGTAAAATCTCATTAACACCTTTTACAAAATAATCCTAAATTCATGAAATGCATAATGCAAGGAATCAATGAAATTCAATTCCACAAGACTCCTAAACACAATGCACAAGCAACACACTTCTATGACTTTCTAGACCATCTATTAAGCATACTCGCCCACTTAGAAGGAACTCATATCACTAAAGAAATACAAGAACTTACCATCATCCTCATCATCATGCGGCTTTTATCCTCTTACCCGGAGTGCATAGAAACGAGCCTTCGCCTTTGGAACATCATCTTTTGGAACATTAGGAGCAACTTGCTTACAATCTCTAGTAGGACAATCCCTCACTTTGTGTCCATCTTTAACACATCCAAAACAACTCCCGGTACCCCGTAGGTATTCCCACATAGTTACTCTTTCCACAAGTAGCACAAGTAGGCTTACCACTTTGAGAACCACTACCTTCTCAAGTTTCACCTTAGGAGCACTAGGTCCATCTTGAGTTTGAGCCCTCTACTTGAACCTAGGTAGACTTTGATCACTTGAACCACTTCTCTTCAAGTTTCTAGAAAATCTACCAATTTTAGACTCCTCAATTGATTGAGCATACACCATTAGTCTAGTTAAGGTCATATCATCCTGTAGCATGGTCGTAGGACATTCTTCTTTCACTAGGTCGGCGACCCCGGTCACAAACCTAG
This sequence comes from Solanum pennellii, assembly GCF_001406875.1. NCBI lineage: Eukaryota > Viridiplantae > Streptophyta > Magnoliopsida > Solanales > Solanaceae > Solanum > Solanum pennellii. Next base: position 21,782,300 of record NC_028638.1, on the reverse strand, counting down.
TCATCTCATCCATAGGGTTAGACACCAAGGATGGAGCAAACCTAGACAACTTAGAGGACTTCAAAGAGTATATCTCAACACTCATATTTCCTTACTTGAGATTGATAAACTCATCTACCTTCACCTCCCTCCTCTCACGGGGAAAGTACTTTCCTAGAAAAGCTTCTTTAAACTCTTCCTACTCAATTGGACTCGACTCAACCGGCCTATAATATTTCCATTGAGTGTACAACACTTGAGAAACCTCCCTCAATGGATACAAAGCTAACTCCTCCTACTCCCTAGAAGTCACCCCCATGGCACTCAACACCTTATACACACCATCTAGGAACTCTTGAGGATCCTCTGCCACCTTAGAACCAAGAAAGATAGGAGGATTCATCCTCACTAAATATCTCAATCTTGATGTCATAGTTCTCTCCACAACATTCACTCTAGGGACAATACCCATATTCACATAGCTAGTTAAAGCTTGGGCTAAAGTAAATAAAGTCTCTCTAATCTCTCCATTAGTCATTTTCGACGGAACCACCGCAATATCATTACCTCCACCCACAATAGATACTTAATCACTATGATCACCTTGAGAATCTTGAGCACCTTGGGGAACTTGCTCAACTTTCTCAACTTGAGGAGGAATCTCCTCATTCTTCTTTACCTCTTCCAACTTTCTAGCGGCCATCTTTCTTGTATTCATCTCCTATAAACACAAGGAAAACCATAAGAAAAGAATACTCATAAAACTTTTACTCTACGGCACGACATAGGAGTAGAAAAGAAGGGAAATTCTATCGTCCTATAGCCTCTCGCCATATATGTGCAGCAACTCACACCGATGGTCAAGTCTCTACTAGACGTGACTTGATGAGACTTTAGGATTCCTAAAACCACTTTCATAACCTATCCTCTGATACCAAACTTGTCACATCTAGAGACCACACCCTAGAAGATATGGCACTCTCAGAGTTCAATCGGCGTACTTGACCTCTCGTAGGTGTTGTACAAGCCCTTTCGTATCGTTCATTGCATATATACATAAGAAAAGTAGTGCAGAATTATTACTTTTCACAAACATGTGCATAGTCTTTAAAATCTCTTTCATATAAAATCCATAGGAAATACAAAGTCTCATTTCTTCAAATCTTCGACACAAGAGTACTTTGGGACACGGCCCATACAATAGAAATATAGTACTACTAAGTCTATTACAATACTTCAATAAGAGAAAGAAAAGACATTTATACCCTCAAGTCAAATGAGGACATACTTCAACTTGCTTGAACGATCCTATAGTCCAAGCTTAGCTCTTCAAAAGCACATTTACCTATGAATTACTTTAGAGATAGATAAAAGCATGGAATTAGTACGAACACATGTACTAAGTATGGCATAATGCATAAAAATCATGAAAGACATTTAATGGAAATATGCTCTTTTTTATTTAAATATCATAATATAAACATAAGAACAACATTTAAAACCTTAGAAACACGTAAGAATTACCTTAATAAAGTCATCGCATTTTTAAGGAACTTTACTGTAAACCCATGTCACTTTACAATGACTTAATTCATTGTTACAGTGAAGTTTCTCAACTTCACAAGGAACACTTTCTAGCATGCAATCCTCTCACTAAAACTTATCCTAAGACTCATTAAGTAAGACAAAGAGAGACAGCCCATACACCCTCTCTAGTCACACCAAAATGGTCCTTAAGACCACCTATAATGAGATATACACACTTACAATACAGCAAACATATGAACGTGAGATCCTCCTACCAAGGTGATTCCAAGGTTCTCTTAAGTGACTTGTGAAGCGACCGTGTGACCGCCCATACAATCCCTTTTTCACACACTTAAAAGATCCTTTAGATTACCTAAGAAAAGATCAATCTCACTTAACCTAATAGCATTCATAGAATATGGCATTCACCTCCCAAAGGTTACCAAAAGACTTACTCAAGTAAATCCAGAAGAGAATGTCCATACTTGACCTCTTCAAGATTACCTAAGTAATCCTTAAGACTACCTAAGTTTGGATCTTTTCTACATAATCAACCTACTTTACTAACTAGAGTCATTCTTAAGACTTATCTAGGTAAGATACGAAGTGACCATTCTTAGAACCCATTCACACCTTAACTAGATAACCCTTAACTACTCTAGATAAGTACCTATTCGTTTAACAAGATTAATTTTTTTTTTTTGTCATTACATTCATTAGTTCATTTAAGAGACATTCATCACATAAGGACATTCAAGTAATGGTCTTGAAGAAGACCTAGGGACTCTCACTAACATCTCCAAGCCTATTGTGCAATGTCTAGATAGCATCCCATACCACAACCTAAACTTCATAGAAATTCTCCAATACTAGTAGGTATCCCATATGATGAGAATAGGCAATGACCGACATAGACCATGGTAGCAAAGCATGGAATTCGGAGTTGTAACCTACTCTGATGGAGGGTGTTCTACTTGCCAATGGTAGAACTTGGATACATCCCATGTAGGCACATGGTTAAGGAATATGAAGGGCTTACTTTGTACTCTAGTATCTTTTATTTACAACTTAGGAAATACCATATCAATTTCATCGAAAACGAACCCATAAAACTTGATGAAACATGCCAAGACACACAAGGTCATTTCAAGGCAAACCTTTTGAACGTCACGGACGTTCTTGGATGTTTGACCTCCAAACATCATGAAACTTGACACACTTCCTATAAACACTATAATAACTCACATATACGCACATAAACATACATGAGGCACATAGGTGACTAGTCGTCGAACGTCTTGGTCGTCCCTTGATGTTTGACTTCAAATGCACCTAAACTCTTAAAGGCTGCCTCAATACCACATTGTAAACAAATTTAAGACCTTTGACCCTCATGACAAACATGTTAATCTCTAGCTTCACCTAAGTCATTTTCGAGGTGTTACATTACAGAAGCTCCAATTCAACCTAGTTCGTTGTAGGGGCATTACAAACACAATATAGAAATCCTGCTGAAAGGGACAATTGTTCAAAACCATGCCAAGTTACTTTGAAAAAGCCTTATGCACAATCAAGAACATACATAAGACAATAAGCATATATTCTTGTGAGGCTATAGACTAGGTATTGGGTTTTTGGAGTGTTACATTATCCCCTCCCCCTTAGGAACATTCGTCCCCGAATGACATTAAAAATCTTTTGAAGGGAAAGGATAGACTCAATACTAGCAACCCAACCAACAGCATGCAAAATCAATATAATTTACAACTCAAATCAACATAACAACACGGCACTTTCACAAAGTAACTCAAAACATCAATTGCAATGCCTAAGAGCTCAAACCCATAGCATGAGGACTTATTTTCTAGACAAAAACATGAGCTCAACATTACATATAGAGTCACTTATGCCAAAGTCTCTTTCAAAACATATCATCATGCTCAATATCATTTCATATTAGGCAACACCATAGCAAATACACAAATAAGTGCAAAATTGAGCAAAAGAGCATTTTCATATGAAACTTCATTTTAGCAAGAACCTTTATCATATATGCACATCTTTGCAAAACAAGTCAAATTCAATTTATTCTTTATTTTAATTATCAATAGGAACAATCGGTGTTGTGTAAGGCGATTGCCTCGTCGCCAATGGCAAGAGGCAAGGCGAGGAGACCCTTCATCGCCTTTTAACTTTGTGGCGAGGCGATCTTCAAAAGGCGACGCTATGACGACAAAAGGCTAGAGGCAAGGGGCGAGAAAGGCTAGAAAGGTGTCGGTTTTGTATTTTCTTAAAAAAAAAGGCGACCAATCTAGGGTTTTAAAAGTTAAAAGGTAATTTTAGGATTTTTGACTAGACTCCTCCGGCAACTAAGTCTAACCAATACTTATTTCTTCTTTTGAGAAAGTTAACATAATACATATTTCTTCTTTTCTTCTTCAGACTTGAGTCACTTCTACCTTTGTTTTGACTTTTGTTCTTTTCTTTCTCATACAAGTTCTAGACTTTTGGTATGTACTATCTATTTTTACTTTTTGAATTGAAAAAATTGCTAATATGTTATTGTTTGATTATTTACATATGCAATTAAATATTTTAATTTTTTGGTATTAAATTGTGTCGCACTTCAAAAAGGCGAGCGCCTCGCCGTACGCCTCGCCTCGTGGCGAGGCAGAACCTTTTCGCCTTTTATGGCCTTTCGACGTCCAAAACACTAGGAACAACTAACCTTAATCAACAAAGAGATGAGGGTAACGGGACTTCATGTCGGCCTCGGCCTCCCATGTTGCTCCCTAAACTAGGTGGTTCTTCAATAACACTTTAACGGAAGCCACCTCCTTGTTCCTCAACTTCTTCACTTGTCTATCAAGGATTTCAGCCGGAACGTTTTCATAGGAGAGGTTCTCATCTACACTTACACCCTCAATAGGAAGAATGGACCCGGGATCACCGATGCACTTCTTAAGAATGGAAACATGGAATACCGGATGAATCGAAGCTAATTTACTAAGTAATCTCAACTCGTATGCAACTTTGCCAACCCTCTGCAAAATTTCATAGGGACTCACATAACAAGGAATCAACTTCCCTTTCTTGCCAAATCTCATCACCCCTTTCATGGGTGAAATTTCCAAATACACTTTATCACCTTCTAAAAACTCTAACTCTCTTCTCCTATTGTCGTCATTAGACTTTTGCCATCTATAGGCTGTTTTCAACCGGTTGCTTATGATATGAACCTTATCAAAAGTCTTGTACATCAATTTGGGACCAAAAACTCAAGACTCGCCCACTTCAAACCATCTAATCGGAGATCTACATCTCTTACCATACAAGGCCTCAAAAGGAGCCATGGATATAGTCGAATGGTAACTATTATCATAAGAGAACTCAACCAAAGGCAAGTATTGAATCCAACTCCCCTTAAAATCAATTACACAAGCCCTAAGCATATCCTCAAGGGTTTGAAAAATACGCTCCGCTTGACCATCCGTTTGGGGTTGAAAAGCGGTGCTTAAATTTACTTGAGTACCATACCCTTTTTGGAACGACCTCCAAAACCTATATGTGAATTTCGCACCCCCAATCCGATATGATGGATAACGGAATACCATAAAGACACACAATATCATCTATGAAGATCTTCTCATAATCTTCCGCCGAGTGAGTGAACTTGTCGGGAATAAAATGAACGGACTTTGTCAATATATCCACTACTACCTATATATAGTCATTTTGCTTTCTAGTCCGAGGCAAACCCACTACTAAGTCCATATTAATGTCTTCCCACTTCCAAGTGGGAACTTGTATTTCTTGGAGTAAGCCACCCGGCTTTAGGTACTCGGCTTTCACTTGTTTACAATTTGGACACCTTGGAACAAATTTTGCTATGTCCTTTTTTAAACCATCCCACCAAAACACCTCTCTAAGGTCATGATACATCTTAGTAGAACCCGTATGAATTGAATTAACGGGAACCATGAGCTTCCTCTAGAATCCGTTTCCTCAAATCATCCACATTAGGCACACACAACCTCTCTTTGTACCTCCAAACACGGTCGCCCCCCCCCCTCCAAGGAGAATGAGTCATTAAGATTAACAAGAATTGATTTCTTCAAATCCATCAATGATTGATCAAGGTGTTGCTTAGACTTTACCTCTACCACCAAAGATGATTCGGAGTTATGATGGACCATAAAACCACCATTAGGAGAATCTTCTAATCGAACACTCAACCCGAGCATACCTATGAACATCTTTCACTAGGGTCTTTCTTGTCTTCTTCCACATGAGAAACACTACTCATGGTCATACGACTTAGAGAATCCACAACAACATTAGCCTTGTCGGGGTGGTAGAGAACACTCATGTCGTAATATTTTAACAATTCTGACAATTTTCATTGTCGGAGATTCAACTCCTTTTGAGTAAACACATATTGAAGACTCTTTTGATCGGTATACACATCAACATGGACACCATATAAATAATGTCTCCATATTTTCAAGGCAAATACCACGGACGCTCACTCAAGATCATGAGTTGGATAATTCTTCTCATGCAACTTAAGTTGTATAGAAGCATAAGCTACTACTTTTCCATGTACCATAAGGATACACCCTAAGCCCACTCGGGATGCATCACAATACACAACGGAGCCCTTAGTGGTATTTGGTAAAGTCAACAACGGAGCGGAGGTAAGCCTATCCTTCAAGATTTGGAAGCTTTTTTCACATGCCTCTAACCACTCAAATTTCACTCTTTTGGGTCAAAGTTGTTAAGGGAGAAGCAATGGACGCAAAACCATCCACAAACATCCTATAGTGTCCTGCTAGACCCAAGAAACTTCTAATGTCGGTTGGAGTCAATGGTCTAGGCCAATTCATGACCGCCTCTATTTTCTTGGATCAACCTCAACTCCCTCACTAAAGATGATATGCCCAAGAAACGCCACCAACCTCAACAAAAACTCACATTTGTTATACTTATAAAATAGTTGGTTTTCCTTAAGCTCTTGTAACACCACTCTCAAATGGTCCATGGGTTCACCCCCATTTTCTGAATATACTAAGATCTCATCAATGAAGACAATGACAAATGAATCTAGGTATCTTTGAAATACCCTATTCATGATCCATAAATGCCGACGGAGCATTAGTTAGACCAAAGGACATTACTAGAGACTCATATTGACCATATCTAGTCAGAAATACCATTTTCGTTATATACTCGCCTCTCATCCTGTGTTGGTGATACCCCGATCTCAAGTCAATCTTAGAAACATAACTTGCCCCTTGGAGTTGATCAAACAAATCATCAATTCGAAGGAGAGGATAATGTTCTTAATATTGACTTTATATAGTTGGCGATAATCAATGCATATTCTAAGGGACCCATCTTTCTTCTTCACAAATAATACCAGATCACCCCATGGAGAAATACTAGGTCTAATGAAGTCTTTGTCTAGTAAGTCCTTGAGTTTAGCCTTCGACTCATTTAATTCGGCTGGAGCCATCCGATAAGAAGGAATTATTGAAATGGGGTTGGTATCCGGTAGCAAGTCAATACCAAAATCAATTCCCGTTCGGGAGGGATTCCAAGAAGATCATTATGAAAGACCTCCGAAAATTCCCTCACTGCGGGGACTAACTCAATGGGAGGATTTTTTGAGTCTAAATCTTTGACTCTTATAATATGGTATAAACAACCTTTAGAGATCATCTTACAAGCCTTTAGAAAAGAAATGACACGACCTTTAGGAATAGAATTACCCTTCTTCCACTCTAAGACGGGTTCATTTGAAAAATTGAACTTGACAATTCTTGTTCTACAATCAATGAAAGCAAAACGATCATGCAACCAATCCATCCCCCGAATGACATAAAAATCAACCATATGAAGTTCTAATAATTCAACATGAGTAACTATATTGGGATACTTTATAGGACAATTTCTATATACCCTTTTTGCAACCACCGGCTCACCTATCGGGGTAGTTACCATGAAAGGTTCATTTAGGACATCGGGCAAAATATCAAACTTCCTAGCTTTCAAGGGAGTAACAAAGGATAAAGTAGCACCCGGATCAAGTAAAGCAAAAACATTAATAGAGAAAACTTGCAACATATCGGTTACCACATCGGAAGAACTCTCTTGTTCACCCCTTGAGCGAAGTGCATAAAAACAATTTTTCTTGGAGCATCAACATTAGAACAAATTGCTTTGCCACTAATCTTGTCCTTTCCCTTTATATAAGGGTAATCCCTAACCTTGTGTCCACTCTTTCCACATCCAAAGCAATTGTCCGTCCCAACAAGGCACTCACCATAATGCTTCTACCACGCTTTCCACAAGTTTGCTTCTTACTTGGTGAATCAGTATTTTTTCCCTTCTTAGACTTAGGGTTAGACACCCTATAATCACGATCCTATGGAAATTTGGTAGGAACTTGATTGGAGAACCTCTTCTTGAATCTAGGCTTATCTTAAATTTCCAACCTCCCCTTGAAGAACCACTACCAAATGACTTGACCCTCTTGGCCTCTCTATTCTTCCTCCTTAGCCTAATTTATTCTACTTGTTGAGAATGAACCATGATACAAGAGATATTCATATTATCATGTAGCATAGCAAAACGACATTCTTCCACCAAGTCATCGGACACTCCCGTAAGAAAATGACTCATCTCATCCTTTAGGTTTGAAACCAAGGATGAGCATACTTGAAAAACTTAGTTAACTTAAAAAAATATTCAAGTACAGTTGTACCTCCTTGACAAAGTTTGATAAATTCCTCCACCTTAGCTTCCCTCATCTCTCTAGGAAAGAACCTATCAAAGAAAGCCCTCTTGAATATCTCCCAAGTCACCAGACCACCTCTTAGCACCCTATTATATCTCCATTGTATGTACCAAGCTTGAGCCACATCTTTAAGTTGATAGGCCACCAACTCGGCCTTCTCAATCGGAGTCACACCCATAGCAAATAGGATCATATAGACCTCATCAAGGAAGTCTTGAGGGTCTTCATCCATTTTTTACCCGAAGAATATGGATTGGTTCATCCTAGTAAAGTCTCTCAAACCAGATGACATAGTGCTAGCATGATGAGGCACACGAGGTCCAACCTCCCTATTCACTTGGGCCGTCATGGCTTGGACTTGAGAAGTGACGGTATTAGCTTGTGAAGTCATGGCTTGGGCCAAATTAAGAAAAGCCGCACTTATCTCTCCATCGGTCATAAAGTTGAGGAACAACCGAAATTTGATCGCCCATAGAAAATTCTTCAAGTGGAGGGACTTGATTGTCTTGTGGAGGAGCTTGGTTGTCATGAGCCCACGTATTAGCAAGCCCTTCATCGGCCCTTCGTGCCGCTGCCCTTCGAGTATTCATACCTATAACCACAATAAAAGGTTTAGGTGAAAGCACATATAATAAGACTCTAGAGGCACGACATAGGAGTACAAGAAGATGAGATTTTCCTAAGCATCACATAGTCTCTCATTCATAAGTGTGGCGCGCTTCACAATTATGAATAAGAATATACATAGACGTGGTTCAATGACACATCAACCCTAAAGGTATTCAACCTCGTGCTCTGATACCAAGTTTGTCACATCTGAGAAGTACCCCCTAGACGTAACCGGCCGCGTCATCCTCGGAAAGGACTAAGACTAGCCTCTTAGTATTCATCATTACATTTCATACGTTAAGAATTGCGGCAAATTAAAATTTTTCATCTATATCTACAATATAAGGTTTACATAGACCTCTCGCATATACATAATATATACATAGGAAATTTACATAGACCCTCACATAGGAAGCTTACATAGGCTTATACTTTTATTGCACATATACACAATATACACAATATAGAGTCTAATAGTGATGTCTCATATAAAACCATCTAAGTTGAAATAGAAAAATTAGAGCATAGCCCTTACATAAATGTATAAATGCCACATAGGGCTTACAAAAATGTCTTGAACAATAAGAGTGAAACTAATGTCAATAGACTATAGCAAGTCACATAGGTAGAATGAGAAAAGGCGTCATCCTTGGATCTTGAGAACATACCCACATTTGGAGAAATGATCCAAGGCTTCCTTGCAAATTGGCCACAAAACCTTCAACAACTGGAACCTAAAATGTTTGGTAAAAAGGGAGAAATAGGGGTTAGTACATCACTTGTACTAAGTATGGAAACATATGTACACACAATATAGAAATGATGTAAAAAGGGACATTTGTTTAAAACCATGCCAAGTTACTTTGAAAATCCGTATGCACAATCAAGAACACATATATGACAATATTATATATTCTTAAAGTCAATAACATATTCAACACAAAACCAACATCATCAAGTATAACCAAGTCAACATGTTTAATAGCATATTAGAATCATAACCAAAGCAACTCCAACATCATGTTACAATAACAACAAATCATGTTCAAGAGTTCATAACATAACAACATATACAAGACCCTCACTCATAACCTACAATCAAGTCTACAAGTGTAATGACCAAGTAAAGCCGCATAACCTTACTCAACCAAGTAAACCCAACGAAGTACAATAAGAAATGCCTACCAACACATATCATAGCATCAAGAGTACTCATCATCATATTTAGCAATATAGACCAATAGCATGTTCACATATGAAACCAAAATCTTAAGTATCATCAACATTTAAAGTCAACACATGCATTTTATTAACTTTATAAGAACATAAGAACATCCTTCTAAGACTTCCCTCAAGGCTAACTAGTGCAATGTATAGGTAGAGTCCCATACCCCTACCTAGACTAAGTCGAACCCCTTAAGTCCTAGTTAGAGTTTACCTTACTAATTCATTTTACTTTCGGGAACATCTTGACTTAAGCGACATACACCACATGAGCTAATGTGGAATCCGATGTCATGAAAACCTACACCGAAGGAAGGTGGACTACTTGCCAAGGCAATACCAAAGCATGAACATAGCATCTAGGTGGAACCACTAGCTAGTATTCTTATGGGGGAACATAGTTCAAAAACTAGGAGATGTACTTGGGACCCTGTTTATGCCTTTGGAATAATAGTCTCCAATCTCATGAGTACAAAAGTGAACCTACCTTCCCTACTTGAGAAGGGACACTCCTCACTACTAGTTCACTCGGTACTAAGATAGATTCCCTCTTGAAATGTCTTTCTTTAACAATCATAACTTAGTTTAGGCCATAGGAGAATAGCTCCTTGTATAGTCATAGGCATTACCTCAATAAGAATTGCATGAGAACACCTTTCATTACAACCCTCATAGGTGAGATTAGCACATTAACATCATTATATCATAGTAAGGCACATAGGTATTTCATAACCAACCTTATATCATTGCATCTTAAGAATAATCTCAAAATTACCACACTTACTTAATCCAATTACAAGACATATTTCAATTTAACTTTATCACCAAGTACAAGCCATCATAAATGAAGTAAAGATTTAGGATATCAAAATTTACCCAATCTCCTTCAAAAGTCATCATCATGGTCTTACCATCAACCTACCAATTCCATCCAATAATAGTTGTAATAACATCAATCAATATTAATTAACACAATATCTAGGTCAACTACATCAATACAATTCAATTATATACTAGTTCATAACCTAGGGTTAGGGAATTGGGGTCAATTCATGATCTCTTCCACAATTCTAGGTTAAACATCAAGAAGTACTATGATTGATCAATAATACATCAAAATAAAATCATAATAACTAAACTAAACCATGGACAATACAATTTAAAGATCAAATTCATATTAGAAAGAAACCCATATGAAATCATATTTTTGAAGAAAGGAATTCCAAAGGTGAAGATTTCCCATACCTTGTTATTTGTTGAATATTGATGGAGAAAAGCACCCTTCATGCTTCCCTAATGACCTTTACCTAGCCCTTCAATGGAGTTCTTCTTTGGGAGAGAGGAAGTAAAGAGAAGGAAGAGCAATTTGGGTTTGGGAATTTCGGGATGTTAAGTTGTGTTTAGGCTTAGGGTAGGTTATATAATTATTAACTAACCTAATTAACCACCCCCTAATCGCTAATTAAACCCCTAACTAAATAACATAATTAAATGAAACCTTTAAATCTCACCAATGAATTTGCATGCCTAACCTAAGTGACCACGACCTACGGTCCGTAGGTTAGTCGATGGGGCCTTGGACCAACCGTCCTGCGGGTCCATCGATAAGTTCAGAGAGTTGACAAGTTGGCCTCCTCATTAAAATTGCTAAGTAACCATTGACAGAGGCATCGACGCCCCGTCGATTAGGCCACGCCTTGTCGCCAGCAACGGTCGATGGCTATGCCTACATTATCTTAATTGGCAAGCTTGTGTCAAAATGAAAGGGTCCTCCTCAAGGACCCTTAGGGTGGTACTTGGGAAGTCATACCCGGAAATTTTGACCCTTAACCTACTATAATATGTTTTTGACACCTTTTCACCAAATTTCATCAAATTTCGACTCCTAAACCCCGTGAATTAGGCTAAGGCACACTAGAACCTTTTGCACTAGTCTCTAAACGTCATGGACATTCCTTGACGTTTTGACTCTAAAACTTCCAAAAATCACTTTTATACATTATTATTGACCTTAAAATAGTGTTACAAACATTAGACACTCATGTGAGGATCTATACTAGGTCTTACATTTTCGGAGTGTTACAGTAAGTTGCTCGAGACAGAACTAATTTTCAATAGAGCTTAGCCTAGTCACTATTTTTCTACAAATTTTCTATCGAAAGCATGTACCCAATAATTTATGTTAACTTGTATTATGGGCACATCCCCAGAATTCCCACTCATACTTCATTTTCCTTTAAATTTTACTGTTTTGACTACTTGTGCCAAATCCCCCATTTGATATTTGAAACTTTTGTGTCACCCCTCTTTTAATTTATCATATTTTTATTTGTAAATCTCTTTAGCTAAGACTAATTAGAATGAATTCTAATTAGATATATATATTCTCGAAACCTCTCTCTTGGGACACGATTCCAACCCTCGGTTGGGTTACTATATTATCCACAATCGTAGACACTCGAACCATAGTTAGTATCATTGGTCACGATAAGAATCAATACACAGTATAACTGACAAAGTATGAAATCTCAAATGAATAAAAGAGTTTCACATTTAAGAAGAAATCTAGCATATTCTTGACAAGCCATCAAGAACATCAAAGAAGTGGTCTGAACGTAATCCGTACACCATGTACAATGTCAAAAAAAACTAAATCATATGGGGAAAAAGATAAAGATGCCTCTTGAAACATGAGGATTCACAAACTCTACAAACTCCAAAATGATCACTAGTTAGCCACAAGTGGATGGAGAGGAACCGTCACGTCCTACATTAGTGAAACCATATAGAGCAGAAGTATGCATTATTACATGGAATGTACTAAGTATGGAGATTATAAAATAAAATTATGAAGATAATCATATGAGGACATAATTGAAAACATGATATGCATGACCAAGATAAGATAGTAACTTTTTTTTAAAAGAAACATCATAAATCATGAACATGTACAGTGCATCTTAAAATCATAAGAAAAACTTTGCAAAACCTTTGAAAGTAACTTAGTATATTTTGTGGGATATTATCTTAAGCCGACAATAGACCATGCTAGTTATAACATGAAAATCCAATGTAACTCCCACATTGAGAATGGAGAGTTTACTTGTCAAGGTAGAACTCTCTATTATATTATATTATATATGTGTAACGACCCGAAAGTAACCCCTAGAATAAAGGAGAACCCATGGGTCGAAAAAATTGCATACTTGACCTTTCGGAGGTCTTGTACAAGCCTTAGCTATCATTCATTACATAAGACATGAAAAATAGTGAGGAATTAAAACTTTTCATGAATAAATTAATAAAGAGAATAACTTTCATAATATCTAAGGATTTGATCTCATCTACACAAGCCAACTTTAGGACACGATATAATATCATAGGGACAGGGTCTTTTACATTAAATAAAAATACATAATAAGTCTTTAGAATAGAAATTAAGAAATACAACTATGCATCGAATATATGAGGACATACTTAGTCTTGAGAGAATATTTCCCAAGTTTGTCTTCTAGTTTTCAAACGCCTCCAACCTATACTTATTAAGAATAGAAAATTATCGGGTTATTACAAAACATTGTACTAAGTATGGCATATGCGAAAACATGTAAAAAGGGACATTTTAGTAAAATAAGATGTCATGCCAAATTGATAAAAAAAAAACCTTCATGATTTAAGAGTTGAAATAGTATAAGAATAATCATTTATCACATAAAGTAGAATTCACATAATTTTAGATGCAAAACACACCTTACAGTAACATCAAGAAATCTTAGAATGAACACAATGAAACATTACAGTGAATAACATTACAGTGAGCATTTTATCCTAAGCATAGTGAACTCATTTACCGTGAAGTTTCCTAACCAAGTTATCCTAAGACTCCCTAAGGTGAGACAAGAAGGGACCTCCCATACACCCGCTTCATGACACACCAAAGTGATCTTTAAGACTACCTACAATAGGCTTACTTCAACCAGGAGAACAAGTCCACACTCTTGGCTAGATATTTGGAAGACATTCATACAAGAAGGATTTTATGTAAATACCCTTCTCCAATAGGACATATAAGTTACACTAAGTGTAATGTGAGAGTAGCCACCCATACTACTACTCCCACTTAGTGCTCCTTGAGAATTCCCTTACATTAAGCACCCTACATTAGTCACTCCTAACTTCATCACATAGAACTTAGTTTTAACATAGTTCCTTAACATTCGACTTTAAGTTATCTAACTTCATTTACAACACATGATAAAAACCACCAAGACTCCCCTTTCGAAAGGTCTACTTAGTGCTTGGATAGATAGCGTCCCATACCACCACCTACCGGAAGTAGTATGTTCTTTTAGGAGACTTAGTTCATACATTTCATATAAAACACACCAAGACTCCCCTTTCGAAAGGTTTACTTAGTGAAATGGATATCTAGCGTCTCATACCACCACCTACCTAAGTAGTACGTTCTTTTAGGAGACTTAGTTCTTTCATTATTTTGTGGGGGATTAGGTTTAACCGACATAGACCATGAGAGGTAGACATAGAATCCCGATACTACCCTTATCGAATTAGGGTTCCCCACTTTCCTAGGGTGGGGTCTTTCTCTTAGCTTTTACATGGCTTTGTCAAATAGCTACACCTATGCGGGCTCATAGTTAAGGGATAAGGAGATTGCTACTAAGTAACTCACTCTCTACTAACAAGGAGTGCTCATCTCAAGAGGTACAATTGGGTATGACATCTCTACTCAAAATGTGCACCCACACCTTCTTCATATCCTCTCAGTGCTAAGCATAACTCCCCCATGGAGTCTTAAAAATTCATTGCTAAAGGTCAAGGATAACTTTTGGACATCCCATCTCAACTCACAATGGTTATCCATCCTCCAACCTACATTAGAAAGCTCTTGGGAGGTGATGAGGTTGCTACTAACACTTCATCTCAACTCACAATGAGTGCTCACCCCAAAACTCCCCTTTTCATTCACATTCTCTAACTTCAATCAGTCTTTTATTCATTCAAAGTGTGAGTGTGAGTACATGTGAGCACACTTTTCACATAAATCATTACTTTCATAACATTTAATTCTAGGCACGCTTACACCTTCATTCATCATTTCTCACACACTAGCATGCTCAACATATACACTTACTTCATTTAGGCATAATCTAAGCAAGACATACAATTTATGCTTCATAACACATATCAACATGAACCATCTTCATTATCACTTCATTTCACACATTAGGCCTTCAAAGCCATACTCATAATACGTACCAAATACATCCAAATACATCAACTAAACACCGCCACCAAGAAGGTGGACCGTACCACTAAAAACATTTCATAATAAGAGTTATACAATACAACTAACTCACCATTTAACCAAGCTTCTGTCACCCATAACTAATTCTTTAATATTTCATCATGATATGGCCCTTAGGGCAGTAGCTAAGCCATAATAACAAGATAAGAAAACCAAAGTTCATACCTTACACAAACATGTTCATTTAACCCATTTCTTAAGCTAAAAGTTGGAATTATGCATAAACATGAGTTTGTCACGACCCAGATTCTGGAATCCGCATCGCAACCGGCGTCGTTGACCTCTACGAGGTTGCAGACAAGCCTCACTTACACCTAAGATACAACGTTAAGATACTCACGAAAAAGGGTATTAGAATGTGTGAGACAAGTCTCATCAACACCAAAGATGTTATGTAAGGATAATTCACATTTCATCAATGTAAAGAAAGGGATGACAAGTCATCAATAGAGTAAGTAAACCTCAATCTAGAAGCAAGCTTCCATAATGTTTGAATCACTCTAAAAGATAAGAAGATAAATAAAGTGAGCAAAGCACCGATAGATTAGCTATGAGCTTGTGCTTGCACGTGTAAGTCTCATGAGATGAGGCTACTACCGAGGTGGATAAGTAGTCTCCATATGTCTCCTAGTCTTCGAACTATGTCTAGCCAACATAGGACCTAGCTTGTAGTTTCCACCTAAGAGAGCTAGGTATATTTCGATCTCACCTTGGCCAGTGAGATCACCTCTTTTTGGTGTAGGGAATACACTGGATTTCATGTTTAGCTCACATGATTTATGTCGGTTAATGCTCAAAATAATGTTCTTCGTTCACTATAGCCGTGGGACACCCCTTTCAGTGTGGGGTAAACACTTGACATGGATTCACCTTAGCTGGGGAATCACCCCTTTTCAGTGTGGAGCAGACACTGGATTTCATGTTAGCTCACATGATCTAGATTCATTTTGATCAGTGAATCACCTCATTTCAGTGTGGGGAAGAACTGGATTTCATGTTAGCTCGCATGATCTTAATTATCAAGATGTATCTAAGAAAGAAAGAAAGAAAAAATAATGAACGTATGTTCAGAGCTTATGAATATCAATCGCCAGTGTTGATACCAATGAAGTTTCAGCAAATTATTGGCAAAGCCAAATAAAATTGGCTTATAATGACTTCTTATATTATGACAATAAAGGGGAGTAAAATGTAATAGCTAATCAATGCTTCATAACTTCCATAATATGAAAAGATGAAATAAATGGCATAGCCTATAGAGACTAGCTTATGAAGTGTTCCTGCCCAATGGATACAGAATGTAATGAATGACTTGTTGTAAGGATAGTGAATCATTCCTTTAGTCCTTAGGTTACTTGATTCATTGTGGATATGGGACTACAATTAATCATTGCACTTGTATATAAAACATAGGATCAAAGGAATCATTGAAATACACAATAAGAAGAAGAAAAAGACTGAAAAATAAATTAAGTACAAAAGGGAGAGCTCTCTAGTTCAAGGAGATCAAATTTTTAAATCTTCGCTCGAGTTGTTCTAAAATTATGTTGATGAGTCCAATGTCTTGTGATAACATAAAAAATGAGGTGTGTGCTTTGAATTCATTAAAATATATCATATTCATACCACAATTCACAACTAACAAATTAGGAAAGTCTAGTGACTTCACTTTCCAGAAATGGCATGTTGTATAGGAAGAGCTTTCCTAGATCATGCATAGCCTTATGTGTATGTGTGCATACACCAATACTTAGTACAAGTGTGTACTAACAGTATATAATTATATTTTCTATAGGTGCAGGTCAGAGAGCAGATTGAAGACTCATTGCAGCGGTTTGGACTCAGCGATCTCTAGACCATTTGGTAGGTCCTCTCTAGTTCGAGGATGCTAATTCTATCTTCATAGCCTAGTATTTAGACATAGCTAGAGGATGTTTTCCCTAGCATTTGTTTCAGATGTTTTCATTTTGAATTTTTTGTATTAAGGCCGTTTTGGCAATCTTATTATGATATATATATATATTGATTCTCCCTTTTGAATTGCGTAATCCATTGTAGATGGTTGTTTAGTTGAGCTTATAGTATATGAATTCATGAAAGATTATATGAAGTCTATGTACACTTTATTAATGCTTGAAATTTTAATTTTTCGCAATTTTAACAATATGAATGTGATGAATGCCAAGAAGAGACTTGTCAACGACCTCTGAGAGGTCAATGATGTTGGTTACGATGTGGATTCCAAACTCCGGGTCGTGACAAGTTCATTAGGGTTTTGACATTAAAATCATTAATTAATACTATAAGAAACACATTTGAATCATTAAAACACTTTTACAAGAAGACCCATGCTAGGAATCAAAACTAGAGGAAGATAGAATTTGAAACCCCTTTTTGAAATCTTTTAAGAAATGACACCTTGAATGGAAGAGGGTTCAAGGATGGATACCATACCTCAATGAGAATAAAACCCACTAAATTTTTATGAATAAACAAAAAGTCCAAACCATCCCTCCTAGTTCTTCCTTGATTCCTAGCTCCAACAGTGACTTGAGAGAGTTTCTTTTTAAAGTGAGAGTTTGAATATTTGAAGTGAGGAGTCTTGTCTAGGTCTAGGACTTAAAACTAATCTACTATAACTTTAAAAAAAACTAAAAATATCATCCTAGGGTCAAAAAATACTTGGGGTGAATTTACACAAAACACCCCAAGCTGGCAGCGTGTCCCACAGCTTTTGCAAGACACCATCGACGGATGCAACCAAAGAACTATCTATCCATCAATGGTCTGTTAGTGGGGTTTCATGGGTTGATACATAGATTCATTTGGGGCCTATATAGCCTATCTTTCAGGTCCCAAACGACGGGGCAAGTCGACGGACCCTTGGTTGGACCACTGGCCGTCGTTTGCCCTCATTGGTGGACACTGCCAAGGCAGTCTTGGGTCCTTGTCTTGGTCCCTTCTCTAGGGACCCTTTTGGGTCCTAGGTGGGGTCGTACCCGGATGTTAAACCCCTAAACATAGTCTTCTAGGTCTTAGGAATATACCACATAAATTTTGATCAAGACAAATACGTAAAACTCACTCAAACACATCAAGACACATGAACACTTTCTAAGGCACACCTTCCGAACGTCATGGACGTTCTTGGACGTTTGACCTCCAAACTTCACACACTACCTAAGGACACTAATATAACTCATTTTATAACAAAATTAACTCAAGAAACAATCATGAAGCTGTAGTTCACCTTAGTTCATTTTAGGGTGTTACAATATGTGTATCCAATAATTAGGTCATTTAAGGAAAATTCTACGGCGGCATGTAGTTTGGAACTAGAGGTTGCGATTAGACTATCATATTTGAGCCTCCACCTCAAAGATCTCTCGGTGCTAAGTTAAAATCTCAATGCAATAGTCATATTCATAAATATATCATTATACATGGAAAAGCATCACTTAGTTTCTAATCCAAGATTAAATCATACGTAGCTCATTAAATCATGAATCAAGCTTATTTGATAAAACCTTTCACCAAATTACAATTTTTTATTATTTGTGAAACTCCTTTCGCAATTTCATTTATGCTCATATTAGAGAAAACTAGATCATAAAAACTTTCTTTTCATATATCATGCATATCCTTCATGAAAACATTATTCATAGATACATGCTTCTTCATAAATTCATGTAAATTAGGGTTCATAGTCGAAGATCATGATCAATACATTATTCATGCAAAATCAATTAAAATGTGTAATTGAGTCAAAACCATCATAAATTATCAAAATTGAACAATTGAATAAACACAATTAGAACCCATGAAGAATTGAATTAAAACTTAAGTAATTTGGTTGAAGTTGCATTAGAGAACTGAGGAAATCTTTGAGACTAATGGATTTGGTTGAAGTAGCATAGGAGGATTGAGAAAACTCAATGTGTATTCCACTTAATTTATTTAGATTTCATATGAACATGTGGAGAACAACTACATTTTATTTTTTTAGAAATATTTTTCTATATTAATTTTATTTAATGATTTATAATATAATATATAACATCCTTTTTATTGGCTCTTATATTTTACTTCTAGATTGGTAGTGTGCATAAATCAAAGATAGTTATCTAATTAACTGGCAAAGGCTTCCTTTTTTATTCGAACAAACTAAAAATTAAAATTAGAGAATATGTTCTATCTATGAAATCATATATATAATCACATGTTTATCTAACACCCAACAAAGATATAGCTCATATACTTGTAAATAATTTTCAATATATTCAACCAAGCATATTTTGCATTAATGAATGCATTTATCTCATAAAAAATATGTATTAAATAAATAATAAGATTAAACTAATACAAAGTTCAGTAGGCGTTATTAAAAGTCATATGAACTTTTCTGTGTCGAAAATACTGAAATATTAAGAAATAGTAAATTAATAAAACAAAATGGTAATGTTTACATAGTAATAACTATTAAGTAGCATTGATAAATAAAGTCATCATCTTTTGTGTTGAGCATAAGAAACACAAATCGTGACAATTCTCTAACTCTTGAAAAGCTTAATAATTTTGGAAAAAGATATTCAGAAACATAATTCTACACCACAAGCAAAATTGTTCACAGAAAATGAATTTAGACTATAATAAAAATTAAACTAATACAAACTTCAACTGGGTTATTACAAGTCATCATGTCACTATTATTTTACCATCGCCACCATTAATATCATCAATTGTTAAATTAAAAATAAAATTACTATTAAATAATAAATTGAAAATTAGTAATCACCTCCAACCTACCATCTCCTTTTCAAAATTGCAACAATTATGCAGTGGAACACCATTATCATGAAGGTAAGAAAATTCTATAATACTCTCAAATCAAAAAAAAAAAATTATTTACATGCTAAAGAACTACATAACAATTTATCATATTTTTAAAAAAAAATAAAGAAAAGAGTATTGTAATCAAGGAGGTTTACAATTATTACTATTTTGAAAAAAAATAAGGGCAAAAGAAGAAAAAGGAACAAAGAGAAGCAAGAAGACAAGGGGAAAATGAGTGGAGTAAATGGGTCTTTAGAGAAGACGCAGTTTGTTCTTTGAAAAAAATGGGGAAGAAGATAACAAAATTAAAGAATTGAGGAAGTACAGTAAAATAAATAAATAAAATTATTTTTGACTAAATAAATATTTATTTACTTTTTGATTCAGCTCACTCTCTACCAGAGAGTGAACTACACTCAACATGCTACGTAGGCACGTAATGGGACAACAAATTCATTCTAAATAAGATTAAGGGGGTATAGGACCCCTACAAAGTTTAAGTGTCTTTTTAATAAACATGTCTTACTTAAACAGCGTAATTATTTATTTCCTTGGAACATTAATTAATACTAGTAGGTAAAGCATATACATAGCTCACTCACGCGACTTGATCATAAATGACAATATTTCACCTAGTGTCTTATAAACTCATATAAATCTTAAAATACAACTCCCTTTGTTTAGACGAATATGAGAGTCAAGTAACTTTATTTATAGGCAATAATACCTCCTCTAGTTCTTCATATATTGGGACATATTCTCATTCAAAGTATGTTGGATCATTTTGAAGTGACTCTTCACAATGCATCACTTTTACTTTGACGTAGAAATTTTGTTTAGCATCTTAAATATCTTAACATATATTTCTTAAAACAATTATTCATTTATATCCTCATTAGGGGTGTATATGACTAGGTTGGTTTGAATTTTTCAAATATCAAACCAAACCATTTGTGTCGGATTTTTTAATTTATAAACCAAACCAAATCAATAAACCTAGGGTTTTTCAACTTCGGATATTTTCAGATTTCTTCGGTTTTTTGGGTTTTTTCGATAAAGTATTCATACAAACATATAATCTACTTGTACTCCAAAAATTTCTTTTGTCCTACCAAAATGCAACTATCTAAGTTATTTCACAAGAAAAGAACAAAAAATATGATATGATTAATGACACTAAAATATATCCAACAAAAATAATAATAATAATAATAATAATAATAATAAAATCGCGTAAAACAAATATTGCATATTAATAAGTCATAATGAAATCGATTATAATTTAAAGTACTAAATTATGCTAAAATAAGTTTAGTAAGTATTAGTTACGTGACTAAATATTAAAAGAAAGTAAAATTAGATCATGTATTTTAATTGTCTAAATATATGTAAAACTAAAAACTAAATATTCAATATTATTGTCATTCTTAGTGTTAAATTTATTTTCTTTTTGCATTTGTATTAATTTGATTTTTATTTAAACTTTATTATAATTGCTAACATGTATAGACTATAATCTTTATTTGATCATTAAGAATTCTGACTTCCAGCATAAAATAAATATATCAAAAAGATAAAAATTAAAAACTGTGAAAAGTACAAGAGATATTTAAAAATTATATCAAAGTACGTATATTTACGTATAAAATAAAATTTTAAAATTATATATATAATGTCGGGTTGATTTTTTTTAGTTGAAACCAAACCAATCCAAATATAGTCATATTTTTTTTCAACGTTGAACCAAGTCAAATTAAACCACTAGTCGATTTTTTTGATTTGACTCGATTTTTTATTTAATTAGATTTTTTATTCGATTTTGTACACCCCTAATCCTCATTGTCTCACGATTTTCACAAATTTTCACCACGTGACGTATGGAGTATTACAAAAGAATTTTAAATATTTGTAGTTTTCAATTTTTGTATTTCTCTCTCTAGTTTTCAAGTCTCATGAATAAATAACATCATTATTTCTTTCATTTCACCGAATTATTATCCTTGTTGTTTATCCTCCATCATGAATAGTTATATCCTTTTTAATGCTAGTGCGCATACAACATTCATAGGTTTTTGAGGATTAAAATATCAACTTCTCTGTGTGCGGTTTATAGGCTTTTGTTGCATGATTAAGATATGAAATTTTCTATCGTTGTCGCTTATTGGTACTGGCGGCAAACATTAACATGCACCATAATATCTTGATAAGAGAAACAAGATTTGGTAAAAGAAGAGTAGCTGAACTCAAAGATAGATTAGCTTAGGATGGATACATGGAATAATGAGTTGTTTTTATCAACATCATATCGAGATAAATGAATTAAACAGTTAGGAAAGATTGAGTGACGGTTACAATGATTAGTTGTGAGTGCATAAACCATATTATATCTATAATTGCAAGAAAAACAAAGAATAGTGTATTCGATAGTGAGGGCACAATCCTAGTGGTTTAATCACATAGTTTTAGATGCAAAAGTTATTCCCTAATGGATTGTCGTTAACGTGTCCAGTTATAGAAAATGAAAGGAAAGATTTATGTCTGTGCCTTGTTCATTTTGTAAGGTAATTGTATAAGATGGGAAGGCATGTTTCAGTGATTGTATAAGATGGTGATGTGTTTCCTTGATGAGGTCTTAAATTGAATCGCCCTGCCCATCATTCCTCTAGATGTTCATAAATGTACAGCCACATTTTTATCTAGTTAGTTAATGCTATCCAATCAACTAATAACTTCAAATGCCTAAATCCAGGTCAAAGAGACATGCAGAAACAGTTATTATTTGAATTCTGAGACTCTCCAGAAACCACAAATTTTCTCATGAAATAAAACATCCCCAAGTACGACGGCACACCAACTAGTGATGTCCACCAACATATTTGGTATTTGCATCAGCACTGCCTTGAACCTGAAACATTACAAATACATACAATTGTATTATACCTAATTTAAAGTTTAAACGATGCCAACTAGCATCTCCTACTACTTTATGTCTTCTTTGTAGGTTAACAAGGAAAGTACCATTGATCAAAAGTCAAACAGGTGAGAACCAACTAAATAATACTTCAGTTAAGTAGCGCATTCTAAATAGGAAAATCCCTACAAAAGTACAAAATTTTGCTTCTCCTGAGGGCCAAAGCCAAGCATCTATCTATCTATATCCATACTATTACACAAGTCCAAAAGTGACTTCAATGACTAAAATAGCCCTCAAAAGTTGAATGGCTATATTTCCCTTCATGAAAACATTATTATTTTGTGCAAAAATGTAAATGTACATTTATAAATATGACAAAAATAAAATAATGAAATAGAAGCATTGGAAACCTTTCGACACTTGAGATGACCAACTTTTAGTAAAAACCATTTATTTTCCTGTGAAAGTATGTCAAAAATCACAGCAAATGAAAAGTCGTTCAAGAACAATAACGAATATATACTCCTCCATAAAAAAAACAATAACGAATATATACTCATGTCTTAAACAACATAGAGGAAAAGACTCCAGCATGGTAACATTGGCGGAAAGATAGAAAATGAGCATTTTGATTCTTTAGGCTCTGATGATGGTTTGAATGAGCCTTTATTTGGGTACCAAAACTACAATAACAATGATCATGTAATTTCTGTATTGATACTTATTTTCTAGATTTATTTAATGAAATTTTTTGTGGTGTGTTGTAATATTAATATGCTTTTACAGATTCCTTGAATTATCTTACATGATAATTACTTTTTTGTGCTTTGTTTTCTGGATTTGTATTTTTAGATAGGTTTATCAGTTGCATTGATTCTGTTTGTAGGATTTATGTTGAGACAAAGAAGATTTAGATTGGATTATGAACTGTAAATTCTTTCATATAAGTATGTATACTTGCATTGCACCTACTATTTATCTCCAAGCTCTACAAGGGTTGCTCCAGAAGATGGAGGCATGTGAACAAATTTTAATGCCATCCAGGGATTCCACATCAAGAGTTTAGGGCCTCAGTTTCAACATGCGGATCCACATACGATCAGCATGATCAACATATGGACCGTATCTTGACCGTAAGTTAGATGTGGATGGAACAGAAGACATATGTGACGCATAATCAACATGCAGGCGCATACATCAGACTTATGCCCACACTTTATGACCAAAGCTGAAGTGTCAAGACTCTATCCTCAGAAGCTACAGCACACGAAGCCACATACGGGCCACCGAATGCACACACCCTGTACCTCCGACCATCCATCAAGATTCGGGAGATGCTAATCAAACGAGTGAGCAACATGTGGACTGCAGATTCCACCTACAGCCACCCGTCAGGCTTGACTGCGCATTTGCGTTATTTTTGCAATATTTGGATGCCACTTTTGGCTATTCATATAAAAATAGTTAACCTAAAACTATAAATAGTAGAGAAAAGCCATTTAGACTTGAACAGTTTTAATTTGAAGAGAAATACTCTTGAGAGAGTGGAGCTATGGATAGGGGTGTCAAATGGATGGGTTGGGATGAAATTGAAGATATTAAAATGGGTTAAAATAGAAATAGGGTTGGGTCTTGGTCCGCCCTAATTTACTTTGGGCTCAAATGGGCTAAAAATGGGTTGGATCTTGACCCGCTTAATCTCAATAATTTTATATTGTTATTTAAGTTTTATAACCACAATCTCAATTTCAACTCAAGAAGATTAAAAAAAAGTTACAAATGGATAGATAGATCCTAAAATATATAACATAGATAGTAATTCATACCTTCAATACAGAAACATACGTTACATCAATGCAAATAAAGAGTATTAAGACGCATTAAATCATTCAACTTTAGCTTCTGAAGGAGGAATCATGTCACTTGGAACTTCGGAAAGTGAATCAATTGAAGATTAAATTGGGCTCATTTGGAGATTGTTTTAAAATGGCTTGATATGGAATACGATTCAAATTATCTTAAACTCAACCCATACAATTCTGGACAGGTTGAGCGGTTTACCTATATTTGAGCTCATTTAGATACCCCTAGTTATGTGTGACGTCCCGCCACGATTCCAGCCAGATTTAGCAACCAAATGGAAGAGAAGGATCTAGAGTCTTGAAGAGGTTTGCAAAAAACTCTAGAACCTTTTAGATTTGAGGAGAAGACTAAAGAACTCCCTAGAATTCTCTAGAATACTTTAGAACCTTTTGGAAGAGATTAGCATATTCTAAGAGGTGTAGAATTCTCTAGAATATGGACTAAAGTGTAATTACTTTAGGGACTTGTAGTATAATATTTACTCTTAGGCCCTTAGAAAGTAGTATAAATAGGAGGGCCTCTCATTTGTAAATTATCCAACAATCCAACCAAAGTTGTAAGCAAATCTTTCAAACTTAATACAAGCTCTCTTTCAAAGTCTTTCTAAGTCTTTCTTTGCATTCTCTTAGCGTTCCGAGTTTTAAAGGCTTACTTGAGCTTACAAGATCGTGAATGAGGCGTGAGTAAGTTGTCGAGTGCCGCACGGAATTTTAGCAAGTATTCTAAGTCCGTGACAAAGTGGTATCAAAGCAGGTTGATTATAAAAGAATGGCTAACGAAGGAGACATAAACAGCGCCAGCACCACCAACGTCCGCATGGATGGAGGAAAGAAGAACCGAAAGGGGAAGAAGCATCAGAAGGGTAACGAGGAAATGCTGCTCGAGCTCACAATAAGCGAGGCGCTAACATCTCACCCACCCTCGATTGTCAATGGAAGTGACGAAGAAATAGGCGAGGATGCCATAGACGTCACTGCCGGAGAAGAATGGGTTGCAAGGGTAGAAGTGGCAAGACAAGCCGTTGAGATCTTAGGTCGGGGCGTGAATGCGACTGACAACAAATTCAAAACCCTTGAGGACTTCACCTTTGAGGAGAATGAGAACATCTGAAAGGAGTTGGAGGGACGACAGCGGGCCGAGTTCGAAATGAAGGAGGCCATTACTTCCTTGGAGTATCGGTTCTAGGAAGCGCTTGGCACGATCGAGACGCTGAAGGCCGAGGTAAAAGCGCTCAAGGAAGGTATAGAGGTTGGAGGATCCACATCACTTGACTGGGAAAGGGAGGCCAGAGTCGAGGCTCCCAAGCCACCTTTATTCAAAGGCGTCCGTGATGCCCACGAGGTGATGAAAACAAGATCAAAACTGTTGTGTTGTATCTTTCGGAGATCATGAGGCGGAGAGGCGGTACTCTGCTCATGAAAAGGAGATGACGGCCGTAGTTCATTGCCTAAGAACTTGGCTTCATGACGTGTAGGGTGCTCACTTTGTCGTCAAGACGGACAACGTCGCGACGACCTATTTTTAATCTCAAAAGAAGCTGACTGCTAAACAAGCCTGTTGGCAGGATTTCTTGGCAGAATTCAATTTCACATTCGAGTACAAGCCGGGGAAGGCTAATGTTGTTGCCGACGCGCTTAGTCGCAAGGCTGCCTTGGCTGCAATCATGAGCTCGAGTTGCAGCTCTATTTTTGAGGAGATAAAAGAGGGCATGCAGCATTATCCCGTAGCGAAACAGCTCTTCGCCTTGGCCCAACAAGGCAAGACGAAGAAATTATGGGAAGAGGATGGTCTACTCTATAATACGGGCAGGCGTGTGTACGTTCCAAAGTGGGCTAACCTTCGGCGTACGTTGATCAAAGAGGGGCACGACACTGCTTGGGCTGGCCATCCCGGCGCCTTCGTCTCGACCTTGTCTTGTTGACAAATTAGACAAGTCCGCACATACGCCTCGATGTCGTCCCTCATTCGAGGCCAATAATAAGAAGCCTCTATCAAGGCTAAAGTTCTCTTCTGCCCAGGATGACTAGCCCAAGCAGTGTCGTGCCCCTCTTTGATCAACGTACGTCGAAGGTTAGCCCACTTTGGAACGTACACACGCCTGCCCGTAGTATAAAGCAGACCATCCTCTTCCCATAATTTCTTCGTCTTGCCTTGTTGGGCCAAGGCGAAGAGCTGTTTCGCTACGGGATCATGTTCATGCCCTCTTTTATCTCCTTAACAATAGAGCTGCAACTCGAGCTCACGATTGCAGCCAAGGCAGCCTTGCGACTAAGCGCGTCGGCAACAACATTAGCCTTCCTCGTCTTGTACTCGAATGTGAAATTGAATTCTACCAAGAAATCCTGTCAACGGGCTTGTTTAGCAGTCAGCTTCTTTTGAGATTGAAAATAGGTCGTCGCGACGTTGTCCGTCTTGACGACAAAGTGAGCACCCAACACGTAATGACGCCAAGTTCTTAGGCAATGAACTACAGCCGTTATCTCCTTTTCATGAGCAGAGTATCGCCTCTCCGCCTCATTCAACTTTCTGCTTTCAAATGCTATCGGGTGGCCCTCTTGCTTTAGGACGCCACCAATAGCAAAGTCCGACGCATCAGTGTGAACCTCAAACGCCTTAGTGAAATCAGGCAAGGCCAAAACAGGTTCTTCCGTTACAGCAGCCTTAAGTCTCTCGAAGGCAGCTTGAAAAGCATCCGACCATTCCCACTCACGGTTCTTCTTCAAAAAATTAGTGAGTGGGGCTGCAATAGCTGAATAGCTGAAAATAAAGCGTCGACAATAATTGGCAAGGCCAAGGAAGTACCGTACTTCGGGTACTTTCGTTGAAGCCTCCCAATTCTTAATAGCTTCCACCTTATCGCCGTCCATCCTTATCTCGCCATTGCTGATTGTGTGTCCGAGAAATTGGACAGTAGGTTGAGCGAAGCTGCATTTTTTCCGCTTCACGTACAAGTCATTGTCGCGCAAAACCTTAAACACTTTGCACAAGTTCTCCACGTGATCCTCCATGTTGTTGCTATAGATGACGATATCGTCTAAATAAATAACCACAACTGATCCAAGTATTGGTGGAACAGCTTGTTCATCAACGTACAGAACGTCGCCGGTGCATTCGTCAAGACAAAGGGCATGACCAGCCACTCGAAGGCACCATAGCGCGTCACACAAGTTGTCTTGGGTTCATCACCTTCGGCAATCCGAACTTGGTAATAACCCTTCCTCAAATCCATCTTTGTGAACACTTTGGCCTGCCCCAATCGATCAAACAAATTAGCAATTAAGGGAATGGGATATTTGTTCTTCACCGTTACCTTGTTGAGGGCCAGGTAATCGATACATAAACGCAGCTTCCCATCCTTCTTCTTTTGGAACAGAACAGGCGCACCAAACGGCGCCTTAGACAGCCTGATGTGTCCCGAATCAAGCAACTCCTTTAGTTGCTTCCTCAATTCTTCCAGTTCCGGGGGCGCCATACGATAAGGACTCATGGCAGGCGGTTTTGCCCCGGGAACTAACTCAATTTGATGATCAACTTTCCTTCGGGGTGGCAGCCATTGGGGAAGTTCTTCCGGCATCACGTCCCTATTGTCGCTAAGGACCTGCTCAATGCAATGAGGCAATGTAACTGCCTCGGAACAGCTTTCGACGCCTCCAACAAGGGTAACAAGAAAGGTTGGTTCACCTCTCTTCAAAACCCTTAACAATCTGCATCGCCGATAAGTGCATCCCATTTTGTAGTACCCGAATAAGGGGTACCACGCATGAGCCTTCGGTGTCGCTGATGTGCAGCTGGTTGTGACGCGGTGAAATAAACGCGTTAACCTCGTACCAAAAGTCCAGCCCCAAAATTACATCAAACACGTCCATAGGTGCAATGGTGAAGTCGGTCAGACCCGTCCAATCTCCTAAATCGATGGGGACTTTAGGAGCAAAGCCATGGACGGAAATGGGAGTGGCATTGACTGTCTTCAACATGGTGTTGCTGGCAACATAATTCAGGCCAAGCTCCTTGGCATTCTGTACCGTCACAAAGTTATGCATTGCACCGGTGTCCACCATGATTCGTACGTCTTTGCCAATCAACTTGGCATCAACAAACAGTGATTCACGCGGCCTGATACTAGATGGTTGAGCAGCTAAAGCAGCAATCGTAATATGATTAAACAAGACCATATGGTTGAACATACCAACAGCAACGTTCTTTCCCTTGTCCGTCCCGCTATTCTGCCCCCGGTTCTCCCCGGTAGAACCTCCGGTTTGCGTCGCAGCCTTCTCTTGCTGCTTTTCGGCAGCCACCATAGCACTCAATTTTTTCAAGGATGGACAATAACAAGCAGCATGCGTCGTCTCCCCACAAATATAACAACCTTCACTATGAGGAGCGCCTTTTTTGCGGTTCTCATAACTCTTGCGGAAATTAGAAGGTTGATCACGGGTGTTACCTCTCGTGTCCCTGCCTCGATTGGGAGTTGGTCTGCCTTTGTTCCTGTTGTTGTCAACCTTGGGACGAATAGTTTTGCTTCGATTATCCCTCCCCTTTGCCGCATCTGCCCGGAAATCGATGAGTGATTCTGCCACTACTATCGCCTCGTCAACGTCGTGAACTTGACGTCTCTGAAGCTCTTGTTTGGACCAGTTCTAGAGTCCATCCATGAAGTAAAACAGCAAGTCTTCGCTGGTCAAGCTCGGAATTTGGAGTGTCAATTTCGTGAACTCTTTCACATAGTCCCGAACAGAGGAAGTTTGTTTCAACTCCCTCATCCTCCGACGGGCCTCATGGACAACATTTTGTGGGTAGAATTGACATTTGAGTTCTACCTTAAACTGCTCCCAACCGTCAATACAGCAAACCCCCTTCTCCATGTCCGCCTTCTTCCTTCGCCACCACAACATTGCCGTATCAGTCAGATAGATGGTTGCCGTTCTGATTTTGGCAGCCTCGTTTTGCATGTTTACGTGCTCAAAGTAAGCATCCATCTGCCACAAGAAATTTTCCACATCTTGAGCACTCCTTTCCCCACGAAATTCCTTGGGTTTGGGAGCCTCAATGCGTGTCTCACGCACAGTAACGGGAGCAACAACCCCCATCTCGGTAGCCTCATCAACCTGCCGTTTTATTGCCTCAACCTCTCTTTGAAGGGAAGAGATGGCCTCGTTGAGCTTGAGTTCGAGGTTGGACAAACCCTCTTTGTGAACTTCCTCAAGCTCAACAAGGTTGTTCTTCACCTCGTCCAACCTATCTGATACCACTTGTCACGGGGTCAAATTTTCACCTCGTGGGACAGTATATGAAGGCTTGCACAGCTCTTCAAAACTCAGTCCAACAGCCAACCAAACACACAAGGAAACAACAAGCAAGACAGTCAAACAAACAAGTCCACAAAACAGTAAGGAAGCTATGCAAGGAAGACAAAGTTCTTTGGGAGGCAAGAGCCAATTTTCCAATATTTTCTCCAAGTATCTTTTTACAAGATGAGATACAAGATATGCTGCCTAAAACAATATACAAAGGGCTTATAAGTAAGTTAAAACGTTTGGGAACAAATTCCAAAAGAAAGGCTACAAGTGGCAGTCTTTACAAGGCTGAAAAAGTAGGCAGATTTGCTTTTCTCCTTTATTGCCACTTGGCGAAACTGCTGCACAGATTTTGTCCTCAGCATTGGGGGGTGTTCTTGGCTGGACATGGTGGGCATTAAATGTTCATCCTTACCTACAAGAAACCCCCAACGGTTGGGCTGGAATTTGGCACAATCTCTTGACCCTCCGAGCCTCGATAGGATGCTGTCGCGTTAACGAAGGGGCTGGAATCGTCGGATTTTAATGTAACGCCTTGCGGGGCGGTACACGCTCCCCCACCTGATTTGGCGACGACCCCGACGCCACACAACTACAAATAATTGTTGACTTTGTCGTGAAATTGCCACAAGTCCTCATACTTTTACCACGTTGCCTCCTCCGGTGCCGTCCCTTTCCAATGAACTAGGAACTGCGAGCTTGAGTTGTTCCAGCCCTTTCCACGAACAAGTTGATGATCAATTATGGCCTCAATCTGCTTGTCCGCGGTTGGCGGTGTGATGAAAATTCTAGCTCTCCCGGACTGCCCCCGCTCTTTGTTTTCCATATCTTCAAAATACGGTTTCAATTGGCTCACATGGAAGACGGGGTGAATCTTCAAATGATGGGGCATGTCTACTTGATATGAAATCTTGTCAGCCTTGGCAATGATCTCAAAAGGCCCCTCATACTTGCGAATCAAACTTTGAATCACACTCCGCAATGACTTGAACTGTCTTGGATTGAGTTTCACCATAACTCGATCCCCAATTCAGTAATCAACCGGACGCCGCTTCCAATCAGCAAACTTCTTCATTTTCCGGGCTGCCTTATCAAGATACGACCGTGCAAGGTCGACTTGCTCCTCCCAGGCTTTCGCCATATGATAGGCACCCAGACTCTTCAAACCGGCATCGACGGGCAAAGATTGGGGTGTATTCGGCTGCTGCCCCGTTGCTAACTCAAAAGGACTTCTCCCCGTCGCCTCGCTCCGCTGCAAATTGTAAGAGAATTGAGCAGTGTCCAGCAGCTTGGCCCAATCCTTTTGGTTGGCACTAACATATTGCCGCAAATAGCACTCCAAGAGCGCATTGATCCGCTCGGTCTGCCCATCCGTTTGAGGATGGAAACTGTTCGAAAAGTGTAATTCCGATCCCAAGAGACTGAATAGCTCTCTCCAAAATGCGCCGGTAAATCGAGGATCTCAATCACTAATGATGTGCTTGGAGATGCCCCAATACTTGACGACGTCGCGCAAGAAGATGCGGGCTGCCTCCTTAGCCTTGCAACTGGCCGTCGTGGCAGTGAACGTTGCATACTTTGAGAAGCGATCCACTACGACCATAATAGTTCCAAACCCTTCCGAGTTCGGCAAGCAAGTAATGAAATTCATCGTGACGCTGTCCCAAGGTTTTTCAGCAATGGGCAGCGGCTCAAGCAGTGCAACCGACGCCTTCGTCTCGACCTTGTCTTGTTGACAAATTAGACAAGTCCACACATACGCCTCGATGTCGTCCCTCATCCGAGGCCTCTATCAAGGCTTAAGTTCTCTTCTGCCCAGGATGACCAGCCCAAACAATGTCGTGCCCCTCTTTGATCAACGTACGCCGAAGGTTAGCCCACTTCGGAACGTACACACGCCTGCCCGTAGTATTGAGCAGACCATCCTCTTCCCACAATTTCTTCGTCTTGCGTTGTTGGGCCAAGGCGAAGACCTGTTTCGCTACGGGATCATGTTGCATGCCCTCTTTTATCTCCTCAACAATAGAGCTGCAACTCGAGCTCACGATTGCAGCCAAGGCAGCCTTGCGACTAAGCGCGTCGGCAACAACATTAGCCTTCCCCGGCTTGTACTCGAATGTGAAATTGAATTCTGCCAAGAAATCCTGCCAACGGGCTTGTTTAGCAGTCAGCTTCTTTTGAGATTGAAAATAGGTCGTCGCGACGTTGTCCGTCTTGACGAGACGCCAAGTTCTTAGGCAATGAACTACGACCGTCATCTCCTTTTCATGAGCAGAGTACCGCCTCTCCTCCTCATTCAACTTTCTGCTTTCAAATGCTATCGGGTGGTCCTCTTGCATTAGGATGCCACCATAGCAAAGTCCGACGCATCAGTGTGAACCTCAAACGCCTTAGTGAAATCAGGCAAGGCCAAAACAGGTTCTTCCGTTACAGCAGCATTAAGTCTCTCGAAGGTAGCTTGACAAGCATCCGACCATTCCCACTCACGGTTCTTCTTCACCAAATTAGTGAGTGTTCAATAGCTGAATAGCTGAAAAGCGTCGATAATAATTGGCAAGGCCAAGGAAGGACCGCAATTCAGGTACCTTCGTTAGAGCCTCCCAATTCTTAATAGCTTCCACCTTGTCGCCGTCCATCCTTATCTCGCCATGGCTGATTGCGTGTCCGAGAAATTGGACAGTAGGTTGAGCGAAGCTGCATTTTTCCCGCTTCACGCACAAGTCATTGTCGCGCAAAACCTTCAACACTTTGCACCAGTGCTCCACGTGATCCTCCATGCTGTTGCTATAGACGACGATATCGTCTAAATAAATAACCACAAACTGATCCAAGTATTGGTGGAACAGCTTGTTCATCAACGTACAGAACGTCGCAGGTGCATTCGTCAAGCCAAAGGGCATGACCCGCCACTCGAAGGCACCATAGCACGTCACACAAGTCATCTTGGGTTCATCACCTTCGGCAATCCGAAATTGGTAATAACCCTTCCTCAAATCCATCTTTGTGAACACTTTGGCCTGCCCCAATCGATCAAACAAATCAGCAATCAAGGGAATGGGATATTTGTTCTTCACCGTAACCTTGTTGAGGGCCAGGTAATCGATACATAATTGCAGCTTCCCATCCTTCTTTTGGAACAGAACAGGTGCACCAAACGGCGCCTTAGACGGCCTGATGTGTCCCGAATCAAGCAACTCCTTTAGTTGCTTCCTCAATTCTTCCAGTTTCGAGGGCTCCATACGATAAGGATTCATGGCAGGCGGTTTTGCCCCGGGAACTAACTCAATTCTGATGATCAACTTCCCTTCGGGGTGGCAGCCGTTGGGGAAGTTCTTCCGGCATCACATCCCTATTGTCGCTAAGGACCTGCTCAATGCAATGAGGCAATGTAGCTGCCTCGGAACAGCTTTCGACGCCTCCAACAAGGGTAGCAATAAAAGGTTGGTTCACCTCTCTTGAAACCCTTAACAATCTGCATCGCCGATAAGTACATCCCGTTTTGTGGTACCCGAATAAGGGGTACCACTAATGAGCCTCCGGTGTCGCTGATGTGCAGCTGGTTGTGACGCGGTGAAATAAACGCGTTAACCTCGTACCAAAAGTCCAGCCCTAAAATTACATCAAACACGTCCATAGGTGCAATGGTGAAGGGCTATGTTATGGTGGAGGCGCAAGGAGGCCGAGATCGGGAAGGGGACGTGCATCATCAACACGTGGGAACAATTCCGCGAGGAATTCAAGAATGCTTTCTTCCCTAACAACGTCGTGTACGAGATGAAACGCAAGTTCCAGGAGTTGAAACAAACGGGAAGCATTCGGGCATATCTGAAGGAGTTCACAACACTAACACTCCAAATTCCCAACCTGACGGACGAAGACATGCTGTTCCACTTCATGGACGGACTGCAGAATTGGGCCAAGACAGAGTTGGAGCGGCGCCAGGTCAAGACCATAGATGAAGCCATCACACAGGCTGAAGCCTTGACGGATTTCAAGCATGAACGACATGACAAGGCGAAGGGCAAGGAGACGAGAAGTAGTCATGCTAAAGGTGGGGGAGACCGTGGCCGAGGCAAGGACCAGCAGGCACACTCCAAGCATCATGACACACACAAACCGAACGGCAAGCGATTTGGACGTCAGAGCTACACAGAGAAGCGAACGCAGGCCAGCAAAGGAGATAGATGCTACATATGCGGAGGACCACACGGCTATGCCAGGTGCCCCGAGATGAAGAACCTTGGTGCCATCCTACGCGAACGGAAGGAGAAGGTTGCACAAGAGAAAGGGCATGACGCGGGCACGACGCAGTTGGGCATGGTTGGACTGTGCGGTGCGATAGCCAAGCAGACCGAGAAGCCAGGGGATTTCAGCACGCAGTATGTAGACATCGCCATCAATGGACGACAAGCTCGTGCCATGGTAGACTCCGAGGCTGAAGCAAACATTATGACCAAGACGAAGGCAGAGAGGTTAGGGCTGAACATTGTTCCAAGTAACAACCGCCTCAAAACTGTTAACGCCCCACCCACTCCCGTGTGCGGTGTCGCCCAAGGAGTAAGCATCACATTGGAAAGTGGCAAGGTAAAACAAACTTTACCGTCGCACCTTTAGACATATTTGATATCATCCTCTGGCAAGAGTTCTTTCAGCGTTGCCACACTATGATCGACCCCTACCTCCAACGACTCATGGTCATGGAGCGGGAAGGGTCATGCATGGTACCTCTAGTTAAGGTGCCAAAGAAAGAAGGACATGCCCACTTATCGGCCATGTAGATTGTGAAGGGCCTTAAGAAAGGAGAACAGGCGTTCTTAGCCACCATTGCAAGTTCAGAAGAAGACCATAGTGCTACGGAGTCCTTGCCACCGACCATAGAGACTGTCCTTGAAGAGAACAAAGACGTGATGTCAGACGAGCTGCCGAAGACTCTACCTCCAAGGCGAGAGGTAGATCAAAAGATACAGTTGGAGGTCGTAGCCAAGACACCTGCACATGCACCTTACCGCATGGCTCCGCCCGCGTTAGAGGAGCTAAGGAAGCAGTTGAAGGAGCTCCTCGAGGCCGGTCACATCCGTCCATCCAAGGCACCTTATGACGCGCCAGTGCTGTTCCAGAAGAAAAAAGACGGGTCGTTACGCTTATGCATCGACTATCGGGCGCTCAATAAGGTCACGATCAAGAACAAATATCTGATCCGCTGATTGCAGATTTATTTGGTCGTCTTGGACAGGCCAAGTACTTCACCAAGATGGATCTCTGGAAAGGCTACTATCAGGTGCGCATCGCAGAGGGAGATGAGCCAAAGACAGCGTGCGTGACTAGATACGGAGCATATGAGTGGTTGGTAATGCCTTTCGGGTTAACCAACGCACCCGCCACCTTTTGCACGCTGATGAATGAGATCCTTCATCCTTACTTGGACCAGTTCGTGGTGGTGTACTTGGATGACATAGTCATCTATAGTAACATGGAGGAGCACGTGGAGCACTTGAGGAAAGTCTTCAAAATCTTACGAAAGAATCAGCTCTACGTCAAGCGGGAAAAGTGCGAGTTCGCTCAACCCAAGGTGCACTTCTTAGGCCATATTATCAGCCAAGGCAAACTCCGGATGGATGAGGCGAAGATTAGGGCGATCCAAGAGTGGGAGGCGCCCACGAAGGTGATCGAGCTGCGATCATTCCTTGGACTTGCAAACTACTATCGCAGGTTCATTAGTGGTTACTCCGCTAAAGCCGCCCCACTGACCGAGCTATTGAGGAAGAATAAGTCATGGGTGTGGAGCAAGGAGTGACAAGGAGCATTCAAAGGTCTTAAGGCTGCGATGACAGAAGAACCAGTCTTAATGCTGCCTGACTTCTCAAAGACCTTCGAAATTCATACGGATGCCTCGGATTTTACCATTGGAGGAGTATTAATGCAGGAGAGACACCCAATAGCGTTTGAAAGCCGCAAATTAAATAAAGCTTAACGACGGTATACAATGCAAGAAAAAGAGATGACGGCCATCGTACATTATCTACGCACATGGAGACATTACCTATTAAGTTCCCAATTCGTGGTGAGGACCGACAATGTTGCCACTAGCTACTTTCAGTCTCAAAAGAAGATCACCCCAAAGCAAGCAGATGGCAAGATTTTCTAGCGGAATTCGACTACGTCTTGGAATACAAACCGGGAAGAGGCAATGTTGTGGCCGACGCATTAAGCAGGAAAGTTGTTCTTGCTTCCATCACTACAGCTCATTGTGACATCCAAGACGCAATCAAGGATGCCATGCAACATGATTCGGAGGCCAAAAAGCTAATGGAGTTGGTTGCCCAAGGCAAGACTAGGCGTTTTTGGGTAGAAAATGGTTTCCTGCTAACTACCGGTCGAAGGGTTTATGTACCCAAGTTCGGATCTATTAGGCGGCGTATCATAAAAGAAAGCCCAACACACCGTGGGCCGGGCATCCAGGGCAGCGAAGAACGAAGGCGCTGATCGAGGCTATTTACTTCTGGCAACGTATGCGGGATGACATTGAGGGTTATGTGCGGACTTGTCTTGTGTGCCAACAGGACAAGGTGGAGCAGAGATAACCAGCGGGAATGCTAAAGGCACTACCCGTAGCGGAATGCCCATGGGAGAGCGTAACTATGGACTTCGTCACTTCCTTGCCANGACTTCATCATTTCCTTGCCGAAGTCCAACAGGTTTGGCACGATTATGGTTGTGGTAGACAGATTTTCAAAATATGCTACATTCATGCCTGCCACAGCCGGTTGCACAGCAAAGGAAGCCGCTCAATTGCTCTTCATGAATGTAGTGAAATATTGGGGGCTGCCGAGACATATCATCAGTGACCGAGACCCCCACTCGGTCGTTGAAGATATGTCTCGGCAGCCCCCAATATTTCACTACATTATTGAAGAACAATTGAGCGGCTTCCTTTGCTGTTCAACCGGCTGTGGCAGGCATGAATGTAGCATATTTTGAAAATCTGTCTACCACGACCATAATCGTTCCAAACCCGTTGGACTTCGTCAAGGAAGTGATGAAGTCCATAGTTACGCTCTCCCATGGGCGTTCCGCTATGGGTAGTGGCTCTAGAAACCCCCCTGGTTGTCTCTGTTCCACCTTGTCCTGTTGGCACACAAGACAAGTCCGCACATAACACTCAATGTCATTCCGCATACGTGGCCAGAAGTAAAGAGCCTCGATCAGCGCCCTCGTTCTTCGCTGCCCAGGATGCCCGGCCCACGGTGTGTTGTGGCTTTCTTTTATGATACGCCGCCTAATAGATCCGAACTTGGGTACTATAAACCCTTCGACCGGTAGTAAGCAGGAAACCATTTTCTACCCAAATATGCCTGGTCTTGCCTTGGGCAGCCAACTCCATTAGCTTTTTGGCCTCCGAATCATGTTACATGTCATCCTTGATTGCGTCTTGGATGTCACAATGAGCTGTAGTGATGGCAGCAAGTACAGCCTTCTTGCTTAATGCGTCGGCCACAACATTGCCTCTTCCCGGTTTGTATTCCAAGACGTAGTCGAATTCCGCTAGAAAATCTTGTCATCTAGCTTGCTTTAGGGTGATCTTCTTCTGAGACTGAAAGTAGTTAGTGGCAACATTGTCGGTCTTCACC
Source organism: Solanum pennellii (assembly GCF_001406875.1). Classification (NCBI taxonomy): domain Eukaryota; kingdom Viridiplantae; phylum Streptophyta; class Magnoliopsida; order Solanales; family Solanaceae; genus Solanum; species Solanum pennellii. The sequence continues at coordinate 21,744,304 of NC_028638.1, read as the reverse complement.
ACGAATTTGGAACCTAATAGGTAATGTCTCCATGTGCGTAGACAATGTACGATGGTCGTCATCTCTTTTTCTTGCACCGTATACCGTCGTTCAGCTTCATTCAATTTGCGGCTTTCAAACGCTATTGGGTGTCTCTCCTGCATTAAGAATCCCCCAATGGCAAAATCTGAGGCATCCGTATGAATTTCGAAGGTCTTTGAGAAGTCGGGCAGCATCAAGACTGGTTCTTCTGTCACCCCAGCCTTGAGACCTTCGAATGCTCCTTGTCACTCCTTGCTCCACACCCACGGCTTATTCTTCTTCAATATCTCGGTCAGTGGGGCGGCTTTAGCGGAGTAACCACTAATGAACCTGCGATAGTTGTTTGCAAGTCCAAGGAATGATCGCAGCTCGGTCACCTTCGTGGACGCCTCCCACTCTTGGATCACCCAAATCTTCGCCTCGTCCATCCGGAGTTCGCCTTGGCTGATAATATGGCCTAAGAAGTGCACCTTGGGTTGAGCGAACTCGCACTTTTCCCGCTTGACATAGAGCTGGTTCTTTCATAAGATTTTGAAGACTTCCGTCAAGTGCTCCACGTGCTCCTCCAAGGTGTTACTATAGATGACTATGTCATCCAAGTACACCACCACGAACTGGTCCAAGTAAGGATGAAGAATCTCATTCATCAGCGTGCAAAAGGTGGCTGGTGCATTGGTTAACCCGAAAGGAATTACCAACCACTCATATGCTCCGTCTCTAGTCACGCACGCTGTCTTTGGCTCATCTCCCTCTGCGATGCGCACCTGATAGTAGCCTTTCCGAAGATCCATCTTGGTGAAGTACTTGGCATGTCCAAGACGATCAAATAAATCTGCATTCAGCGGGATCGAATATTTGTTCTTTATCGTGACCTTATTGAGCGCCCGGTAGTCGATGCATAAGTGTAACGACCCGTCTTTCTTCTTCTGGAACAGCACTAGCGCGACATAAGGTGCCTTGGATGGACGGATGTGACCGGCCTCAAGGAGCTCCTTCAACTGCTTCCTTAGCTCCTCTAACTCGGGTGGAGCCATGCGGTAAGGTGCATGTGCAGATGGTTTGGCTCGGACCTCCAACTTTATCTTGTGATCTACCTCTCGCCTTGGAGGTAGAGTCTTTGACAGCTCGTCCGGCATCACGTCTTAGTTCTCTTCAAGGACAGTCTCTATGGTCGGTGGCAAGGACTCCATAGCACTATGGTCTTCTTCTGAACTTGCAATGGTGGCTAAGAACGCCGGTTCTCCTTTCTTCAGGCCCTTCACAATCTGCATGGCCGATAAGTGGGCATGTCCTTTTTTTGGCACCTTAACTAGAGGTACCATGCATGACCCTTCCCGCTCCATGACCATGAGTCGTTGGAGGTAGGGGTCGATCATAGTGTGGCAACGCTGAAAGAACTCTTGCCAGAGGATGATATCAAATATGTGTAAAGGAGCGACGGTAAAGTTTATTTTACCTTGCCACTTTCCCAACGTGATGCTTACTCCTTGGGCGACATCGCACACGGGAGTCGGTGGGGCGTTAACCGTTTTGAGGCGGTTGTTACTTGGAACAATGTTTAGCCCTAACCTCTCTGCTGTCTCTTGGTCATAATGTTTGCTTCAGCCCCGAAGTCTACCATGGCACAAGCTTGTCGTCCATTGATGGAGATGTGTACATACTGCGTGCTGAAATTCCCTGGCTCCTCGGTCTGCTTGGCTATCGCACCGCACAGTGCAACCATGCCCAACTGTGTCGTGCCCGCGTCATGCCCTTGCTCTTGTGCATCCTTCTCCTTCTGTTCGCGTAGGATGGCACCAAGGTTCTTCATCTCGGGGCACCTGGCATAGCCGTGTGGTCCTCCGCATATGTAGCATCCATCTCCTTTGCTAGCCTGCGTTCGCTTCTCTGTGTAGCTCTGACGTCCAAACCGCTTTTCGTCCGGTTTGTGTGTGTCATGCTGCTTGGAGTGTGCCTGTTGTTCCTTGCCTCGGCCACGATCTCCCCCACCTTTAGCATGACTACTTCTCGTCTCCTTGCCCTTCGCCTTGTCATGTCGTTCATGCTTGAAATCTGTCAAGGCTTCAGCCTGTGTGATGGCTTCATCTATGGTCTTGACCTGGCATCGCTCCAACTCTGTCTTGGCCCAATTCTGCAGTCCGTCCATGAAGTGGAACAGCATGTCTTCGTCCGTCAGGTTGGGAATTTGGAGTGTTAGAGTTGTGAACTCCTTCACATATGCCCGAATGCTTCCCGTTTGTTTCAACTCCCGGAACTTGCGTTTCACCTCGTACACGACGTTGTTAGGGAAGAAGGCTTTCTTGAATTCCTCGTGGAATTGTTCCCGCGTGTTGATGATGCACGTCCCTTTCCCGATCTCGGCCTCCTTGCGCCTCCACCATAACATAGCCATCTCCGAAAGATACAACACGGCAGTGTTGATCTTGTTTTCATCACTTATCACCCGACTACACTTGAAGTAGTTGTCCAAGTGCCATAAGAAGTTCTCCACCTCTTGGGCATCACAGACGCCTTTGAATATAGGTGGCTTGGGAGCCTCGACTCTGGCCTCCCTTTCCCGGTCAAGTGATGTGGATCCTCCAACCTCTATACCTTCCTTGAGCGCTTTTACCTCGGCCTTCAGCGTCTCGATCGTGCCAAGCGCTTCCAAGAACCGATACTCCAAGGAAGTAATGGCTTCCTTCATTTTGAACACGGCCCGTTGTCGTCCCTCCAACTCCTTTCGGATGTTCTCATTCTCCTCAAGGGTGAAGTCCTCAAGGGTTTTGAATTTGTTGTCAGTCGCATTCACGCGCCGGCCTAAGATCTCAACGGCTTGTCTTGCCACTTCTACCCTTGCAACCCATTCTTCTCCGACAGTGACGTTTATGGCATCCTCGCCTATTTCTTCGTCAATAACATTGACAATCGAGGGTGGGTGAGATGTTAGCGCCTCGCTTGGTGTGAGCTCGGGCAGCATTTCCTCGTTACCCTTCTAATGCTTCTTCCCCTTTCGGTCCTTCTTTCCTCCATCCATGCGGACGTTGCTGGTGGTGGTGCTTGCGCCGTTTACGTCTCCTTCGTTAGCCATTCTTTTATAATCAACCTGCTTTGATACCACTTTGTCACGGACTTAGAATATTTGCTAAGATTCCGTGCGGCACTCGACAACTTACTCACGCCTCTTTCACGATCTTGTAAGCTCAACTAAGCCTTTAAAACTCGAAACACTAAGAGAATGCAAACAAAGACTTTAAAAGAGAGCTTGTATTAAGCTTGAAAGATTTTCTTACAAGTTTGGTAGGATTGTTGGATAATTTACAAATGAGAGGCCCTCCTATTTATACTACTTTCTAAGGGCCTAAGAGTAAATAAATATTATACTACAAGTCCCTAAAGTGATTACACATTAGTCCATATTCTAGAGAATTCTACACCTCTTAGAATATGTTAATCTCTTCCAAAAGGTTCTAAAGTATTCTAGAGAATTCTCTAGTCTTCTCCTCAAATCTAAAAGGTTCTAGAGTTTTCTGCAAACCTCTTCAAGACTCTAGATCCTTCTCCCCCATTTGGTTGCTAAATTCGGCTGGAATTGTGGCGAGATCCTTCTCCCCCATTTGGTTGCTAAATCTGGCTGGAATTGTGGCGGGACGTCACATATGGCCTTTTTTGCTGAAGGATTGCTTGCTTGAAGAATGATTCCTCTTGAAGGTTATACAGAGAGATTGCTTGCATGAGAAATTCTTCCTACTAAGGCTTATCTAAGAGAGTAGATGCGTATTTGGTTCGATTGATTGAGGTTTTTAGCTATCATAAAGCTTTATATACCAATCCATTCATTATTGTGTCAATCTATCAATCTTTTCCATCTTTTTTTTTTGGAAATTGGTAATAAGTGTTCTTAGCATTAAGGGTATGCTGGCCACCTCCAAAAGTGTGCTTACATAGATAGCTAATTACAATAAGCCTAGGAAATCCACAATCTGTATTTCATTTACTATATATTGCTCTTTACATCAAAAACATAAAGTAGAAATGCATTTCCCTTTGATCTTCTGAATGTAGTTTGATCTTCCTTTGAAAATTCTCTCATTCCTTTCCTTCCATATGGTCCACCATATGCAAGCTGGGACAGTTTTCCACCATCTCTATTGGCGTTTGCTTTGTCCTCTTCAGATCCAGCAGCTCAATAGATCAGTAGTGTGCTCTGGCATTGTAATGTATAGGGACCAAACTTGAGAAGTTACCTTGCAGTGGAGGAAGAGTTGGTTGTTTGTTTAAACGGGTTCCATACAAAGAAGGCATATGGAATCTTAAATGAAATTTCCTTTGCTATAATGCTAGTGGGTGCCATGCTTCTCCAAGTAGCTTTCAAGGTCCTCCATCTCTTTCTGTCATCTCTAGAAGACCCATTTTGTAGACTCTGTTGAGTGAAAATTTGCCATCAACGTTGTTCCTCCACTTGATGATGTTAGTTTCATTGGTAGTCCCTATGAAGGTTTCAATTTTTCCAAGTAGAGAAGCCACTCTTTCAACCTCCCAATCATTCAAAAACATTCTCAAAATTAGGTTCCATCCTTAAGTTGTCTAGATGTTCTCTATTGTGTTTTGGTTGGTGCTGATGTTGAAGAGGCTGGGAAAGCGTCTTGCAATGTGCCTTAACCATCCTAGCTATACCTCCAGAAGAAGATTTTTTGGCCATCGCCAACTTAGAAAGTAGTATCCTCACACAGGTTGTTCTTGAGGGACAATCAAGTCCCTTCATAGTCCAACTCCATAGGTGTTAATGGACTCAAAAGTTGCCCATTTTGTCTGTACTTCTGTTGTATTACATTCTTCCACAAGGATGAACTCTCTTCAGCATATCTCCACAACCATTTCTTGAGTAGGTTGTTGTTTTGTAGCTTTAGGTTTCTAACCCCCATACCTCCATGCTCCTTACTCTCACTATTTCCATTTCACTAGATTGTAACCTTTATGCTCCTTTTTGCCATGCCATAGGAAGTTTCTTCTCAATTTATCTAGGACTTTGAGTACTTTAGGTGATAAAGGGATGAGGGGTCCCCTCTGTCTTAGACCTTTTTTTGGCTGAAAAAACACTGGTTCTCCATTTACCAAAATTGAAAACCTGTTTTAATGCAAAAACATATTCCAGTTCAGCCATGTTCTTCCAAAACCCATTTGCCTGGGGATGCTGAGTAAGAACTTCCAATTGATGTGGTCAAACGCCTTTTCAATGTCTAATTTGCACATCACCCCTAGTTCTCAACCTCTCAAACTGGTGTCTACACACTCACTTGCCACCAAAGCTGCATCCAGAACTTGCCTTCCTTAAACAAAGGCCCTTTGATGAGGGTTTATTAGCTTATCACTGTCTTCAACCTTTCAGCTATTACTTTTGCAATGATCTTGCACATTCTAGTGATGAGACTTACTGGTCTGAAGTCTCTCAAGTAGGTTGCACCCATCTTCTTTGGGATAAGAGCTACAAATGTGGCATTGAAGCTCTTCTAAACCTGTTGCGAATGGAAATTCGTAGGGTAAGTAGTATATCTGAATTCAACATTTCCCATAAAGCAATGAAGAGTGGCATTGAGAATCCATCAGGGCTTGGGGCCTTGTCAATAGCACACTGTTTAAGCCCCTCTAATATTTCATGCTCTTCAAACTGTCTTTCCAGCCACATCTGATGATCTATTCCCTTGGAGTGTGAAATCCGGTCTCCAATTCTCAGACGCCTTGTGGAGTTCCTGATAAAAGCTCACTATGGAATTTTTTATTTCTCTAGGATTAGTAACTTCAGCCCCTTCAACTTTGAGGATTTCAATAATGTTGAATCTTCTGTGAGCATTGACCATTATGTGGAAATACTTCGTGGTTTGTCACCATTTTTGATCCATTGTGACATGGATCTATGTCTCCAAGCAATTTCCCCAATTCTGGACACCTCTTTAAACTCCATAGCCAACTAAATTTTTTGGAATTGTTCGTCATCTATTAAAAGTTTGAGATCTTGAATGGATTCCAAATTTCTCACGTGATAGAATAGATCTCTCCTAACCTTCCAATTGTTCTTGTTGTCTTTGCTCCATTCTTTACTTTCAATTGACTTAGCTTAGAAGCCAATTGAAAATCAAGACTGCCTATTGCATTAAAGCTCCACCATTCTTTCACCTTGTCAACGAATCCTTCCTCCTTAAGCCACCAATTTTCAAATTTGAAATATGATTTCCTATGTTTCCAATCTCCAAAGGACACTAGGATGGAGTAATGGTCCTAGCTAAGTTGTGGGAGAACACTTCGGATAATTTTGGAGAAACTCTCATTCCACTGGAAGAGAATAAGATCTACCTATTCTTGTGGCACAACTGTGATTATAACCTCTCTTTCATGTATAGCTACACCTTTGAGAAAAGGAGGATTCGAAAACTCAAGATTTGGTTGAAATCATCCATGGCTCTGGTTATTCTATTATCGTTTGTCCTTTTAAAGAGAAATCTAGGTACATTAAAGTCCCCAGAGATCACTTGGGGCCATTCACATATTCCTCTAATAGAGGAGAGCTCCCACCACAATTCTTCTTTTCTATTTCTGTCACACTCTGCATATACAGAAGTAAGATACCAAGTCAAGTCTTTGTTGATCCCAGATTGTTTACAAGTGAGCATCTGACAACCATTAAGTAGTACTCAAAATTCTTTGTTGAGTTTGATGATGTCGCTTTGCACCCATTCTGTTGATCTGGCCTCAACCTCCCCACTGCAATTCTTCTCTTCTATTTCTGTCACACTCTGCATATACAGCAGTAAGATACAAAGTCAAGTCTTGGTTGATCCCAGATAGTTTACAAGTGAGCATCTGACAACCATTAAGCAGTAGTCAAAATTCTTTATTGAGTTTGATGATGTTGCTTTGCACCCATTCTGTTGATCTGTCCTCAACCTCCCCACTGCATACACTTGAGTCCGATTACATTGGAGTGGGTTCATCAAAATACAACAATTGTGTCCAGAATCTCCATTGTGGTGTCTACCTCGTCACTTGCAATCAAAGGCATTGAGTTGTCATGAGAATTTTCCAGTTCTGTTTTGGGATTATGCTTGATTCTTTTTATTGCAATAAAATGTACTCTCTAGTTCCATGCAAGTGTCAATCTCTCCCTTGTAAAGATATTCAGATGTTATGTTCCGTGGAAGGTCCACATCCAACATAATCTTGAGGCAGAGTAGATTGTACCTCTCCTCTCCTCGAGAGGGTCACCCTTTTCTCACTTCCTAAGTGTTGTTTTGTCCTATCTCTAGCTGCCAGTGGGTTGTCAATTTCCGATCAGTAACTGGTTGCTCCGACTAGATTGGGAGGGAGATCAGATCTCCATCTCCGACATCAATGGATACCGAAATCTTCTCTCGCGGTCCCTTGACACGAATCCTGGCCCATCGAAGGTGGTTTTCTTAGACCCCTCTCTTCTTCTGTTTCCAGCCATCCACCACATCCATCCCCCATCTCCCTAAAGGTAAAGTTGGACCAAAGATGCAGCGGAAGACTAACCACTCGAATGTAGATCCAGTCAAGGTTTGAGCTACTAGGTTAGGTTCCAATGGTTGGCGACCACCATTTACCATTATAGCATCAACTTTATGTTTTGCCTCTTCCAGTTCCCAGTGTTGTGAATGGCGAGCGCCTCATCGCCTTTGGCGAGAGGCGAGGCGAGGCGAGGCCTCCTCGCCATTCCCCACTGAGGCGAGGCGATATGCAAAAGGCGCCCATGGCGACCTAATGGCGCCAGAAAAGGCGGCGCCTTTTTTATTTTTTAAAAAAAAATATTTGACTTAACAATATTAGTAAAAATTAGGGCTTTTTTAATATTTTCAAAATTTGTTGCTGTGCACTCTTCTCCCCGACTCTCTTCCCCTCGCGACTCTCTTCCCCTCGCGATCTCTTCTTTTGGTCTCCATCATCTTCAAGTTGCTATTGCTGAAGACCTGAGGTATACCTCTTTTTTTCTGTTCTTCGTCTTCAATTTTCGTTTCAGTCTTTCAGTTCTGTTTTCTTCACTACTCTTTTTTTCCTCTATTTTCTTCATTCTCTATTTTGTCCCAGATTACTGTAAAATGTCTTCTGTTTTCACTATGTTGTGAGTCTGTGACTGCTGTCCATTATTTTAAAAAAAATTAATTCTTTCTATAGTAATTATTATAGTATTTGTAATATATGTAATTGCTATTGAAATTTTGAATATTATATGTGCAATTAAATATTTTTAATTTTTGGTATTAATTGGCGCCTCGATTCAAAAAGGCGAGCGCCTTGTCGCCTCTCGCCGTCCAAAACACTGCCAGTTCCCCATCAAAACATGTTCTGCCACCGTTCTCGGACGAAATTCGAAAAGGATTTGGATTCATACATGTCGTATACTTGACCTCCCTAGACTCCATTCCAAGTTTGCTAAAGCCATCTTCTAATGTCGTTACGAGTTGGAGTGTCTTCAGCCCCTGCGAAACTCCCCACCAAGCATCTGTCTAGCAGGTCTTTTTCCTCTGTGTCTCTCCTAGTCCATTTGTTCTTGAAAAGCATCTCTTTGTCAGCTATTCTCCTCTCTAATTTGATTAAGGAGTTTAGGTTGCTTATTTGTGATTAATGTTGTACGATTTCTATTAATGAAAATTTTCTATTTTAGCAACTAAAACATTCCATCCCTCATTGCATGTGTTCTGTTCTCTCTCTGTCATGTCATTTCCTTTAACAGTAATCACTAAGACGAATCTTCTTTTTTTTTTGTCAGCATTAAGGGTATATGCTGGCTACCTCCAAAAAGGAATAATTACAGATTTCCTATCAAATCTATAATCTGGTCTATATCATCTTTACAAAGTTGTTTACACCAAAAAAGTAGAGATACTATACAAATTCCGTTTAACATTGTGGATGGAATTGGATCTATCTTCAAAACATCTTCCATTTCTTTCTTTCAAGTCGATTGAACTTTTGTGTTAAGAAAATGTTGGTTGTGTTATCTTTGAATTTCCAAGACTTGAAGGTTTCTCCTCTGTTCTCCGACGCCTCCTTGAGCTTTTGGAATATCCAAGACATGGCTCCCTTGCTGAGTATCAACTTGCTCATGTGGTATCTTGCACTTCTGATCCAATCATACCAAATACCTTATTTGTGTTTAGATTCTGTGATATCATAAGATTCTCCCCCAAGGCGGAAGATGATTATGTTGTCCATGAAACAAGTAGGTTGAGATGAAAAAAGGTGGGTTTTAGATGGCAGCTCCGGTGGAGGAAGTCCACCGGAGAGGGGAGACGCTGGGCTCAAAAGAGACCTCAATTAAGGGTCATCGGGAATGTGCCTGGGAGCTTTTTTGCTATTTATTTTATTATTCAATCAATTGCTTTACACCCTTTTCTATCTTTTATTGTTGTTCTTAGTTTTAGGATTTTGTTTCTGTTTTCCGCATTGCATTATTTGATTTCAAAATTTTGTTTTAATATTTTTTTCTTTTCAGAACAAGTAATTTTTTCTCATCACATTACACATATAAGTAGGACGCCTTATGGTAAAAGGTTCAAAGACCGGATTGTCCTTCAAATGTTGAACATTTTTGCCCTTCAAGTAAGCACTACGATTGTATATTTGTAAATATGCAAACGAACACTTTAAAGTTAAATAAGAAATAGGGTTAATTCCTGCACACATTCATAGTATGCATTAAATTTTAGAAAGTTGCTTTTAGTAATGGTAACCCCAACATTAACTTTTTCTTAGAGTTGAATTTATTGTTCTTGTATTAACGTACAATGTACGTGTTAGCTTGTATTAATGTATATATACCCGTTTGACATTATAGTGAAGAATCCGTGATGTCACTTCGATGACTTCTTACTCCCCAACGGATACTTGCGAAAAATCACCTGATCTCATGGAAAATCCATTTACAAACTATTCTTCTTCGATCACTTTTCAAAAATTATATTTGAGAAATGATTATAATTGTTGTTTTAATATTAAAATTTTAATGTTAATCCACTGAAATGATACTTTTTCATATCGAACCATGTTTAACTAGATCAAATGTGACTCTTATCCCAACTAATAATGATATTTTTGAGAAGCAACCCAGATAAACTAAACTATAACTCTGTGAAGATTGTAAAAGTGCTATTTGTGAAGGTACTTCAAGTTGGCTTTGGCTAACTAGCATCTGTTTTGATCCCTTTCTTTTGGAATCAAAATTGTATGTTTACATCTTATTGCTAATATGTTTTGATAGTTGACCGATGTCTTCCGATCATTGGTGTACAAAAAGATATACAATCATTGTAAGTTTAGGTTGGTACTGGGACACTTCAGACACCAATGGTGGACTTGAATTTAATACCCTCCTTGTTTCACTTTGTTTGTCATAGTCTGACTTGGAATAAAGTTAAATAAAGAAATAAAACTTTTGAAACTTGTCTTTGAAATATGTCATAATTATGCAAAAGCTCTCGAAACTTGGTGTTAAACATATCATAATGTGCGTGGTTGTAAGAGCATTCCATTGAGGAGACATATAGGAATGAATCATTCTTTTTTGGGACGGATACTAAATACAAAGAGAGTGCCAAACAAACTGAAAGGAAGCAAGTAGTTCCCTTTCTTCTTTTTTGATGATTGTGGTGTCCTGACCAGCTTTCGCACACCTTGACTAAATCCACAAGATACCTGCCACCTCCCAACAACAATAGGTACCAAATAACTTAGTCCACCAAGGCTAGAACAGATGGGAAGAGTCACCTGGGCCACGCCCTTGGATGCCAAGTAATTCCCTATTAAAATGAAGTGCTTCTATTGTGTTATGTTATATGTATTCGTCATGGATGGATAAGAGAACCAACATCCATTTTATGTATCTTTATGAACCTTAAAGATTTTAATGAAAGATCAAACTATGTATAGACAATGCTTTAAATATTGAAATTGAAATGTTCCTTTTTGGATTTTCTTTCTAATAATTGGTCCTTCAAGTTTGCACCTATAATTTGAAGAACAATATGCAATTGTTATCTCCAGAACTATATTCATACAACTCGATATTCTTGTGTGGACAAACTTTAGAAATATTCAACCTAACATGTTATTATTACTTGTAAAAGTACAATTAATTTGAGAATTCCCAAAGCAAATTTCTTATTATTATTTTTACAAATGACACCCACATTTTAGTAACAGTACTTTCAAGAGGATACTAATATCACAACAGATGTAGTAGTCACATCACAGAGCAACAAAGACAACATCATAATAAGCTATCCATACAACATCAATAAAGAAATATTAGGTCACATACTTGAACTTCATCAAAAGTGGTATAAATACAAATCTTACCATCCTAAATAAATAAATAATAAGATCTTTTTTTTTATTAGTTAAACTACGATGTTGCTTTAATAGGATACTTAATTCCTTTTTCATCATTTTGAGCTTATATTTTGTTATCATTAAATGTTTTGTATCCCATCACATGTTCAATTAATATTTCAGTCACATTGAAAAGTTTGTACTTGCTAAAACTAAATACACGTGTTCACAAGCTAGAGTATCACTATAGGCATAGAAGTCCCCGGGTATGATTTGAACAGGCAATGCCATCTTTTTTTTTTCAGATCAACTATCACAGAATCAAATATGAAAATCTTTCAATTAAAATAAATTATGATGATCTATTTCCAACTTTTTTTTGGAGAAAGGATGGTCTAATTCCTGATGTAAACTAGTCAAGTGAAGAAAATGGAAAAGAAGACAAAGTGACCATGGAAACAATCGTCACCAAGCAAGCAATATGAAAAAAAAATCCTTGAGAGTTGTTGCTTTATTATGAAAAGAAATTATTCTCAAAAATGTGTTAATGGTATTAGAACAAAAAAAAATTTTCCAGTATTCCCCCAGAAATCATCCTTAACATGACCATATTGACTTAAAAGACCTTCATGTACCAAGAAGCATAAAAGAATTCATCATTGTCCTGACATCCAACCGGTGTTGTGAAAGGCGATCGCCTCGTCGCCAATGGCAAGAGGCAAGGCGAGGAGACCCTTCATCGCCTTTTAGCTTTGTGGCGAGGCGATCTTCAAAAGGCGACGCTATGAAGACAAAAGGCTAGAGGCAAGGGGCGAGAAAGGCTAGAAAGGTGTCGGTTTTGTATTTTCTTTAAAAAAAAGGCGACCAATCTAGGGTTTTAAAAGTTAAAATGTAATTTTAGGATTTTTGACTAGACTCCTCCGGCAACTAAGTCTAACCAATACATATTTCTTCTTTTTTTGAGAAAGTTAATATAATACATATTTCTTCTTTTCTTCTCCAGACTTGAGTCACTTCTACCTTTGTTTTGACTTTTGTTCTTTTCTTTCTCATTCAAGTTCTAGACTTTTGGTATGTACTATCTATTTTTACTTTTTGAATTGAAAAAATTGCTAATACGTTGTTGTTTGATTATTTACATATGCAATTAAATATTTTAATTTTTTGGTATTAAATGGTGCCGCACTTTAAAAAAGCGAGCGCCTCGCGTTCGCCTCGCCTCGTGGCGAGGCAGAACCTTGTCGCCTTTTATGGCCTTTCGACGTCCAAAATACTACATCCAACAAAACACAGTAATGGGCATACTACAAAGAAAATTATTGAATCTGGATGGAAGAAGCATACAATTTTTTAAGTGCACATAGAACAAGTAGGAAATTCACCTATTCTGCCTATGCTAATTAATCTCATTGACAGGAGCGGATTCGCCGTTTTGTGAAAGGGTTGAGGTCAGATTTGCGGATTTCAGCCTTACAGGTAGCTGCTACGGCAAAATCCTTTCAGGAAGTGGTAGACTTTGTGATAGAGGTGGAGGGAGTGAAGCCAGATGACTTCACCATGGCATCAACAACTAAGAAGTTTCGTAAGGGAGGCGATTTTAGTGGTTCTTACTCCAGAGGGCAGAGTTCAGGAGGTTATCCAGCCCGACCTATTCAGTCTTCACTGCAGGCTGTAGCTGGGGGTCCACCGCCGATCGGTCAACATTTCTCTGAGTCTGGGGGTTATCCCCAGACTTCGTCGTTCTCACAGAGACCTATGCCTGAATCCAGAGAGTGTTATGGATGTGGAGACATCGGACATATTAGGAGGTTTTGTCCAATACAAAGTTACTGACCCCCAATAGTCAGAGGTAGAGGTGGTCATGGGAGAGGCCGTCATTTTGGAGGGCGTGGTGGCCGAGGTAATGGTGGCCACCAAAACGGCCGGGGTGACGGGCAAATGGGAACTACTGCAGCACAACATGGTAGGGGCAACGGGCAGACAGGTGATAGGGCCCATTGTTAC